>NC_136006.1:5017678-5375178 GCF_048128805.1 Centroberyx gerrardi | reverse complement strand
CAGCTGACGGTAAACCAATATGCTTTAGGTGTCAGACTGAAGGACATGTTGCTAAGCAATGCCCACAGAAGAGGCGTAGGGATGCTGAAAGCTCTCCTGTTTCAAGTCAGCAGGGAAACGGGAGCCCCTGGTTGCAGTGAGTCGGGCAATGCAGGGGCAGATGTTAGACTCCTCTAACCCTGAACTTACGCGAGAGCAAGTGATTGAGCGTGCCATAGGCCAATGTCCAGTAGTCAACCTTAAGCTAAACAGTGCACCAGCTCGCTGTTTGCTGGATACCGGTAGTCAAGTTAGTACCATCACAGATGAGTTTTTCCAAAAGCATTTGTTTGGTGATGATGAAGCCATGCTTGCTACTTCTAGTTGGCTCAAGATTACAGCGGCAAATGGCTTTGAAATCCCCTATCAAGGTTATGTGGAACTGGAAGTTGAGACCATGGGCTTGAAAATCCCAAACTGGATTCTTGGTCCTAAAAGACTCTGATAGTTCAGCCATAGCAGAACACTGCATCATTGGTATGAATGTCATACGCAGGTGCCGACAGCTAGTCACAGTATCAGAGTTTGATACTGTGTTGGAAGGGACCTTAGATTCTGGTTGGAGAGCTGCATTCCAGCAAATACAGACATGTACGGTTGAGAGGAAAACGATGGCCAGGGTCGCAGGTAGAGACAGGGTGCGTGTACCAGCAGCTTCTGTTGCAACTGTCATGGTTAAGGTTCACTCCAAAGTGAGAGGCAAAGAAACACAACTGCTAATCGAGCCTGTAAACGCACCACTTCCACCAGCTCTAGCTGTTATCTCGACACTTGTAGACAGCAAGAGCCACATCCTTCCAGTCCAGATTGTCAATTTCTCACAGGAGGATGTATGGCTGTGCCCAAGGACCAGGCTAGGTATAATCTGTACGGTTGACTGTGTTGAAAGTGACCAGACCTGCGAAGTTAAGTTTCATCGTATCTCTGCAGATGTTGAACAGGTGGCACCGATGACGAGCAAGCTGCACTGTGTGCATTACTGGCTAGGTACATTGATGCAACTATGAATGACTTGATCTTTGAGAGAACATTTATCAAGCATCTTATGTGGTTTTGAGGTTATTTTGCACAATTCTGTAAAATAGTGGTTTAATGTTGTTTCATGCACTTATAAAAGACCATGTTTTGTGCGATTGTTTTGGTAGGATTTCAGATGGTTGTGGACTGAAAACCACACACGTGCAAGCAGTTTGCTAGCGGTGAATTCGGTATGAAACAATATGTTGATTATTTCTGTGTTTTTTGCTGTTTTGTACTTTTGTTTGTCAAATGTGAATTTACAGGGCAG
Organism: Centroberyx gerrardi; assembly: GCF_048128805.1. Taxonomy (NCBI): domain Eukaryota; kingdom Metazoa; phylum Chordata; class Actinopteri; order Beryciformes; family Berycidae; genus Centroberyx; species Centroberyx gerrardi. Next base: position 5,373,851 of record NC_136006.1, on the reverse strand, counting down.
TGTGGTGAATATGTTTGCATTTTTCCATTTATAGAGGTGCCACTGCCGTATTTGTGCCACATGTGTTTTTGTTTTTTGTTTATCATTGTTTGCTAGAAGAAAAGGAAATAAAGTCCCCACAAAATAGAATTTTAAGTTGTGTGATCAATTTATCCCAGCTTTATACAAGTCTTTTTATTGGGGTTTTCAAAGTTAGACATACAGTCGAAAATAGGAAAAATAATTTTCAATGCAGATATAGAAAAAACATGAAAAATAAAAAAATAAAGAAAGAAAGAAAAAACATATATACTGTACAGAGAACACAAATAAAACAAATCAATTTTCACAGGTGAGTTATCGTACACATATGAGGAAAAAAGGAGTATTGCAAAATAGTTTGCAATTTGCACTTTAATTTTTTGCTAATTCAGTTCAAATATAGACAACACAAAAATGTATTAAGACAAGATTAATTAGAAAAAATAAAATGGAAATAATGGAAATAAAAGAGGAAAAGACATTTTTTTTAAAAAGGTGGCGAAAAATTTAATTGGATGTCGAATAGGTCAATTGTGCTTTTGTGACTCGTGTTTAAACTAGGCTAGTTTGTGGGAAGGGTAAGCGCATTGTTATTGAAATGGTCTATAAAGGGTTGCTAGATCTGGTAGAATTTGTCTTCACACCCTCTCAATGAGAATTAAATTTTTCCAAGTGCAGGTGCTGCATAACATCTTTCATAAAGGCAGAGGTTGGAGCCTGTCTTTGCTTCCAGTTTAATAATATCAGCCTGCGTGCTAGAAGGGTTACAAATGTTATCATGTTATATTGAGAGCTGGTTAGCACGAGATCAGATCCTTTGACTCCAAAGACTGCCGTCAGTGGATCAGGATCAACAGGTCTGATAGTGATTGAAAAATGTCTTTTGTTATTCTTGGGCAGTGCCAGAACATATGGGCTAGTGAAGATGGTGACTGCCCGCATCGGTCGCATGCTGGATTTATATTTGGATACATTTTGCAAAGTTTTTTCTTTGATAAGTGCATTTGGTGTAATACTTTAAACTGCAAGAGCCCATGTCTAGCACAGACTGATGAGGAATGTACCAGTGCCTGGGCTTCTGTCCATAGTTCTTCTGTGATAGCTACTCCTAGATCGTTTACCCAGGCTGTTTTTAGATAATCTGAGGAGGTGGTACAATCTAAATATGAAAGTGTGTTATAAATAATGGAAATTGAAAGAGAGGTCTGTGGGGGGCCTCTACAGATGCGCGGAATAGAGCTAGTGAATACTATGGGGGCGTGACTCCGGTCAGAGAATCACAGATGAGGAGCTTCAGTTTAGGGTCTTTATTCAAGGGAAGAATGTGGTTCTACAAGGAAACACGATACAACAGATATATTAATAAACAGTAATAACACACATTAAACATAACACTCAGCTAGGCTAACTAGCGAACATAGCTGACAGAATCTGACTAGCAGAGAAACAACAACAGAAACAGATAGACATAAACATAGTCTCCAGGGTAAATTACAGTAGTGAACAAGGCACAAACGTAAGCATAAATACTCTACTTACATCTGTCATTTACACACAACTTCCCCGAAACGGAGGAAAGTAAAATGCAGCTCCCTAGCAAACAGACCGGGATGGACTGATCAGAGCTGGAAAACTCCGTTCCTCTTAAAGGGCCAGTGACCTAATACCGATTGGTCGAGTACATGTACAATACTATTAATACTAGCTGGAGCATGTTATAGTATCCAAACACTGGGTGGATGTTGCCAATAACATTAACGATTGCATCAACAAAGATCCTATATCTTGCCACAGAATAATAAATATTGTGGGCTATGAACAACTAAACACAAGGAGCCAAAGAAACTAAACCCTCTTAACAAGGGCTTTCCTACACAGCCGCCCCCAAAAGTCTACTTAGACATTTTGAACAGAAACAGGAAAGTCTCTCAGGGTCCTCTGTATCAGGGAGACTCGGGAGCTGCACCAGCCGGGACACAGGGCGCAGGTATGTTCTGTCCTTCACCTGTACAGCCGCAGTGCGGACGCACCGGTCGGCTCCAGGGTATGTCTGAGTGACCTTCCCAACAGGCCAGAGTGCCCGAGGAAGCTGCGGGTTAACGATAAGGGCCACCTGGCCGACTGACAGTTCTTTGCCGTCCTTCCTCCACTTCTGCCTCTCTTGCAGACCCGGCAAGTAGTGGCGGATGAAGGTGGACCAGAAATGGTCAGCCAGCACTTGACTGTGTCTCCAGCGACGTTTCCCAAGGAGGTCATTAGAGTCGTAGACCGCTTGTGGTAGGGACGAGTCGTGGCGTCCCATGATGAGGATGTTCGGAGTGATGGGATCTGGATCCGCAAGAAAGGTAGCCCAATGGCTTCGCGTTCATGATACCCTCCACTTCGATGAGGACTGTGTGGAGGACGGTCTTGGACACTGTCTGATCTTTCAGGATGACATTGAGGGCAGTCTTCACCAACTTCACCTCCCTCTCCCAGGTTCCACCGAAGTGAGGTGCGCTTAGCGGATTGAAGTGGAACGTGATCTTCTGCTCGGCCAACTGTTCCTTCAGTCTGGGTGCCATCTCGGCGAAGGCTTCCTGCAGCTCTCTGTCTCCTCCAACAAAGTTTGTGCCGTTATCGGAGAGAAGCTCGAAAGGTGTGCCACGGCGTGAGACGAAGCGTCTCAGGGACATCAGGAAGGCATCGGAGTCCAAGCTTTCTAGGAGGTCAAGATGTACACAGCGCGTAGTCATGCACTTGTACACGATTCTCCACGATTCTTCTCGTTCCGGCGCCCTATCTTGATGTGGAATGGCCCGAAGCAGTCCACTCCTGTAGAATAGAACGGGGGCTTGTAAAAACACAGGCGAGAGGGCGGAAGGTCGGCCATCTTGGGCACATCAGGCTTTGCTCGCCACAGCTGACATTTTTGGCATTAGTGCTGATGCTTGCGGATAGCTTCTCTTCCACGCAGAACCCAGAATCTACGTCGGAGATCGGCGAGTACTCTCTCTGGCCCGGGGTGGAGAAGAGTCTGGTCATAGTCTTGGATGAGCAGCTTTGTCAAGGGATGGTGCAGATCCAAGACGACTAGGTGGATGGCGTCCATCTCCAAGTTCTCGGCTCTGCGTAACCTACCGCCAACTCTGAGGAGACCTGTAGCATTGTCATACTCCGGAGATAGAGAGCCCAGGCGACTGTCAGATGGAAGAGGCCGGTCGGACTTGAGAGCCTTGATCTTGTCTGGGAATGAGTCCAGCTGGGCTCGTACGAGGAGGGCTTTCTCAGCGTTGAGGTAGTCAGCTGCTTCACAAGGCTGATCTGTGGTCTGGGAGTCAGCCGCCCCGTGAAGGGACCTGGCTGTTGCCTGGACGAGCTCTTTCCATGAAGAGAAGTCTTCGACTGCAGGGAGCTGGGGATCGGGAGAGATGGTCACATTACCGATGATGGCGCACTTCCTCAGCTCACTGTCGTCGGACTCAGGATCAGCAGAGGGCATAGTAGGCCACAATCTTCAGCTAAGTAGAGGAACTCTGGACCTTGGTGCCATCGATGTGGTTGTGCCAACTCCTCCAGGGTCATACCCCGAGTGATGTCATATGCCAGGTTTCTGGCAGAGTTCACGTATCTCCAGCTATCGGGCTGAGTCAGGTTCTGGATCTCCGCAACTCGGGTTCCCACGAACACCTTGTATCTACAGGACTCTGACTTGATCCAGTGGAGAACCGTGGTGGAGTCGGACCACAAGACAACCCGCTGTATGGGCACAGTGAGCTCAGCTTAGAGTACGTCGACGAGCTGAGCACCTGTGAAGGCAGCACTCAACTCAAGGCGGGGCATCGACAGCTGCTTCTTGGGAGCCACCCGAGACCTAGCGAGCACAAAGGAAACGTGGACTTGCTGCTGGTCATCCACGGTCCGCATGTAGGCAACAGAGCCGTATGCTCGCTCAGACGCATCGCAAAAGATGTGGAGGTCCCTGGTTGCCCTAGAGGCATCCGCGTGCGGCAGAGCATAGGCTCGGGGGAACTCCAGGCGGATGAGGTGAGGAATCTCTTGTTCCCAGGTGCGCCATCTGTCGAGAAGACTTTGAGGTCGGATCGGAACGTCCCAGTCGACCTCCTCCTTCCACAGGTCTTGGATGAGAACCTTAGCCCTCGTGGTGAATGGTACGATGTAGCCAAGGGGGTCGTACTGACAGGCAAGTACTCGGTAGAGCTTCCTCATGGTAGGTGCTGAGGTCTCCACAGGGCGATGCTTGTACCCCAAGGAGTCGCTGAGACAGTTCCAGCGTAGGCCCAGGGTAGGCCCCTGAAGGTCGCTACTGCTCTTGGAGAGCCACAGTTCGCTGCTTTCAGAGCGGGCCTCAGGCGGGAGGTGCTCGATGACAGTGGGCATGTTGCTTGCCCACTGTCGGACTTCGAAACCTCCGGTCTGTAGGTGCCGGTGGAGGTCGTCGACGAGATGCTTGGCCTCTTCAGCGGAGTATGTGCTGTGCAGACAGTTGTCAACATAGAAGGACTGCTCGACTGTCTCTGTCAAGGCAGGATTGCCCTCTACACTGTCTTGGATGTGTCGCTGGAGGGCATAGATGGCGCAGCAGGGACTACATGTCGTCCCAAAGGGAAGTACCTGCCACTCATAAATGCTCGGCTCCTGCTCTCTCTCCATGTTCCTCCAGACGAAGCGTAGCACTGGCTTGTCAGTGGGCAGCAGGTGGATCTGGTGAAACATGCCCTTAATATCACCATTCACTGCCACGGAGTGTTGGCGGAACCTGATGAGGACACCGAGCAGGGTAGGCCCGAGTGCAGGTCCAGGGAGCAGAAGGTCGTTTAAAGACTGACCTTGGTGCTGAAACGAACAGTTAAATACAATCCTGTCCTTTCCATTGTGGCTCACCATATGGTGTGGAATGTACCAGGATTCTGCAGACTGCTCGGCTTCTTCAGGAGGTATCTTTGCCACGTAGCCGGCCTTCTCCAGTTCCCGTATCTCGTTGCAGTAGACCTCTGCTCGCCTAGGATCCTTGGCAAGTCTTCTCTCTGTGCTGCGGAGGCACGGCAGCACGGCTTCCCTCGGGGCGTGAAGTGGGGTAGCATTCACTCGCCGAAGCAGGGGGGTAGCGTAGCGCTGGACTCCATCGACCTCGACCCTGGTGGTGGATACTTGGAGCATGGCCATGGCTTGCTGGTCCTGCTTGGAGCGGGTGGCTGCCTTGCTTGCGTAGGGAAGAGTGTCGACTTGCCAGAGACGCTCAACGTTCCTGAAGAGCTCGGTGGCAGGGGAGACAGTGGAGATGCGGAGGCACTGCGGAAAAGACGTAGTCTGGGCAAGGCTGGTAGGACCCCGGAGTGACCAACCTAGTCGGGTGCAGACGCCGATAGGACCACCTGGCGGGCCTGCACGTACTGGCCGTACAGGGATCAGGAGGTGTGGCATATCTGAACCAATCAGAAGCAACGGCCGGGCGTGGTCGACTGGCAGTAAGGGCAGGCCGCGGAGGTGCTCGTAGCGTTTCTGTAGTTCAGCCACTGGATAGGAGTGTTCGGCAAGACTCAGGCTGTCAGCGGTGAAGGCCTGGTGGATCCGGTACTTCTGGGAGGGCATACACAGTGGAGAAACGTCAAAGGAGACAGAGCTGCCCTGGAGCTGTTTGACGTTTTGCTTGACTGTGTTACGCCCGGCCTAGGGGAAAACCGAGCATAGCATAAAAGTGACTCCCCTCTTTCCCAACTCCCAAAGATGACCAGTGCCACAGCAGGTGCAGTCCAAACAAAATTGATTTATTTAATCACTCTTCAATACGGTAGCAAAACGTCAGGGGGAGCACAGCCAAAATAACAAACAAAACGATCTATGAAAAAAAAGGTAACTAACTTGCCTAACTTAAGCAAACGAAAACAAAAGTACAATCAGCTTCCCTGCCTCCCTATCAGAAACAAGAGAAAAGAAAACAAAGAAAAAAAGGCTTCTCACCCCTATGGCTACCGGGACTGCTCTTCCAAAAGTTATTTACATTCTTAATAACAAAGTCAATCTACACCACTAGGTCAACACAGTATTCATGTGGCCAAGCACAGCACGGTCCGGTTGGGAGCCAGGAAGGAGAAGGAGTGAGCCGGCATCGGACAGACGCCCTTTTTAAAATAGGCGCCATCAGTCTCCCGTCCAATCACCAGCCGCCACCTGCAACTCAACAAACTGGAGAACACACAAACGGGGTGAACACCACCACCCTCAGGCAGGGAGGGATAAACAACAAAAACACACACTCAAAATACAAATTATGACCCAGGGTCATAACACCCCCCCACCTAAGATCAAACATTTCTTCCCCCAAGAAATGCTTGATTTCTAAAACCCCACACGAGACAATGCATCAGCCACAATATTATCCACTCCTTTAATGTGATGTATCTCAATGTTGAAATCCTGCAGCAATAACGACCAGCGCATAAGACGCTGATTGTTATTCTGCATGCAAGACAGAAACACGAGAGGATTGTGGTCTGAATAAACATGAACCGGAATTGAACTCGAACCAACATAGACCTCAAAGTGCTGTAACGCCAAAAGCAATGCCAAGGCTTCCTTCTCAATTGTACTGTAATTCAATTGGTGTTTGTTGAATTTCTTTGAGAAGTAACACACTGGGTGATCAATACCATGATCATCCTCCTGTAAAAGAACAGCACCTGCACCATAAGCACTGGCATCTACCTCCAACTTAAAGGGACGTGCAAAATCAGGTGCAGCCAGTACAGGCGCGCTGCATAGAAGAGCCTTGGCAGAATCAAATGAGTCCTGACACACAGCAGTCCAGACAAATTGGCTGGAGGGGCTTACCAAGCTAGTTAGGGGCGCAACTACACTAGCAAAATTTTTACAGAACCCTCGATAATAGCCACACATTCCCAGAAACCTGCGGAGTTGCCGCCGTGTTTCTGGCACAGGAAAATCCAGGATGGCCTGGACTTTGGCCAACAGGGGGCGCACCTGCCCCTGGCCTACTTGTTTTCCTAAGTAAGTGACTACAGCCTTACCAAACTCACATTTAGCCAGATTCAAAGTCAAAGAAGCACCCTTTAAACGACTGAATGCTTCTCGCAAACTGTCTACATGCTCTGCCCAGGTGGAAGAATACACCACAATGTCATCCAAGTACGCCTCACAGTTTTTGACACCAGAAAGAACTGTATTCATTAACCGTTGGAAAGTGGCAGGAGCATTTCTTAACCCAAATGGCATAACGGTATACTGTAAGAAATGGTCAGGAGTAACAAAAGCTGAGACCTCAGATGCACAAGGTGTAAGGGGCACCTGCCAGTAACCCTTCAATAGGTCTAACTTAGTGACGTACTTGGCTGACCCGACACAATCTATACAATCATCCATACGTGGCAGAGGAAATGAGTCTGGCTTAGTAACGGCATTCACTTTACGGAAGTCATTACAAAAACGAGGCGTTTGATCCGATTTCGGAACCAAAAGCGAGGGTGAGCTCCACGGGCTGGAACTTGGCACAGCAAAACCATTTTCCAGGAGATACTCAACCTCCTTTTGCATTGCAGCCCTCTTTACCGGATTGACGTGGTACGCGTGCTGTTTAATGGGCTTATGGTCACCAACATCTACATCATGCTGCAAGACTGTAGTTTGGGTGGGCTTATCACCAAATAACGGTGCGTGACAACGAATAAGATGGCAAACATCACTTTTGGCTGGCTCAGACAAATACGACAAATGTTCCTCCAGGTTTTTCAGAATTTTTGAATTCTCTAATCGCGCACATGGAACTGAAACAGGCTGCCCACACAACCCGTCCTCCTCGGGACTGTACGATGGTGACACAACAGTCGCCACAGGAGAGACACATGGCACAGAGTTCACAGTTGGCACCTCGGAGGTTTCACGAACAAAATATGGCTTCAACATATTGATGTGACACACACGGGATTTTTTCCTCCTATCCGGCGTACTAACTACATAGTCTGTGTCACTCAATTTGCGCTCAACCTCGTAAGGACCACAAAACTTTGCCTGGAGGCTGGACCCAACAATAGGTAACAGAACCAAAACACGGTCACCTGACTGAAAATTGCGACTGAGTGTTTTCTTATCATACTGTTTCTTCATTTTAGACTGTGCAGCGGAAAGGGAACTGCGTGCCAGCTCACAAGCCGTGTGCAACCTCTCCCTGAATGAACTCACATAGTCCAAAATGCTGTGCGCGGGGCTGGGTTTGTCTGCAAGCCACCTCTCCCGCAGCAAACGTAGCGGGCCGCGCACAGTGTGCCCAAAAACCAACTCAGCCGGACTAAACCCAAGAGACTCCTGTATGGTTTCACGAATGGCAAACAGAAGCAGTGGCAGACCCTCATCCCACTCCCTGTTTGACCCAGCACAATACTTTCGAAGCATGGACTTCAACGTCTGATGAAATCTCTCCAGTGCGCCCTGACTCTCCGGGTGGTACGCACTGGAGATCTGATGCTTAATGGACAACTCTGTCATCACCTGTGAGAAAACCTTAGACATAAAGTTAGATCCTTGGTCTGTTTGAATGCGTTTGGGCAAACCAAAAGTGGAAAAGAGCTTAACCAAGGCTTTCACCACTGCTTTAGCCCTCAACGTGCGCAACGGGACAGCCTCAGGAAAACGTGTGGCTGCGCACATGATGGTAAGCAGGTACTGGTGACCAGTCTTGGTTTTTGGCAAGGGACCGACACAGTCTATTATGACATGCTCAAAAGGTTCGCCAATTACCGGGATCGGATGTAAAGGAGCCGGAGGAATAACCTGGTTTGGTTTTCCCGTAATTTGGCAAACATGGCAAGATCGACAAAATTTGGTGACATCGGATTTTAACCCTGGCCAGAAAAAATATCGGAGCACCCGATGATATGTTTTCTTGATCCCCAAATGGCCGGACAGACTGTGATCGTGGGCTAAACTTAACACTTGGAGCCGGAACTCTTTCGGCACAACAACCTGGGAGACCACATCACATTCCATCCCAGACACAGGGGACCATTTACGCAACAACACACCTTCATCAAACAGATAAGACACTGGCTGTGAAGCATTTCTCTGTTCCTGAGCTGCAGACAAACATGCAGCCAATGTACCATCTGACTGCTGAGCCTGGATAAGCTGATCCTTATCTATTGCCAAACACAAATCCATATTATTAGGCAACACATCCACAGTAACAGGCACACTTTCAGGTTCAGAAGAGGGGCTGACCGGATCATCAGACGCGTTCAAAAAACAATCGGAAAGGTCCACTAAATCACCAAGCTTACGAGCCTGGGCACGCGTCACGACGCACGCCGGAAAAACGGGAGGCAAATCGAGCGCAGCGGGAGCAACAACACACACATCAGCAGTGGGGATTTCAGTGACCTCGGGAGTAGGAAACACTTTCTCACCAGCCAAATCATTCCCGAGGATGAAATCTACTCCTGCAACAGGTAGCTGATCACGCACACCAACTCGCACTGTACCAGACACAAAGGAGGAGGAGAAAATAACTGTGTGAAGCGGCACGCGTAAAACACTCAGTTTAATTCCCCACACCAATAAGTCTGAACCACAGTACGACTGGTCGGAAAAAGGCAGGACACCACGTCGAGCCACAGAATACTTCGCACCGGTATCTCGCAGAATAGTAACGGGAACCCTGTCCACCTCATTGTCAGTCAGAGAAACAAAACCCTGCGTAACGAAAGGCTTAAAATCATCGTCAATTTCTTTTGTTGGCAAGGTTGCTGTCAAAAGTTCAGGTTGGCTAGCGACTGGCCCACACTGAATCAGACTGACAGCAGAGGGCCCCTTACCCTTCATCTGTTCTTTTTTTTGTAACACAGGACAAACTGCAATGAGGTGGCCAGGTTCATGACAGTAAAAGCACGCACGGTTTTCACCCCCGGGGGAAAAGTTGCCCCGAGAAACTCTTGGTGAACGCGTTCTTCTATTGTCACGTACCGGGGATTCGCGACGCACGGGAGATGGAAAAACACTCTTGTGAGTTAAAGCAAACTCATCTGCCAGAACAGCAGCTCCAGCGAGAGACGCAACCTTTTGTTCGTTCAAATACACGACAATGCGCTCTGGCAAACACTTTTTAAACTCCTCCAGAAGCACAAGCTCTCGCAGCTGCGCGAAATTCTTAGCTTTACTGGCGTGACACCATTTATCAAAAAGTACTCCCTTCTCACGCGCGAACTCAACATAAGTCTGGTTGACACTCTTTTCACATTTTCTAAATTTTTGTCTATATGCTTCAGGCACCAATTCATATGCACGTAACACAGTAGCCTTAACAATCTCGTAATCCAAGCTCTGTTCAATTGTGAGGGTGGCACACACCTCCTGAGCTTTCCCTACCAATTTACACTGAAGCAATAATGACCAAACATCCTTTGGCCAATTCAAAGTGGCTGCAATGCGCTCAAATGTGTTGAAATACGAGTCCACCTCAGACTCCCTGAAAGGTGGAACCAGTGCAATGTGCCTGCTCACATCGAAGCTTCCACGGGGAGAGTACGGGGTTTGCTGCATGACAGGTGAATGGGGAGCAACACTAGGCTGGCGTTCCAGCTCTAAAGCCTTCACCCTAAGGTGCATAGCCTCCACCTCCAACTCCCGATTTCTCACCTCCATTTCTTTAATGCGGAGAGCCAGCCGGAGCTCCTCAGCCGACATCCCCGACGTAATAGGAGGATCTGTGGGAGTAGTGGGCGTGACGGGCGGCACTAGACCTCGGAGCTCCACGTCACTTTTCCCTTCTCCCTCTGGAGTGGATGAACCCTCAAGCAAACCCCCCTCCTCCAGCTTCTCAACCACGAGCTCTCTCAGCTCCTCTTTCCTCGCATTTACCGGCACTTGCACATTAAACAAATTCGCAATGAGCATCAAATCCACTTTTCTACATTTATCCACTTGCTGCAAACTAGGATTTCTTGCAAAACTGTCCAAATCGAAATCCATAGTGCCACTCAAGAAAAAAGTGTCAACCAAAATTATGAAACAAAAATAGGTCAAAATACCTACCGAACCTACCCGACGAAACATGAGAAAAGAACGGACGAGCCCCCAATTTATGTTACGCCCGGCCTAGGGGAAAACCGAGCATAGCATAAAAGTGACTCCCCTCTTTCCCAACTCCCAAAGATGACCAGTGCCACAGCAGGTGCAGTCCAAACAAAATTGATTTATTTAATCACTCTTCAATACGGTAGCAAAACGTCGGGGGGAGCACAGCCAAAATAACAAACAAAACGATCTATGAAAAAAAAGGTAACTAACTTGCCTAACTTAAGCAAACGAAAACAAAAGTACAATCAGCTTCCCTGCCTCCCTATCAGAAACAAGAGAAAAGAAAACAAAGAAAAAAAGGCTTCTCACCCCTATGGCTACCGGGACTGCTCTTCCAAAAGTTATTTACATTCTTAATAACAAAGTCAATCTACACCACTAGGTCAACACAGTATTCATGTGGCCAAGCACAGCACGGTCCGGTTGGGAGCCAGGAAGGAGAAGGAGTGAGCCGGCATCGGACAGACGCCCTTTTTAAAATAGGCGCCATCAGTCTCCCGTCCAATCACCAGCCGCCACCTGCAACTCAACAAACTGGAGAACACACAAACGGGGTGAACACCACCACCCTCAGGCAGGGAGGGATAAACAACAAAAACACACACTCAAAATACAAATTATGACCCAGGGTCATAACAACTGTCTGTAGATGGAGAGTCTCTGGCTGTCTGGGGAGGTTCAGGTGCTGCACGGCATGAGGGAGAACGATATTTCGTTCGGAGCCGTCGTCTAGCATGGTGTAGGTCTCCAAGGCTTGGTCCCCGTTTCTCAAGATGACCTTGACGACCTTTAACATCACCGGTTGCGGCTGATTGGGCCGGTCCAGGTAGACCCTGATGGGTGGTGTAGTCACCATGTTGACACTGGTTTGGGTCTGCTGGACGGAGTCGTGCAAGATGGTGAGGTGCTGCTCTTTGCATGTCCTGCAGGGGCGCTTCAGAGTACAGGCTTCAGCGTTGTGGTTGCAACCACACTTCCAGCACCGTTTCCCATCTCAGATCCACTTCACAACTTGGCTGGTAGACAACTTCTTGAAGTCGTCACAGTGCTAGCGACTTCCCCTGCATTGAGAAGGATGGTCGTGGTCTTCTCCTTATAATGAGTGACACGTTGGTCCTTCTTAGCTGGCTTGGGTGCATCACACTGATAGATTGCTGCAGCTCGGCTTGAGAGGCGCTTAGCTTGCGACTTCATCTGAAGCCAGGCTGCCAGGTCAGGCAGGGTGTAGGTCATGTCTGACCCTGTCCGGAGAACGCCACGGCTCAGACAGTATTCGATGAATCCATCCCTGAATGACGGAGGCATCTTGCTTAGGAGTCGGTCGACGTGGGATCCACATCTCAGCTCGTACCCATTTGGTCCTTCTAGCGTCCCGAGCATGCCCACCAGAGACTGGATGGACAGGGCGAAGGAGTCAAAGGCTTCGGAGTCACCAAACTTGATGGCAGGCGAGTTGAGGATGGCACCTAGCTCTGACTGGACGAGCTGCCGGGGTTGACCGTACTTGTCCTGCAGGGCTTGCAATGCAGCGGTATACAGCCGAAGGTCATACATGTAGGCTTTAGCCAGGTGGAGAGCACTGGGAAGCTTCAAGTGGCCGAGGACTTATACTGTTCGCTCAGGTGCCCGTGACTGCCCATCAGGTTATCCAAGGCCATCTTGAGGAGAGTAAAGTCACTTTCACGGTCACGCTCGAAGACTGGCAGCATCGGCTGGGGGAGGCTGTAAGACGAGGCAATCAGCGTTTCTGAGCCTGGATGCTGGGGATGCCCTAGTGCAATCGTTGGCGGAATAGGAGCCATGTAGCGTGTAGCGGAACTCATATGGTGGTATGGTTGAGCTGCAGTAGAGGTGGTCACTCTGTAGGTAGGAGTCTGTACTGCAGTGGGTCCTGCGGCGTGATACTGCTTGGTCTGGATACCGGGTGTAGCCACAGAGGCTCGGTGTGAGCAGGCACGATAGGAGCAGGGTACGATGATGCAGGGGCTGCAGCGGAGAGAGACATCGCCTGTGCTGGCGGGTGCATCGCTGAAGTGATGACGGCAGGGTGAGCCAGCGGGGGGTGCATGTTCTGCAGTGCGGTAGGACTCTCTATGGTAGGCAACTGGAGTAATCTTCCCTCGTGAGAAGACCCGGGCACAGGAGCCACTGCAAGGTGCTGAAACCCAGGTGGAGGATAGGGCAGCTCAGATAATGCTGGATGCACGGGAGGGTGTGCAGCGTGTAGATGAGGGATGGAGGGATGACGGCAGGGTGAGCAGGCAGGGGCGTTGGCAGGTGGAGCACTCATCGCCGGTAGGGGGCAGAAGCTCCTTGGAGATGATGCACTGCTACGTGGTCCCTCCATCTCCGGAGGAGTGAGGTGACCAGCTTGGCTACCTGAAGTTCTTTCTCCTTCTTCTTCAGTCGCCTCTGCCTGTCAAGACGTTTGGCGATAGCTTCCCATGCTCCTTGTGCCTCCTGCTGTAGGCGTTGTGCTTCCCGGGCCTGGATGTCGAGGCGCTGACACTCCAGATCAGCGTTGCAGTTTTCTAGGACCTGGCGCTGTAACTCCTCGAGCTCCAGGCGGTGGATGCTCTCCTGAAGGATAGCTTCCTGGACCAGTGACAGAGCATGTCGGGGGTGTGCACCCGCAGATGAACGAAGGGAGCCAACTCCGGACCTGGAGGCGGATCTGGGAATCGACTGGCGTGAGGACCCACTTCCCTCAGATGGAGCCTTTACCTCGCTAGCCTGGCGTCCGGATGACAGCGACTGATGTGGGTGCTCGCTCCTCACAGATGTGGCCCTCGTCTCACTAGCCCGTCGTCCTGGTGTGTGGGATATAGCCTTTGGAGGTTCATCTTGTGCTTGAGGTTCATAGCCCACCTCGAAGTCGCTTAGGTGGTGTGGAAGGTGTCGCTCTCTGCGGGAACGAACGGATGTCTCTGTGACGTCCTGGTCTGTTGGATCCATAGCGTCTTGGAGGAGCTCTATCCGGCTCGAAGGACCAATGAAAGAGAGGTCTGTGGGGGGCCTCTACAGATGTGCGGAATAGAGCTAGTGAACACTATGGGGGCGTGACTCCGGTCAGAGAATCACAGATGAGGAGCTTCAGTTTAGGGTCTTTATTCAAGGGAAGAATGTGGTTCTACAAGGAAACACGATACAACAGATATATTAATAAACAGTAATAACACACATTAAACATAACACTCACATAACATAAACACAAACATAACACAAACGTAAGCATAAATACTCTACTTACATCTGTCATTTACACACAACTTCCCCGATACGGAGGAAAGTAAAATGCAGCTCCCTAGCAAACAGACCAGGATGGACTGATCAGAGCTGGAAAACTCTGTTCCTATTAAAGGGCCAGTGACCTAATACCGACTGGTCGATTACATGTACAATACTAGCAATACTAGCTGGAGCATGTTATAGTATCCAAACACTGGGTGGATGTTGCCAATAACATTAACGATTGCATCAACAAAGATCCTATATCTTGCCACAGAATAATAAATAATGTGGGCTATGAACAACTAAACACAAGGAGCCAAAGAAACTAAACCCTCTTAACAAGGGCTTTCCTACAGAAATACCTCCTTTAATCAAAGGATTCAACAAAAATATGGATTCCATTGGTGAACTATGTGGAATGTTGGGGAAGGATGTAGTGTTTTGTTTGACAAAGTTGCGTAACTGTAAGTACCTGAAGAAATGTGTATGTGGCAGATCAAATTTAGTTTGTAACTGTTGAAATGATGAAAATATACCATCAATAAAAAGATCTTTGAATGAATGGATGCCTTTTCTGTGCCACACTTGAAACATTGCATCAGAGAGAGATGGAGTAAATAAGTGATTTGCGACCAAAAGGAGCCAGAAGAGAGCCAGAATGCCACCCAAAATGTTTTCTTATTAACGACCAAATTTTAAGTGAGTGTGAAACTAATGGATTGTTTGCAGAATACGAGCATGTGGTGGGCAATGATGAAAAGAGCGAAGCTGATAAAGAAGATGGGGAGCAACACTTTCTTTCAATGCAGAGCCAGGCAGGCATCTGATCTTGGAGCCAAAAGGAGAGTGCGCGTAGATTGCATGCCCAATAGTAGAGTTTGAAATAAGGTAGTCCCATTCCGCCCTCTGACTTGGGTCTCTGTAAAAAATCTTTCCTTATTCGGGGGGGCTTCTTATTCCAGATAAAATTAGAGATTATTTTATCTAGGTTCTTAAAGAAAGTGTTATTGATAAAAATTGGGATACATTGAAATAAGAATAAAAACTTAGGAAGGGTGTTCATTTCAATTATATTAATTTGGCCAGTGAGTGAAATGGGGAAATTTGACCACCTTACAAAATCTTGTTCGGTACATTTAAAAAGTTCTAAAAAGTTCTGTTTGAACAAATCAGAGAATGTTTTGGTGATAGTGACCCCCAAGTACCGAAACTGACTTAAAACTTTAAACGGGAGAGAGCTAAATGTTTGTTTTTGGGCTCGAGTACTGATGGGAAATAAAACACCTTTGGAGATGTTGATTTTATACCCTGATACCTTGCCAAAACTCTGTAAAATGGACATAATATTGGGAATGGACGTTGAACGGTTGGAAATGTACAGTAATAAATCATCGGCGTATAATGAAACTTTGTGCTCCCTCCCTTCCCTAACGATTCCGGTGTAAGTATCTGAGGCACGCAAAGAAATCGCAAGCAGCTCGATAACTAGTGCAAAAAGAAGCGGAGAGAGAGGGCAACCTTGTCTGGTGGAGCGACTTAAAGGGAAATAATCAGACCTGAACCCATTTGTGTGAACAGAAGCTAAGGGCGAGACATAGAGTAATTTAATCCAAGAAATGAAAGTTGGGCTGAATCCAAATTTCGACAGGGTCGAGAAGAGAAAGTCACACTCGACCCTGTCGAAAGCCTTCTCGGCATCAAGAGATATAAGTACTTCGGAATTGTGGGGATTTGTGTGGGAATTTGTGCAGGGAGAATAAATAATATTGAATAATCGCAGAAGATTGAAAAATAAATGTCTATTTTTAATAAAACCTGTTTGATCCCAAGATATCACTGTTGGGAGTACTCTCTCAAGACGTGTGGCTAAGATCTTGGCTAGCAATTTAGCATCTACATCGAGACTCAAGGGTCTATATGAGCTTGGGTTGAGCGGATCTTTGTCCTTTTGAAGGAGCAGAGAAATACATGCCTGGTGGAATGTTGGTGGGAGGTGACCAGTATTGAGGGATTCATTAAATACCTCCAGTAACAAAGGGGATATATGTTCTATGAATGTTTTGTAAAATTCTGGCGTATACCCATCTGGGCCCGGGGCTTTCGAGCATTGCATGTTGCGTATGGCTTGATGTATTTCCTCCACGGTAATAGCTTCCTCAAGCTGGACCTTATCTTCCTGATTTATGGAAGGTATATTTAATTTGTTGAAAAAACTATCAATCGGTTTGGGATCTCCAGCTGATTCTGTAGAATACAAATTGGAATAAAAATGCTTAAATTCGTCATTCATTTCTTGTTGATTTATTATTACTTGTCCAGAACTAGTTCGGATCTCTGTGATTAATCTAGAGGCGGCTGATTCCCTAATCTGGTGTGCAAGGATTTTGCCTGCTTTTTCGCCATGTTCATAGAATCTACGACGGGCTTGTGTCATCAAATTAGTCGTCTCTCAAGTAGTAAGGAGATTAAATTCAGTTTGAAGGGAGAGCCTTTCCTTGTACAATTCGAGTGAAGGAGAAATTGCATATTGCCGATCGAAGATGAGAAGTTGATCTGTCAGAGTTTTACAGTGCTCATTTCGGCTATGTAGCTATTTTGTCTGTTAATAGAACGTTAGCCTAAATATTACATAAAAAACTACACATGTTGCTTAGTGTCGGACCAAACACTTTGAGAGGGAAAATCAAAGGAGTGCAAGTTTGATTTTTGGTGTTTTTTGCTCATGGAGCTCCCCAGGGGTCACATGGTAGAAAAAAATTCTTCATGTAGAAAAACCCATGTGCAAGTATTAAACAATCTGTACTGTCGAATTAGTAGTCAGTGTCCTACCGTGTTCTAGTAGTGCCTATTGGCTTTGCCAAAGGATACAATGGCTGTCAAAGCTAATCACTGTGGTTAAAGTTTCAGTATTAATTGATTTTTAACTCTAATTACCAGAATACAAGAATTTCTATTTAAATCAGACCAAAATTACCAAGATTTCACTAACCTACTAAATTTTGGTTTGTGAAGGTAGGTGCAGAATCCAATGCAGGTATAGAAATCAAATGTATTTATAAAGTAAGTGCATAATGGTTAGCAATACGTAAACCTAATAATTTTGAGCCATAATGAAAATGACAATTCCAGAAACATTACCATGGTAACAACATAACTTGTCATGTACAGTTGGATGTAGTTACTTGTCTGCCAGGGAGCCTTACATTTTCAATATAGGAACGGGTTTACTTACTAGCAGTTTGGTTTACTGTGGAATGACCATGTACCAATGGACACAAGATTTGGATGAGACTGAGATTTCAGTGATGTCAACGGACCGTATCACTGTAATGGCAATAATGGCAGTGAAGGACACTCTTGTGTAATATTTCTTAATTATGAACTGCTAGGCCTATACATGCATGGTGAGCTATAGCAGGCCGCCCCACCAGGCATATTGTGAGCCGAAATGGATTATTCTTATCTCACATTACTGTATGTGGTACAGTAGGACTTAAACTATTAACAGCTACTCAATGCTTTCTTAAACTATTAACAGCTACTCAGCTTTCTCAATGCAGAAGCATTGAGAAACAGAATGTGACAAGGGCAAATTTCTGCCTGTAGCTTCTCCTCAACTTCCGGTAAGCTGCTGTGTAGACCAGGTGAAGCTTTCAACTCCTGGAGGGAGACAGCAGAGGCTATGGGCTGCAGTTTATCCAGAGTTTCCCCGAGAATTTTATCTTATAGCGGCAACATGGTCTGGGGGAGAAACACTAGAAATGACTGAATGATTATAGAAACACTATAGGTATGTCTGTGTACTTCTCTCAATCTCAATAACTTTATGTTCAAATTAAATTGTGAATTTTTTTCATTCACAAGAATTTAAAAGATGCAGATTTCATTCTATATTTTTGTAGCCCACCTATCCCCTAGTTGTTAGAGAAGGGCCCTGAGTTCTTGTAACTATTTAGTTTAACTGACTTCAATATTATCTTGAGTTCCTTTTAATGAATTTTAATAGACTGTGACACAAAATACTATACTTAATCTTCTTATATACTGTGTTTGTAACTACTTAAGCTCTATTTATTTAGTCATGTAGGTACTATGAACTTAAGTTTACTTATGCAGCTTTAAATGTATACATATACGTATACGCATATGCATACTGTGGGGATGCCCCAGTGGCTCACCGAGCAGAGAGCATACCATATAAGGATCAGTCCTTTCCGCAGCGACCTGGGTTCGAATCCGGCCCGCAGTCATTTGCTGCATGTCCTCCCCTCAATCTCTCCCATACCTTCCTGTCTCTTTCTCTCTATATATATATATATGTCAATAAAGCATAAAATGCCCTAAAATAAAAATATGCATACCTTTAGTTTACTTTAGAAAAGGTCAAATCAACAATACATAAAACATGAAACAATGCACCTTTAACGTTGTACCTTCAAGTATGAGCCCACACTCACCACACACACAAGCCGGCAGAAATAATGTTCAACCAAACAAATAAAACCCCGTTGCAGGCCTGAGTGGATGCTTGGGAGCGGTGAGACCCAAAACTAATGGTCACTTCACTCTGTAAGCAAAAACAAAATACTGTGGCAGTGAAGTAAATAGATGTGCGTCCTGCGTGTCTGACGCGTTAAAATCCGAAAGGACGCAGTAAACTCACTATTGACGCGTCCGGGGGACGCAGCCTATTTTTTCCTAGAAAATAGTCTCAATCATCGTGGGAGGGACTTAATG
The DNA here is from genome assembly GCF_048128805.1 of Centroberyx gerrardi. Taxonomy (NCBI): domain Eukaryota; kingdom Metazoa; phylum Chordata; class Actinopteri; order Beryciformes; family Berycidae; genus Centroberyx; species Centroberyx gerrardi. The sequence continues at coordinate 5,354,777 of NC_136006.1, read as the reverse complement.
CCCTTGCTGGGCCTGCATCCAATGCTACTTTCGCCGCACAGATTTCATTTCAACAAGGCTACAAACTTGGTAATTGGTAAATAAACTCACGTGGATGCTGTATTCACTCGTCGATGATGACCCGATGATGCTTTACCGTCCAGGGGACACGCCGTGTTGAAAAAAAATTAATAAATAAAATAATAATCCACCGGCCACGATTTTCTCACTGTCTGCGCATATATCTCGTGCATATCTCCCGTTTTGTTCAGTCTCAATGAGTGAAAGGAAAACGTTTTAAAATGCCACCAAAGAAAAAGATCAAACATATTGCTGGCTAACAAACTATTGCAGGTAGGGATTTACCCGAATCCGAATCCGTTATTCGGGAAAGCACAGATAGGCTAATGCGATGGAAACAGATATTTCTTCTACCCGAAGTTGCTCGTTATTATTCAGGGGGAAAAAGCCATGATTGACATGTCTGTGTGTCAGCCACTATGTTTCTTCAAATCGATTCATATCATTGTGGATGGCCACAAGATAAAAATGCCCATTCTGTTTGCAACATAGGACTTTGATTTCACTAACTAGTTGTTTCATTTACTACACATTAGAGGTCTGCAACCCGACCCGAACCCGACGGGACCCGAGACTGTAAAGCGCTTAATCTGTTACTGCAACCAAACAATGTTCCAAAAGCATAGTAGGCATATTTGCGACTGTTAAAACTGTATGTCGGACTCGGTTGTTTTTTTTTTCATGCGTGGAAAGCGCTATCTGGTTTCTCCTGTATGGCGAAACTTCTGTATGATTGTCTCCACGTTGGCAAACAATCAAACTAAAGCTCATTGCGTTAGCTGTGTTAGCTAAACAGTGGCTACAAGTCCATTCACTGTGCTAATGAAAGGCACTCGGTTGCTAACGAGCTAGCATACACACAAACAGCATATCAAACTTTGAGTAGAAATTTCCTCGGCTGCTCCTAACATGTAGCATAAATGTCCTTTTGTAGATTATCGAGTTGACAATCAAAGAAACTACCTACACTCCTGTATGAATCTCAAACTTCTTGCTAATTCACTAGCTCAACCGAGCGAAAACTCCGTCCATCTCTCCTCTCTCGTCAGACACGCACATCTCTCCTGTTCACTCACATCAACCAATGAAAAACAAGCATTAAGGTTTTTTTCAGATACCACATCATTCTACCCAGAGCCATATAGAGAGAGTTGCGTCAACGGAAGTTCAAAATGCTTGATCGTCACGTGATTCACGTAGCTTCAGATAGTTCCAGGAAGTACTTGGCGGGCAATTTGAAAACGTAAATACAGAGAGACAGAACTGCGATTTTTGGTAATTAGTAGTCAATAAATGCATTGATTTACAATATTTATGTACAATATTTATATAGCACACCGACATGTGTATGTAGTTACGTCAATATGTTTTTTTAAAAAGTAAAACTTGTATGGTAGTCAAGAGCAATCACATCCTAATGTTTATTGATATATTTAAAGGGAGGGGAAGGGAAGGAATGTTTCAAAATTCAGATTAGATTAATTTTCTACCATTTCTTTAATTCATGGTGGTTTCAGTAATCCCATGGTAACTGAGGGCCTAAGTAATCTTAATGACTTAATGACTAATGTAGTCTTCATGACTTTCAGACAGGACAGAAGGAGGAAGGAGACCAGAACAGAAGTAGACCCACAGGTGACTATCAATGATTGTCAACTGACAGCACAATGGGTCAATGGACTAGCAGCAGCATGTTAAGTGTGTTGTCTTAGGAAATCCATTGCAAATAAGTGGAAAATCTTAAAATAATCTTTCTGTTTACAATTCTTATGCACCCCTGCACTTATTAATATATACATTGATACAAAATATATTCAAATTCAAAACAACTTTATTGTCCACTTTTTGCGTGCAAAAGGCAGAAATTTCTCTTTGGCTTGTATGTGCAGAAATCTGCTATTAAAATGGATACATTAAAACACATCCCATCCAGACAGGACACATTAAAACACATATATATTTATACACATATAAACATATATATTTTATGTATCTTTTGTCTTTTTACTATGCATTTATTTACTGCAATGAATTCATTAAATAAATCTCTAATAAACTCAGAAACATGAATAGCAAGTTTTCTGTGCCCTTTCCTCCGTGTTGTCCTTGCATATAGTCTCCACCATGGTTTGCTGTGCTGCATGGGGATGCTCCAATCGCTCGGAGAAAGGAGTGCAAATGTATGGTTTCCTCTATATGGCTCTGATTCTACCCAGTTACCACCTCGTAACCATGAACTCTTCGCAATAAAACATATTATATCTTTCTAGATTATTTATTCCACAGCATCTTTTTTAAACATGAAATTTATATATATTTAACCGTTGAAAAATAACCCTATAAAATAGGCTAGCTTTTTAAACTTATTTATTGTAATTAAGTATTTTAACATTATGATTATTTATAACCATGCATAATAATTTTAACTGGGTTACATTTTCATTGTTACATCCATAAAAAGTCACCAGAAGATGCTCTTTGGTTTGGGGTTTTTTCTTTCAATGAAAAGAGAGTTCGAAGGCAGTCTTAAAGCAAAAAATGAGAAATCCTTTATTGAATGACTAGTTCAAAACAACATATTAAAATTAACAAAAGTTAATAAAAAATGATCAAAGTATTTTGGCTATACTGTGGCCTTCATCAGGGAGTAGCACACCAAACTGTATAATGAACATGAAGAACAAAAACACTTCACATATTCAACACTTATATATAGATGCTTATGTTAATGCTGCACTACTGTGCTCATAATTATTAGTTAGGTTAATCTCATTGCTATAACTGGAAGTTAAATAACATTTGGTCATGGACCGGTATACAACACAGATAAAAATAAAAACACAGATAAAGATGCATCAGGGCATGATTTTGACAGTATAGTATATAATTTTGTCATTTGTTGAGACAATATTTTGCCCTCTGTTTTGTTGTGAAGCAAAAGATTACAATGACCCCCTTTGCACCTGGTATTAACATGCGTCCTGTTGAATTTTAATCGGATAGAGCAAAAACCAAATGCTTTGGTAGTCAACACATTAAAGGATAAGGCTGGTGTTTTCTAAGGCATTTCTTACTGTCAACAAATCCTGTGAAAATAACAAAATCAGCAATGAATTTGTTTTGCTAACAAGTCTCGTCCATGTAGCCGATGCCCAATAAAGCCATGTCCCAGCAGCCATAGAGCTCCATTGTATTAAAAAAAACTATTAAAAACACGTCAAAGAGCCATGCTGTTGCTCTGGCAGCATATTTCATCATCACGATGCACCGGGCCAACCGACTTTTTCCTCAAACAACTTAATAAGCCGACCGTAAACACGTTTTCCATCTCAGGAAAGTAGTTCCGTGGCACCGAAAATAGTCCCCGGCGTAATAAAGAATTTGTTCCCATTTGATTTGGTAATAACTACAATAGCCTGACCTTTCATGGTAACAGTTAGCGATTTTTAAAATTGAAACTATGTCTTTGTGAGCTGTATTTCAAGGTTTTTAACTTACAATTAGCCAATGACTTCCGGGTTGAAGGCAAAAAAGGGAACGTGGGAAGTCGGAAAGTGATGGGAGTAGGGCAAACGCATTGTTGATTTTGTTATTTTCATAGGATTTGTTGACGGTAAGAAATGCATTAAAAAACACCAGTGTTATCCTTTAACACTGTTCCCCATGGTCTGAAAACGTGGGTAGATTTGTCAATAGTTGCTTTTAAGAAATTATATCTCCAGGGAGGTCTGAGTCGTCGTTAAATCTCATGATAAGGTTACCAAGTTGGCAACAGTGAGATCAAGTGATGTACACAGCAATCTACATTTTGGCATGAGACAGAGAAATCCAATTTTTATGTGTACGAGACACATTGTAGAGTCAAGTGTAATCCAGCTCTAATTAGAAACAATTCAGATATGAGACACATGTTAATGCCAAGTGTAAAGGGGGCCAATGTACGCAAAATATGTAGTGTTGTTCTGTAACATCAAAGTGTAAAACACTTTGTGAATGTTTCACTGTAGCATGTGTCAGCCGTTTTGAGAAAAAATAAAAAACCTATTGACAGACATGAAAAACAAACACAACCTTTTAAAATATAAAATTATAATATGAAAGAAAGTGGAAATCATACATCTTCCACTTTAGCCAATGCCAACCATCCAACATTTTTGTACGATTTGGCTTTTGCCTGTCATCTGCATCTGCCTACTATAGAATAACCTCGGCATAACTTGGGCCCCCAAGCTCTAATAGAGGAAACAGCTGCATTTTGGATATTCTTGTAACAGTCTTATGCTGTGCTCATGAAGTCAATCTTGATAGATCCTGTTGAGTTGGAATCTATGTCAGTGGCTGTGGCTTGTATTTCTGTGGAGCCAAACTTGATTTCTAATTTGATCTTGCGATCCGTGCCACGTTTAGTGTCAGGCATGCTAACTGCAAATGAACCAACTGGGTCAATTCCCCATTCATCCACATACTTAGGATCTTTTCTCTCTGTGCGATAAAAACGAAACGTTACCGCTGTCTGATCTGCTTCTATTGGAGTGAAGATGTGCTCTTTGGTTTCATTCCAACCCACATTTTGATCAATTTCCACCAGTTTCTTGAAAACACCACGACACCAGTCACTCTCTTCGTTTGAGTACTTGTTTTCTGCCTTATGCCTGGACTCGTCAAACCTCCTACACGTACCAACTCCATAAGTAAAGGCACTTTTTCGTGATGCCACAACCTCTGGATGTCTTCCAAACATGACAGCTCCCTTCACGATTGCTTCTTGGGCCTTAAAAGGGCACAACACTTTACACTGACTGCCAAACTGCTTGTTAATGTGTTTGCGCAGAGTCACACTTGAGGCATAGCCCCCCACTAACAGAATGTATTCAATTCTTAAATCTTTCTTCAAGATTTCTCTGAGATTCTTAGTGATCCCGCTAAGACTCTCATCAAAGAAAGACTTCATTTTCTCTTTTGAGATTATGATTGCCCCGTCATCCCAAGATGCACCTTGCACTGTCTGGAAGAACATTTCTATGTTTTGCCTTTTCTGAGCTAATGATGCTAAGTTATACGGGCAGGAAATCTCCACATCCTCTTCCACACATTTAAGAACCGAGAAGCTGTACATCATCTTCTGAAACTCACTGGGATAACTTCTTTCATACTCATGCCAGAGGTCATCAGAGAATATTTCTTTGAGGAAACTTTTGAACTTTTTGTCAACATTTTGCCCTCCCAGGTCATTACCAGAGGCCTTGTACAGCTCCTTCAGGGCTCCTCCACCCAGCACTTCATGTACAGTTATGTCAATAGTTCCACCTATAAGACAAAAAGGCTGCAATTAAAACTGCTGAGCAACTACAGCATTTGAGCTAATGATAAGTTCTTACAAATCTGGACACTACTACCTGAGGCAATAAGTAAAAGCTATGTTTAACAATAAATATTTTGCAGTCAAGTCAAATTTGAAATGGAAAATGGCAAATGTGCATTGTTGTGTATGCTGTTGCCTGTGGAAATGCAACCCGATTTTAAAGCTTATGTCTGGAAAAGAAAATGTTTTCGTATATTTACTAACAGCACCACATACCTCCACAATCGACAACAATGTATTGTGTTCCAGGAGCTTGCTCTAGTGTGTTTTGGCCAACGGTCTCTGCTATGAAACCATCAGATGGGAGCTTCTTACACCAGACTGAGGCTGCCTCGGGTTCCAGAGCTATTACCAACCTGTCTGCTTTGTGTTCAGTCACAATACCAGCCTAGAAATAAAATAAGTCACACATTCTTGTTAATATGAAAAAGAAAATACGTATTGTATATTTTGCCAATCATTTCAGAATTTAACAAATGCACTTACCTCAGTTGCAGCTTCTCTCATGAACTGCTTTGCAGAAGGATCCCAGATAGCAGGCACAGTCAGCACCCAGGTGAAATCAGAGGCGATGAACTTCATCCCAGCTGTGTTGTTACTGATGGTTTTCAGTGCATGTTCCTTCAGGTAGCGCAGGGTTTCTGTGATTACCTTCAAGGCACTCATCGACTTGCCGTTTATGGCTGCAATCATTACATCCCTGTTGAGTTGCTGGTGATGATTGACAAGATGTTAGTTCAAATATTCTTAGAACCCTTTTTTATTATTATTAAGATCATCATACAAAACATAGCCATTTGAGTCAGACTGAATCAGGAGTTAACATGGAAGATGCTTCTCTATTCTCATGTTGTTGCGTGCATTTCCCCTCTACCACTGTGCCATGGTTTGCCACCAAATTACTGTGTGGTGATGGAAAGGAGTCAAACTTGGAAGGTCTGAAGACAAAATAGTCTATAACCCATCTTTAGCACTGAATTACACTGCAATATATGGCAATAGTACACTAAGTGAGACACTGAGATTCAATCAATGTTATAAACATGATGTGAGGGTAGAACAACCGAAGTGAAAGAGCTACTTTCCAGCTTCAACCAACACTCAACTCTGATTCAATTCTCTTCTTCCTTTTGACTCGGCACTAAAGGTAAGACATATCTTTTTTCTCTCCTGAAACTGTGCAATGCAGCATTACAATAACATCTTGGAAAGAAAATCATTTGTAGGTAGCTCTTATGTGTGGGTAACAACAAGACATATTTTGTAATCTAATCTACATTATAGGAAAACTGATATCCTGCCTTTATTCATGAGGCATACAAAACTACTGTACATTTAGATTTACAGACCACTCTTTACTCACTTTTCCATAGAGTGACATCTTGAAGTTTTCAAAGAGGTAGTTTTTCTTTGCTTCTTCGCTACGCATTTTGGTGTATGCCATTTTGGCATCATAACCAAACTTGAGGAATTCTTCATTTTCATTAAAAAGAATGCAGGTAGGAGTCTTCAAGGTTTCAAATCCATGCTCTTTTCCCCAGGATGGCACAGTGGGTTCCGTTTGTGCCTGTCTGGATGACACACTGAAGGCATATCCACTGTATGCAGTACCAAAGTCTATCGCTATGATAAACGAATCACCCATTTTAGAAACAGATCCAGCTAGTCTAGGTCAACAATGAAATAAAAAAATCAAAATGGCAATGAGCAGCAGCAGCAGCAATGCTTCAAACAACGTGAAGAACCCTGTTTCACTTTGTGTATTTATAGCCTGCAAGCTTATCTTTTCTTTCGCTGAGGCCCAACCCCCTTGGAGTTTGTTGGAACCTACATTAGTACCGCTGACAGACAGAGTTGTAGCTTCAGTACACATCTGCCTTGGACAAGATAAGAGACAAGACAAAAAAAAAAAAAAGAGCCTAAGTGAGTAGTAAATGAAGTCAAGGAAACAACTTCAGACAACTTTCCCATTGAAAAGTCTATACTGTAGAATACAGCAGCTGTTGAGTGGAGTGACATATTGTTTGCAGATGTAATTCCATTTATTCCTTTACAACAGTATAAGATAGAGATACATGCTGCTTGACAACATTTTTGTTATGCTTCTTTTGCAGCTGTTCTCCCCCAAGATATGACGAACACCCAAGACAACAGACTGAGAGGATGCAGCAACAGCATGTCCAAAGGTTTGATTATCAACATTTTGATTCACACATCACAGTTTGAACTTGTGTCTTCACACACAGACTGCAGTCTTCATTCACTGAGACTTGCTGATTGTGATTAAATTAAGATGCAAATTTGAGACGCTTACTTTTAGGAAAATGTTCAAAGAGCTTCTGTAAAATATGGAAAAATGATGAACTTCATAGACATAGACTTATCATTTAATTGCTGAATCCTAATTCAATGTGAGAAAGACATCCTGTATTACTGTACTACAGGTAATTTATCTTCTTTGTAAATTTAAAATGCAGGAACCCTGATAATGTGATGCCATCATCGGCTCTTTCTCCTAACCCCAAACTCTTTGTATGCAGTGGGCAAGTTCTTGATGCAGGATATCTACCAGAGCAGAGGTAGAGGTTGTTATTTGCTACAATTTGCTTCATTTCTCAGTGACTTCACATCCTATACATCTAAAAAGCATGAATTATGTTGATGAGATAACAAGTGAAAAATTAAAAATGACTAAACCGTTGATTTCTTCCACATATTCAGGGTCATTAACTATCAGACAGATCCTGGAAGGTATGCTATGCAACTGACTGTGGTGGGAGTTTTCTGTAATAAAGAGACTTGGAGATGAGAAGTTGTCCTTCTGATATCTTTATTGCTTGCAAGCAAGGCGCAATGCTCACCCAGAAAGTGTGTGGGACAAAGAGCGAAGCAATGAGCTTTGTCCACCCTTCTTATAATCATGTAGTAGAAACAGCTGAGTCATGAGAAGTCTGGCACATTCTTATACTTGAAACATTCTACGATTAGGATGCATCTGTGCAAAACAAAGATAAATGGGCTAGAGTTCCCAGGGTCATCTTCACACAGTAGCCACTGTCTCAAGCCAGTGGAAATGTACTGAGAGCAGACAACATAGAAATAAGACAGTGCTTCATGCATAGAGAAACAGAATGGTATAATATAATTTCCACTACACTGATCGTATTGACTTACACTCATGGCATATAGCTGATATAAAATTGCACAAGAAGTTTCTACAATTTCCCCTTAATCTTATCATCTGCCTTTAAATACAGTTGTCAAATGGCATGTAGCTTGTTGTCATGTAGGTGAAAGATGCAGCGCTGCAGCGGATAATCAATCAACCACAAACAGTAAAGCCTGGCACAAAAAAAGAAAAGAAAATCATACACAAACAGACATCTTATATTGAATATTGTTTTCATTTCCTTTACACAGCCAAATCTCCAAGAGAGATGCATGTGTCGAATCAAGTTGCCATCGGTGTCAACAAAATGCACTAGTATATGAAAACAGGTGGGTTTCTGATAATATTGTATTCATTTTATGGAACTGACAGAGATAATCCAGAAAACATCCCATGAACTACATACATTTATGGCATTAAAGTTATGAATTACAGTGAACCTGGTTTAACCAAAATAACCATTTAAGATTCTTTTAACACAGTATGGCTGAAATGGAAGAACATTACGAACAGAAACTTATGGAGGCGAGGTAAATATTTTTCTGAACATTCTTTTAATGGCAATTTAAAATATTGCACATGATATAGGCAATGAATTCAAGTTAGCTTGACATAGTTGCCTTGGTAACACTATTTGTAAAGGGTTTACATAATGTATTCATAACAGGCATGTAACATGTTAAGGATTACATGTTTAGACTTCTGTCACATGTTTCTTTAATGTACTGGATTTGAGAAAAGGTCCTACAAAGCAATGCGTTATTGTTTTTTTTAAACTTATTTATTTAACCTTTACAAACTCAGGTTTGGTTTGCTGAACACGGACGCTCTTCTCCACATTCACAATTTCAAACACTCACATAGTTTCAAAGGCATTAACAATACACATGTATATAGACACAAACACCAAAGTCATCAAAAATTGCAAGAAAAAAAATAGTATTACACTGCAAGAGAACTAACTAACTTTTAAAACATTTTCAATTTTAAATAGACGCTGATTCCATTGACTTTAAAATAGAGTGACTAGTTTCTGAAGCTTGAGCTCCCTCTACAGGTTGTTCCAAGTAGAGGTGCAGAGAATTCAAGAGATAAATTCATTATAAACCCTCAATAAATAAATAGCAATTAAAGGATAAAAGGACAGTTTGAGGCCAGACAACGTTCATAGAACAGTTTCAGCTACCATTAAGATGTGATCTATGGATTGGATACATAAAAAATATTGTTAGTAAATTGAAAAAATATAATCCTGTTACATGAATGTGTTACATGTTACAAACTTTAATTCAGTTGTTGATTTATGAACTTGTTGAATAAAAGCATGAGACATTTTCACACACTACATTTTATCCCTACAGATCCGCCCTGAAAGAATCTGAAGAAGAATTTAAATCATTCAAAGACAGGTACATGCAGCATATTGAAAAAAGAAATTGCAATTTGCTGTATATAGTGTTGCCTTGGGAAACTCAAGCATGTAAATAAAGTAGGAGAAATCTTATTGTGTTTATCTCTCCTTGCATAGAATGGCAAGTGAAATGTCTCTTTCAATAAAGACAGGAGACTCTGAGAACATGAACAACCCAGTTAGTAAAACTCGACTGAAAGAGATGTACGACCAGCTCAGAATCATACAGTGGCCTAAAATCAAAGGCCACCTGAAATCAAATGATGACAACAAAAAGTCGGCCAAAAGTTTGATTCAGGTACGGTGCAGTCTGGTGACTCTAATATACTGATGCTGTTTGGGAAACTATTTTGTTTCCCACACATTTGTTTATTTGGTTCTTTTGTTTGTTTTGAAATGTTTTTATTGCCTCCTTGTTTTATTTTGTTTTGTTTTGTATCTCACCTGCAAAAAATATTAATTTTATCTCTTCTTTCTGTTTTTATCCTCACATTTTATTACTGTGTCCTCATTAATGCATTTCTTTATCACTGTGAAATAAAACTAAACTATTGATATTCATAGTACATGTTTGATGATGCAAGAGAGCAAATGGGGAAAAGGAAGCAGCACATAGAGGAAATGTTTGACCTGAACAAGCACAGCAGAGGATCAACACCTCAGAAGGTACTGTAGGGCCACTGATGAAAACTGACACATTTAAGCTTGTGTTACTATACTTTTGTCAGCGTTCTTCCTTTCTTACAGGTTACAGAGTACAAACTGTCAACAGTTCAAAATCTTCAAATGGCTCTGTATTACAGCAGAAAAGAAGATATTGTTAAGGTATGTCTGATGTATGTCAGTGTTTTGTGCACCGAAAAAGTTCAGAAATTTGTGGACCAAATGGACAAATGGGAATGGGAAATTTAGCTTTAATTTGCTAGATTCAACATGTAAAACTTTCTCACCTTCTAATTTTGCAGACTCCTTTCCTGGAACACAAAGCACATCTCGCTGCTGAATGCTACTGGTTGGGTTGTTTGATGGCTTTGAACAATCCTCCTCTTCAGCCCGACTGGGAGAAGCACGTTCCTGGGCCGGACGCTTGGGATATTTTCCCCTCTGACATCAAATGTGTTTCAATGGAGCAAAGAAGTAAAGAATCTGTCTGGTTGTGATGAGGAGAACCAAGCTGATCACATGTGTTGCTCAGTGTTGATGCTCAGGTGTCATGAATCATGAATTATACTATTTAGCAAAACCTGCAAAGGTTTTGATCAAGCTTGCATTTGTACAGTGCTACATTATATTCAACTTTTTAACCACTTATCAGCTTCATTAATTTGAAATCAGACATTCTGTATAGTTCTAATTTGATGTATTTTAAATCTTGTATTAATAAGTTTCAGATTATTTAGTATGAAAGGATACTTAAGGTTTCATCAATTATTGTTGACAATATTTGCAAACAATCAAAGTTTCTGTTTTCTATCTTATTAAATAAAGTTGAGTGAATTAAATTAGTTACTGTTTGACTGTTTTTCACAATTACTCTTTACACATCTTACACTATAGACAGCAGGGTTAATGTGATAAATTACTCAGTGCAGCCTATTGCCTTTTACTCCATGCTATGGGCAGAGTTCTAAGCAACAATTGCATGGGATAAGAGGTATAGCTTACTCTTGGCTGAAAAGCTACTTGGAAAACAGACAGCAATGTGTGCAAATTAATGACACTGTGTCAGGATTTAGGAAGGTCACCTGTGGAGTACCCCAGGGATCGGTGATTGGTCCAAAACTTTTTATACTTTATATTAATGATATTTGCAATGTTACTGAATTGTTAAAATTTGTCATTTTTGCAGACGATACCAATTTATTTTGCTCTGGGAAAAATTTAAAGGAACTTTTGTATGCTACTGAAAGGGAGCTGGAAATCCTCAAAACTTGGTTTGATGTTAATAAATTGTCTCTCAATATTAAGAAAACTAAATTTATGGTTTTTGGAAATCGAAAAGAAATTGATGGGGATATTGAATTAAAAATCTGTGATGTTGAAATTGAAAGAGTTTTTGAGACAAAATTCCTAGGGGTTGTGATTGATCATAAATTAACATGGAAACAACATATTGACTATATTAAAGGAAACATTTCAAAGTCAATAGCAATCCTGTATAAATCTAGAGATATATTAAATCATAAGGCTTTGTATATAATTTACTGCTCACTTATACTTCCTTACATATCTTACTGTGTGGAATTGTGGGGGTCGACTTTTAAAACGACTATAAATTCAGTCTTACTACAAAAACGAGCCATATGTATTATTAATAAGGCTGGTTACTATGATCACACTAATCCATTGTTTATAAAATCCCATGCTATGAAATTTAATGATTTGGTATATTATAAAATAATGCAAATAATGTTCAGAGCTAAAACAAAGTCACTCCCAGATAAATTTAAGAATGTGTAACTCGCTTTTGGTTTTCAAAAGAATGGTTTATAAAGCTATTTTTGAGGGTTACAAGTGTGAATGATTTTTATTTTATTATCATTTTTTATTTCTGGGGGGTAGCTTAAATTGATAATGTAGGATAGGCATATATAAGCATTATGCTTCTGCCTGTGCCTTTTCAGTCACTACTTTTTTTTTTTGTTTATACTGTCTAGACTGCTTATACTTATTGTATATTAGATTATATATTGTATATACTGTTTATACTTATTGTATTGTGTGTGATGACTGAATAAAATACTACTACTATGTTAAAGCATGGTTGTAGGCTTTGTCTATTATAGATGGATGGTAATTTCTTTCATAGAATCTTGATTTCATCTCATCTGCCTTGCATTTGAATTCATCCAGTTCTGAGCAATTTCTCCTTAGTCGTAAGAACTGTCCCTTAGGTATATTTCAAGTGGTTTGGGTGGTTGCTGTTATGGTGGAGGAGGGTATTGCGTTCCATGGGCTTCCTGTAGATTGAGGTATGAATGCTTCCGTCCTGGTGTTTAGAGGTGGTAAGGTCCAGAAAGTTAATAGTGTTGGGGTTATATTCCATTGTGAATTTGAGAAAAGAGCTACTTGAATTCACATATGTCTGAAACATTTTGAGTTCTTCCATTGTGCCATTCCAAAATATCAAGATATCATCTAAAAACCTTTTCCACAGCTTTATCTTTGTTCTGAATGGATTTGCGATTTTTGCATATAATTTGAGACTTGCAGTTGTATATCACCATTTGTGAACATGTGAAAACATTTTGCATGGATGTATTTGAATGTGTAAAAAAGATTTAAGCAAACAAAAATAATGTGTAAATGTGTAGAAAAGATTTGTAGTTGTAAACAACATTTTGTGAATGTGTAAATAACATTTGTGGACAAATGATTTCAAATGTGAGGTTGCAAAAAAAATCAGAGCAAACAGATAAGGTTTTGTGAATGTGTAATGGAAGATTCAGAGCAGCCAACGTCAAACGTCAAAATTTTTGTGGGATAAAATCAAATTGGTATCATCAGCAAAGATGATTGGAAGTAAGGTCGAAGACACAGCAGCAAGGTCATCTGTCTACTAATTCCAGGAATCTCTGTCTGTGTGTGTGTATGTGTGTGTGTCCTTCGCATATCTCGAGAACCGTCCGTCCGATCTACTTCACACTTGGCGGGTGCATTGCTGGGGACCCAAGGACGTGCAGTGTCGGATTTGGTGCAATTTGGACACGCGACACATATAATAAACTTTGACTAAACAAGCGAACAGCGAGCCGCTCAGCTCTGTGTCTGAGTGCAGCGGGGGCTGTTTGATATAAACACCATCACATCACAGCGGGGCGGGGCTTCAGGGCTCTGACTGGCTGAGCGGGACAAAGGCACGCACCCCGCTCAGTTAAACTGCCCGAGAGAGAACAACGAGCGCACACAGGAGAAAAAAGCAGAGGCGGAGGCAGTAAAACTAGCCAATAGGAGCGCAGACACGTTTGATTGGCAACAGAATCAACCAATGGAAGGCTGTAAACTGCTTCTACGGTTCAAGCGCAGTTTAGTCTCACTGGTGAAGTCTGACCCAAGGACATGCAATGTCGAATTTGGTGCAATTTGGACACGCGACACGTTCAATATTACTAAACTTTGAATAAACAAGCGGACAGCGCTCTGTGCAGCAGCGGGGCTCAAGCGGTACGGGCACGCGCGGTTCTTGAGAAAGCTGCACTACGGGCACGAGCGGTACGGGCACGTGCGGTTCTCGAGAAAGCTGCACTACGGGCACGAGCGGTTCTCGAGAAAGCTGCAAGCAGCAGTCGGCTCTGTTGAGCTGGAGGTTGTCGTCGCACCATCCAACAAAATTCTCCATCAGCTCTCTGTATTCCTCCTCATTGTGACGCAGCTGACAATGGAGGAGTCATCGGAGAACTTCTTTAGATGGCATGTTCCAGAGTTGAAGCAGAAGTCTGAGGTGTAGAGGGAATAGAATAGAAATGGTGACAGTACGGTTCCTTGGGGTGCGCGGTGTTGCCCAGCATCATGTCTGACAGGCAGCCCTGCAGACAGACGTATTGTGGCCTGCCGGTGAAGTAGTCCATGATCCAGGCCACGAGGTTGTGGTCTACCTGCGTCTCCGAGAGCTTCTCTGCCAGCAGGAGTGTCTGGATACCTGTTGTTGAAGGCACTGGAGAAGTCAAAGAACATGACTCTCACAGCTCCCCCTGGTGTCTCCAGGTGTGAGTAAGCCCTGTGTAGCAGGTAGATGATGGCGTCCTCCACGCTGATGTGGGCCTGGTATGTGAACAGCAGGGGATCCAGGGGCCAGTCCAGCCGCCATTCTCTCAAAGTTCTTCATGACGTGAGGTCAGAGCGACTGGCCTTAAGTCACTGAGAGAGCTGGGATGTCCTTTCTTGTGCACTGGGACAATGCAGGAGGTCTTCCACAGCTGGGGCACTTTCTTCAGCCTCAGAGACAGATTGAAGAGGTGCTGAAACACTCCTACAAGCTTCCCAGCACACACCTTGAGCACCCTGGGGTTGATGTTGTCTGGACCCTTTGCTTTGTTTATTCGCAGTTTAGAGAGCTGCCGTCTCACCTGACAGGATGTGATGATGGGCTGGGGGACAGGAGAGGAGGTGTTGAGCTGTCCTCTGATGTGGAAGACAGACTGGGGCTGGAAGAAGAGGTGGAAGGGGGGACCTGCATACAGCAGGTCCAAGATCTTGTTCTCCCTTGTTTTACAGGTCACTGTGTGAAGTTTGTCAGGGTTCTGGAGAGTGGGACATGGTTGAAATCTCCAATGATGAAGGCCCTGGGGTGTTTTGTCTGTAATCCCGCGACGGTAGAGTGGATGAGATCACTAGTGCTTGCCATCACTTCCAACGGTGGAATGTAAACAACAACCACAATGGTGTGCGAAAACTCCCAAGGCAGATAGTATGGCCTCAGACCAACAGCCAACAGCTCGATATCTGGAGTACAGATGCGTGCCTTCACAGTAATATGTCCTGGGTTACACCATCTGGAGTTAACTAAGACGGCTAGACCTTCTCCTCCTGCACTAGCGTAAAGCCGGCTAGTTCAACTGAACAGTCTGGTATATTGCCATTCAGCCATGTCTCCGTGAAACACAACACACTGCACTCCCGGTACTCACGCTGGCTGCTCGTCAGGGCTGAGAGTTCACCAGTTTTTTTTGGCCAGCGATCTCACATTCCCCATGACCACCGATGGAAGACAAAGTTTAAATCTCCTATTCCTCTCCGTCTTATTCCTCACCCTCACACCGACTCTCATTCCCAGTCGATGTCTCCTCAGCTCCGCAGGTATTTTTGCATAGAGCTAGAATGTTAAAGTAGTGCAAAAGTAGTGCAAAGGTAGTGCAACAAAAACAAATAAATGTAGAATCATTTCTCCCTCATGTGACAAGCATCTGCTTAAGAAAACCAGTCAATTCAAATTTCCAAATGTCACAGTATCCTTAACATATTCTTAATGGCAAGTGAAACTCTCCTTTTGCAAAGTTCTGTCTAGGTGCAGCACATAGAAACAATCTATTTTCAGTAAAAATGCAATGCCTATATTCTACTCCTACACCATGCAGCAGAGGTAGTATTAATAATACTACATGAAAATATGAAAACATCTCCTCAACTCTAAACTGAAGGAGATCCAATTGTTCTTATACATTTAATGCCATTCTGGTCCCCTACACTATGGGACCAGAATGGCAAGAAAGATAAAGTGAGTCAAAACATGTTATTCAAGTTCAACTTTATTTATTTATATAGTGCTTTATCACAAGCATGTCTCAAAGGACTTTGAGATTAATTGCTTATTGCTAATAAAAGTTAATCTGTAGCTGTTACAGAGATCGAAAGTACATAATTACCAGTAACCCTATTACAATGCTCTGTGCCAGGGTTCAACCGACATGAGTCTTTGAAGGCCGATACCAATGTGTTGGATTGAAGCTGTTGATGGCCACTATGGCTAAGTGTTGTTATTGCATTGTTGTTCATATAAGAGGTAAAAAAGGACCCATCCCCAAACACTGGGCAGATAACGACCCATCAAATTATCTGCAAGGAATGCCAAAATGGGTACTTGGGTTAATTTTGGGAGTATGGTTGTAACCCAACATGGAAAAACACACACATTATTTTTTGCTTGTCATAGATTACTGATCTTTGCTTCAGAGTTTTAACATAGCTTTTTCATAATAGCGTCATAAAATTATTTTGTTTGAATTGTTAACTGTTTAATCCAAAAAGCAGTGTTGAGACCATTTGTATTTTTTATATACCACTTGTACTTTTATAGACTATATACAGTATATACTATATACTATATTATAGGCTATATAGGCTATACGTATATAATGACTTAATGGCAAGTGAAACTCAAATGCAAATTTCTGTCTAGGTGCAGCACATAGAAACAATCTATTTTCAGTAATTTGTTTGATAGGAACACGAAAGTGCAATGCATATTCTCTACTCCCACATCATGCAGCAGAGGTAGTAATAATAATACTACATGAAAATCTGAAAACTCTCCTCAACTCTAAACTGAAGGAGATCCAATTGTTCTTATACATTTAATGCCATTCTGGTCCCCTACACTATGACACTAGGACAGGAATGGCAAGAAAGATAAAGTGAGTCAAAACATGTTATTCAAGTTCAAGTTTATTTATTTATATAGCGCTTTCAGGGGCGGAAATCACGGGGGGGACAGGGGGGTCCGGACCCCCCCTTCCTGGGACTAACAGAGAGTTGTCCCCCTCAATATATCATTGTAAACATAACTATATAATTTTAAATAATATAATAATATGCATTGAAAGCACTTGTGCTAATTATAGACGCAAAACAATGCGTTTTTAAGTTTCGAAAGATTGAGTCCCCCCCTCATATGCCTCACAGTGGTTTGGTCCACTGCCTACCTGCCTCCCCGAACCCCCACACACACACATTAGCCCTCGGTACGAGTGTGTGTGGAGGATCTCTGGAAGTGTGTCAGTGGTGGCAGACCTCCAGTAAGTAGCTGAGGTTAACTTAAAACAAAGGATGTGTCAGACATTTTTCTTTACTTCTACCACTCAATAGAATAAAACACATTCACAATTGTAACCAGACTACATTTTGTTCCGTTACCTCGCGGTTGAATCTCGTGCGTCAGCGTGTTGGTACGGAGCCGCGTCTCCTAATGCATGTATGTGTATGGAGGCAGGAGGTCTGTCCACAATTAAAATCCTCATAACTCACTGAATTTTCGACCGATTTTCAAGCGGTTTGGTTTGTTACAAATGCCAGACATGTATTTATGATACAGGATACTTGGTTAAATTAAAATGCGGGATTTCATACCAAAATACTTTATCTTTTGTAGATGGTAACAGTAATATTTCTATAATATAATATTTAAGATTAACTTACCCTATGTAATTAGGTTCTAAGTATATTATTTTTTTCTTACTGCATGTAAAATGGCTGCCACTATGTTATTTTGTTCATAATTTTGGAAATAAATGAAGACTTAATTAATAAAAAAGACATAATTACAACAAACATTATGTTAAAATATAAGTAAGTTTCTGGCAGGCTTCATAGCGTTCTGGACTTTTACACATTGACAGCAAAACATTAGAGATCTGCTTTTTCGGGAAAACTAAATCTAATTAGGCATATATTAGCTTTAGTTCAGTTAATGGGTGTTGCATCTCACCTACTACTGTAAATAACCTGCATGCTGTGTGTGTGTGTGTGTGTGTGTGTGTGTGTGTGTGTGTGTGTGTGTGTGTGTGTGTCTATTTGTCAGCCAGCCAGGTCAGTTAAAATGGCAGAGAAAAGAAAAACAGACATCCGATCATTTTTCAGTGCACCGAAACGCCAAGTAGAAAGACCCCAGTAATATCAAAGGCAATTTGATCAAATCTTCATAAGAAAGGAATGAAGTGCTTATGGAAATGTTTCATAATGGACCTCTATATACATTTAATACAACAGTACTTTTGGCGGCACCTTTGGTGTCCCCTTCAGGAATTGCTCTTGAGAAATTTTTCTGTTTATTGTCCCCCCCAACAGTGAAATGAAATATCCACCCTTGAGCGCTTTATCACAAGCATGTCTCAAAGGACTTTGAGATTAATTTCTTATTGCTAATAAAAGTTAATCTGTAGCTGTTACAGAGATCGAAAGTACATAATTACCAGTAGCTCTATTAAAATACTCTATACTAGGGTTCAACCGACATGGTAAAACTATTTTGAGAGAAAGGAGTAAAGGTAGCTTATCTTGCGTTAACTCAGTTAAATCAGCCCTACCCAATCTGAGGTCAGTTGATCTTGAGTGAAGCAGCCTCAGCAGGGAATACCTCATTTGGTATTAAAGAGACAACTCTTTAGCCCCAGTTGGCAGCCTCAATCCCCAATGGGATGCTCCACTCAGTGAGTAGGCTGGGAGGATGTTGTCCTGACGTTCAATGACAGTCTCTTCGGGTGGAGTGGCTACACAAAGTCTTGCTGATGTTGATTCTTGATGAAGTTGAATCTTAAAAGATTATTTTTGTGTTGGTTCAGCTTACAAGAGCATGTCTTTTCTTTTGTAGTGTTGCAAAGTCCGGCTCTTTTACGAGATTCGGTTCGTTATGAGTCACTCAGTGAGAAGTTGTTCAATTGATTCTTTTGTTCATTTGATTCAGTTGGCCATTATGCGCAGGTGATAGAGGGAAGACTACTGGTGAACGATGAACAAGAGTCAAAAGAGTGGGTTGGCTCCACGTAATTCTTGTTTACTTATGTATAAACTTAGGAGAGTTGTGAACGATGTAAAGTCTACCCGATACCACTATAAAATTCATGAAAGTGGACAACAGAATGTCTTTCAATCAATGAGAACCGTGTAGACTCAACCAAAGTGAACCGTACATGTCGATTAGAAAAACCAAGCGCATTTTTTTCTCGTTCATCACTTGTCAACCTATATAATATTACAAAAGTGGGAAATGCTACAAGTAACTAAACAAAACAAATAGGCTAGGTCAAATAAAAAGCAAGTAAACACAACAAAAGTGAAATAGGAAATATTAGAGACTTCCAGGTCATGTGGATCCCATGCTGTATGTATGCCAGAGAGTTTTAATTTTTTGAATCTGCATGCGCTCCAGCTCTTCACTTATATGTTCCTGCTTTCTGCCCGACCAGACGCTCTCTGCTTTACTATCTATTTTTGGAAATATTTTCCTGTTTTTCCTGCTGCACTGCTCAAAACTATGAGAGTTTACTGCAGTGTGGTGTGTGGATAACACATGGCCCCCCTCGGATTAGAGTCTACAAGATGCACGGACTGCTTTCAACTGTTACAGAAGATTGCTGTACTTGAAACCAGGATTCTCGCATTGGAAAAAGCTGGATAACTTCATGACACACTAAAAATGTCTCCTATCGGTGAGCTGATACAACCTAGCACAGCTAAGCAGGCTCAAAATGAAGAATTGTGTATAAATGATACTATAACGTTTCCAAAACTTGGTAAAACTGAGCCAGTACAAGGAAAGCCCTCTGAGCCTAAAGAGAATAGTAACTGCTGGCACAAGTTTGGCGCAAAGCCCAAGAATAAAGGCAGAACCGTAGTCCAGCATGGAACACAGCTAAGGAAGCCAGCTCATTCGACACCGGGCACCTGCACCAGAAGATGGCCAACTAAAGATGCAAAAAATCAGAGACTGTCTGTTCTCCAGCCGTAAGGTTGATGGTGACTATCAACCTTACGACTGGAGAACAGATTTGAACCGTTACAATATCTGCATGAATTAGAAAATGAGGGCACTGCTGACCAGTTGCACAAGAGAGAACAAGGACGGATTATTGTACGCATTATGGTGAGGGAGAAAGACCAAAAAAAGCTCACTCAAGGACTAAACCGTGACCCCCCATCGGATCAAGCGAGCGAGCCGCCCACTCTTATTGTGGGAGACTCCGCTATCAAAGACATTAGCGGTACGATGTTGAAAACATGTTGTTTCCCAGGTGCAATGGTCAGTGACATCAATGATAAAATCCCCCAGATATTGTCTGATCATCCAAGAATAAATCAAATCATTGTTCATGTGGGGACAAATGATACTCGCAGAGAGCAGTCAGAAACGCTAAAGCAGGACTTTATGAAATTGTTTGACAGACTTGGCCAACTAAAGATTCAGTCATTTATCAGTGGTCCCCTACCAACAGTGGACAGAGGAATCAACAAGTTCAGCAGACTCCTAGCACTGAACTCATGGCTTTCCACATTGTGCAGTTCAAAAGGACTGAACTTTATTGATAATTTCAATCTGGGGACGCAACAACCGTTTCAAACCTGATGGCCTACATCCAAACAGATTAGGGGTGAAACTACTAATGGGGAATCTTCAGTACTCCCTTCATCTCCCATCTGCCCCCTGCCCTAATGCGCTGCAGTCCCTATATCAGCAGCCCAAGGTCAACCACTCTGCGTTGATCCTGTCCTCTCCTATTGGTGCCTGTGTCATATTCTAACCTCTCTCCTCTCTCCCACTCAGCTGCTCCTGGTTGTTCCCTCAGATGTTCCTGGTTGGCCTGACGACCACATTATAAAGAGGCCAGGCACATTCAGCTTGGTCTCCCTCCTCTAATCACAGCCATGTGGTGACTCTCCATGGTGTCGATTTGTGTTACTTTTCCAAAACTTGTCTCAGCTTATGTTATTGACCTCCTGCTGAAACGATCTATTCTTTGGAGGTCGTAACATAATTTGGGGGCTCATCCAAACTTTGAGGGCATGTTTTTTCCTGATGTTTGGGGTTTAGACGTGTTTTTTGTGGTTCGGCTTAGTGGTAGGCTCCTAGTGGCAGTAGTAGTCTAGTGCTTAGGCATGGTTAGCCATGTGGACTGCTGTGTTACTCTGGTATTGTTTGTAGCACTTTTTTTTATGCAGTAAACTGGCTTGGATAGTGGCACTACATGACGCATGGATTGCTTGGTACCTTTTTGGGGTGCAGTGTTCACTCTGATTGTGTTTTGGATAGGTTTTGGGAATAGTAATTGTGTGGTCTAAGGTGGCTTGTTTGTTGCACTTTTGTGCTGTTCTGTCATTCTTATGCTAAATGCAGATTACATGATTTTGAGAATCCCCAAATCGCTGTACCGCGCACATTACACAACATTATTTCTTGTAATCTGTTGTCTTGTCGACGTAGCGGTGCGCACACTACACAATCGAGCGCAGACGAGGTGCACAAATTACAAGATCTTTCACCTAGAGGGATCCCTGACAAAGAACGATACACCATTTTCTCACGAAAACACACACGAGAAGTGGCCCTGAATGAATACTGATGTGTATGTAAATGTGCTTGTTATTCCATTCTCTGTGAGAAAATGTCAAAGTCGGAGTCAGACGGAAAGCCGGACCCTTTATAAAACTAAAAAGAAAAAAGAAATGGTCCGATATGAGGTTGACGCCAAGAAGCGCATTGCTTTCAACCTTTCACATTAATTTGATTTGAATAAAAAACGCATAACAGTCTTAAGAAAAGACTAGACAAGCTTTTTGTTCCCATTTTCTGACTTGGGGTATCAGACTGAGGGTGCGACCGGCGGCGAACAGCTGGCTGAAGAGGATGGCTGCGCGCTGGGCACCGGCGTCTCCAATGCACCCGTGCGTCATACCATAACATCATCATCGTTTTATTACCTTGTGACATCCAGTCCAATTGCTTAACACCTTGAATTTGTCACATTTAAATGAGGCCATTGGTTGTGTGTGCATTTATGTTGGCTGAAAAACGGCAGAAGAGGACAAAATATAGAATATGGTGGAGGGAATGGTTGGAGACGTGGGAAGCAAGGACTGTCTGTTCTGCAGCCTCGCCTTGCCCCCTGCCTGGTTTCCTGTCACGCTTTCATTGGCTGTTGCTCATCGCCGTCCTCAGTACTTGTCATACACTGCTCAAACTACGAGACCAGTTCAGATTTTGTGCTGAGAATTTCAAACATGTTTGAAAATGTTGATGGCTCCAAGACTAGGTCAGAACGCGTCTCTGAATTGGTCATACTTAAAGAGCGTCAGTGACGGGCGCAAGCACCGATTTGGCTCTGACCTGGAGTTTTTGTCCCCAATCTCAAAAACTTGTCTGGGATGGGAAAATCAGGGCTACAATCGTGTAGTCTGCAGGCGGCATTAGTTGCTTTTCCTTGAATATGGAATTCAAGGTTGATGAGTTTGTTGAGGCTCCTAGCCTAGAAAGGTTTCACCGCTGTACCAAGGATGGTCTAGTGTTGATTGCTGATCATTATGAAATATCGATTCCAAAGCAAGCAAAAAAACAGACGATCAAGGCGCAGTTGTGGGCGGCCTTGGTTGATAAAGGGGTTTTACCGCATACTCCTGGCACGCCTACAACTCCTACAAAGTCTGATCAAAGCATCAAGGAAATTATTCAACTTAAAGGTCCCATATTGTGTAAAACAGGATTTCCCTTGCCTCTTTGATTTGAAGGAGTTGGGTGTGCTATATAATGTAATTTTATGGTGTCACAAAGCTTCGCTCATTATCATTTTTGTAAGAAATAATAGTTTAACAAAGTGTTTTTTTCAAAGCGGTTGAGTGGTTATCATTGTTTATTACTAGAGAGTTTTCCCTGCCTCTCGCTGTCTGCAGCTGACGGGTCTGTGGTGTCTCGCGTTTCACTCTTGAAATGGTTAGCCAATCAGAACAGAGGGTCGTTAATATTAATGAGCCTTAAAGACACAGCAACAGAAACGACCTGTTCTTGGCAAGGCTGAGAGAGCTGCTGGAAAATGAGCATGTAAAAATGGATTGAGTGTTTTTGGTCCATGACACCACACAAACAGCTTTGATGGACCTCAAGACATAAAATAAAACACTAGAAAGTGTAGAATATGGGACCTTTAAAGAGCTTGAGGTTGAGTTACAGCAAATAGCCTTAAAAGGGCAAGAGGGTTAGGGTTAGTTTAAGTTTCTAAATGATCACAAAATTAAAAGGCTTGAAGAGGAAACCAAGAGAGCAGAAATCCATTTACGTGAACTGGAACTTTTTTTTGTTGTGAGCAAAGACATTCGTTTGATTCCTCCGTTTAGCGAGAGAGATGTTGACAAATATTTCACATTGTTTGAGCGTGTGGCTACGTCATTGAAGTGGCCTAAGAATGTGTGGACATTGTTACAATGTGCTCTAGTCGGCAAGGCTCGGGAGGTGTATTCCTCATTGTCGGTGGACAACAGTCTTAACTATGATTTTGTGAAAACTGCCGTGCTTAAGGCATATGAGTTGGTGCCTGAAGTGTACCGTCATAAGTTCTGACGTTTCAGGAAGCAGGAAAACCAAACATATGTCGAATTTGCTCGTGAAAAGGAGGCTCTGTTTGAGCGCTGGTATGTGTCTCAAGGCATGAAAGATTTTGCTCAGTTCACAGCGTTGATGGTAATGGAAGATTTTAGAAACTTCCGGTCTTCCGGAAGGAGTGACAACATACCTGAATGAACAGAAGGTCTCGGATGTTTCTCAGGCCGCTGTACTTGCGGATGAGTATGCTCTCACTCATAAGGCTGTTTTTGTTGATTGGTCCTCTGGTTTCAATGGAAACCAGAGGACCAGTTGATGTAACAGTTGATGGTAGCAGTATTCCAAGACTGGGTGAAGTTAAAGCTTTGGGGAGCCAAAGAAAATCCAATGCGCTTTTATTGCAAAAAGAGGGGTCATATTGTTGCAAACTGTGCTGTGCTAAAGAGGAAAAATGCGAAGCCAGTAGCTTTGATAAATAAACAGAAGGCACCTGAAATTCCTGTTTTGAATGAATGTGATGAGCTTACGGATTTTGCTCCTTTCATCATGAAAGGTTTTGTGTCTATGGGGGGATGAGACTAAGAAAGTGCCTGTGACAATCTTGTGTGATACTGCAGCTTCTCAGTCATTTTTGGAGGATGTGTTGCCGTTTTCGGATAAGTCCTCTGTTGGTTCCAGCGTTCCAGTCCTGGGTTTCGGTATGGAGGATATAGGAGTGCCCTTGCATACTGTCACCCTTGAATCAGACCTTGTTTCGGGTCAGGTAGCTGTGGGCATACATCCTAGTTTCCCAATAAAAGGGGTGTCATTGATTTTGGGTAACGATTTGGCTGGGGGAAAAGTGTTGGTCACTCCTGAAGTGACGCCGGTTCTGATGATTATGCAGTATCCTGACGAACTCACTTGGCAGCATCCCAAAGTTTTTGCATCCTGTGCTGTCACTCGTGCTATGACTAAGAATCGAAAACAATCGGATGATGAAACTGACTTGAGTGAGAGTTTCCTTGCAGAACCCGATGGGACTGATTCTGATTCACAGTTTAGTGAAATTGAGTTGTTGAGGCTGGGCAATTGTTTACGTCTCGAGACCAGTTGATTGCTGAACAGAGAAATTATATAACTTTGTCGGCTTTGTTTGATGGCGCAGTCTCAGAGGGAGAAGTGGAGTCTTTGTCAAGGGGGTATTTTTTGAGGGATAACTTGCTTATGCGGAAATGGTCGCCATTGAACGCATCAAGCTAAGATGTCTGGAGCATTGTTAATCAAATTGTAGTTTCACGTCGGTACCAGAATGAAATTCTCAGCCTTGCTCATGACAACTCTCTTGCTGGGCATTTAGGGGTTAATAAAACATATGATCGTATTTTATGGCATTTCTTCTGGCCGGGGCTGAAGAGGGATGCAGTGCAGCATTGCAAGTTTTGTCACACATGTCAAGTAGCGGGCAAACCGAACCAGACTATTGCTCCTGCTCCTCTGTATCCAATACCAGTAGTTGGTGAGCCTTTTGAGCATGTCATAGTTGACTCTGTGGGTCCACTTCCCCGAACTAAAGTTTTTGTTGACAGTAATGTCAGTTTCCAGAGGTGATTCCATTGTGCAAATTAAGCTATAGCTATAAGCTATAGCTATATACAGCTATAGTTAAGGCTCTGACAAGTTTCAAGTTTCAAGATTTATTGTCACATGACAATTACAGCGAGTATAAAAGCAAGTGAAATTCTTTTTATGTAATTCAGTTTAGGTAATAGAATATAAAATAGAATATATACTGTATATAAATAGAAATAAAATAGAATAGAAAATATGAAATAGTAAAATAAGTAGAAACAAAATAAATAAAATTAAAATAATAAAACAGAAAAAAGGTACTAGGTACATACATGTGTACAAGGATAATAAATATACATATGTGCAAAGAAAGTGAGAATATGAGGTAGTACAAATGGCAGTACAAGAACTGGGTGAGTATACAAATGGAGTGGGTGGTGAAAGTCCGAGCATGGGTTCCTCAGTTGTTCAACAGCCTGATGGTCTGGCAGTGGAAACTGTCCATGAGTCTGTTGATTTGAATTTCAAATCAAATTTGAACAGCTTTTGATGCTGCGGTACCATCTGCCTGATGGTAGCAGGTGGAACAGCCTGTGACTGGGGTGGTTGGGGTCCTTTAAAATCCGTTTAACTTTGGTTAGGCACTGCCTGGCGTATATGTCCTGGAGGGAGGGAAGCTCACCTCCGATGATGTGCTGGGCCGTCCGCATCACCCTATGTAGCGCTCTGCGATCCAGGGCAGTGCAGTTCCCATACCAGGCGGTGATACAGCCTGTCAGGACACTCTCGATGGTGCTGCTATAGAACGTCCTTAGTATGCGGGGGCTAACCCCTCAGTCCGACCAGTACGCTGGCTCTTCTCCCTCTCTCGCCTCCCACGCTTGGCTGGGATGGCGACTGTGATGAATGGAGATTCTGCTACGTCTCTGAACAGAGAGTCGAAAAACTTCTTGTTCTAATGTCCAGCAGTGTTTGTCTACTGTACACGAAGGTGCAACTCACTTCTCGAGCAATCGATCAGAAGCTTGCGACACGGCAGCCATCACGTACGACGCTGGAAGCAGTTTTTCTCATTGTTCGGCCTACCTAAAGTCATACAAACAGATCAAGGTTCAAACTATGTCTCCCGTCTTTGCTCAAGTAATGAAGCAGCTAGACATAAAGCATTGCCATTCAAGCGCGTATCATCCCGAAAGTCAGGGTGCACTTGAGCGCTTCACCAGACATTAAAGTCTATATTACGTACTTAATGTCTGGAATTTGAAAAGGACTGGGATGACGGCGTTCATTTGATGCCGTTTGCTGTACGGGAGGTTGTGCAGGAGTCATTAGGGTTTAATCCTTCTGGCCTGGTATTTGTTCATACAGTCTTTAAAACTCCTGAAGGAAAAGTGGCTGCATGAAGATATAAAAAAAAAAAAGAATAAATGATTTGGCAATTTCCAGTTTTGATATAGTTTCTGCGTTTCAATTTTTCATAATGCTGCACCATTCAAAATTGGGCAGGTTCTCAAAAGATGCAGCGTTTTAAGATTTTAATAACCCAATATCCTCTAAAAGGCTTTAGTTGATTTATAGAGACTAAACCGTTTTAGCTGCAGTTTTATTTGGTTTCAAACATGAGAGTAAAACTAAATAACTAATAAATCTAATGAAACAAAAACAAAAAAGGTTTATACAAGTAATACATTTCATGTACCAGGTATGGTTCAGGTAAGCATACTTTGCTAGCAAAGACAGTAACTTAGATGTTACGATGGAAGTAAGCATGGCTTAACACATTGAAGTATTTGCTTTATTCAACAAATTTTGGGACAGTCTGGATTTTACGACACCCTTTGTCCCAATAATTAAACTTAGAGTGAGTTTTGATGGCTGTAAAATAAACATTTTAAACTGATACCATTGTGAATCGTCCATTTTTTGTCTATTATAAGCGGAAGCATGATTTGTAACATTAGGTAGATGGGCTATGTAGTTCTTTTTTTTTTTTACAACTCTTTTTATTGGGGTTTTCAAAGTTAGACATACAGTCGAAAATAGGAAAAATAATTTTCAATGCAGATATAGAGAAAACATGAAAAATAAAAAAAGAAAGAAAGAAAGAAAAAACAGATATACTGTACATGAGAACACAAATAAAACAAAACAAATCAATTTTCACAGGTGAGTTATCGTACACATATGAGGAAAAAAGGAGTATTGCAAAATAATTTGCAATTTGCACTTTAATTTTTTGCAAATTCAGTTCAAATATAGACAACACGAAAATGTATTAAGACAAGATTAATTAGAAAAAATAAAAAGGAAATAATGGAAGTAAAAGAGGAAAAGACATTTTTTTTAAAAAGGTGGCGAAAAATTTAATTGGATGTCGAATAGGTCAATTGTGCTTTTGTGACTCGTGTTTAAACTAGGCTAGTTTGTGGGAAGGGTAAGCGCATTGTTATTGAAATGGTCTATAAAGGGTTGCCAGATCTGGTAGAATTTGTCTTCACACCCTCTCAATGAGAATTTAATTTTTCCAAGTGCAGGTGCTGCATAACATCTTTCATAAAGGCAGAGTGGGTTGGAGCCTGTCTTTGCTTCCAGTTTAATAATATCAGCCTGCGTGCTAGAAGGGTTACAAATGTTATCATGTTATATTGAGAGCTGGTTAGCACGAGATCAGATCCTTTGACTCCAAAGACTGCCGTCAGTGGATCAGGATCAACAGGTCTTTCCATGATGTCTGATAGTGATTGAAAAATGTCTTGCCAATATTTTGTTATTCTTGGGCAGTGCCAGAACATATGGGCTAGTGAAGATGGTGACTGCCCGCATCGGTCGCATGCTGGATTTATATTCGGATACATTTTGCAAAGTTTTTTCTTTGATAAGTGCATTCGGTGTAATACTTTAAACTGCAAGAGCCCATGTCTAGCACAGACTGATGAGGAATGTACCAGTGCCTGGGCTTCTGTCCATAGTTCTTCTGTGATAGCTACTCCTAGATTGTTTACCCAGGCTGTTTTTAGATAATCTAAGGAGGTGGTACAATCTAAACATGAAAGTGTGTTATAAATAATGGAAATGCCTCCTTTAATCAAAGGATTCAACAAAAATATGGATTCAATTGGTGAACTATGTGGAATGTTGGGGAAGGATGTAGTGTTTTGTTTGACAAAGTTGCATAACTGTAAGTACCTGAAGAAATGTGTATGTGGCAGATCAAATTTAGTTTGTAACTGTTGAAATGATGAAAATATATGTATATATATATATATATATGCCATCAATAAAAAGATCTTTGAATGAATGGATGCCTTTTCTGTGCCACACTTGAAACATTGCATCAGAGAGAGATGGAGTAAATAAGTGATTTGCAACCAAAGGAGCCAGAAGAGAGCCAGAATGCCACCCAAAAATGTTTTCTTATTAAAGACCAAATTTTAAGTGAGTGTGAAACTAATGGATTGTTTGCAGAATACGAGCATGTGGTGGGCAATGACGAAAAGAGCAAAGCTGATAAAGAAGATGGGGAGCAACACTTTCTTTCAATGCAGAGCCAGGCAGGCATCTGATCGGAGCCAAAAGGAGAGTGCGCGTAGATTGCATGCCCAATAGTAGAGTTTGAAATAAGGTAGTCCCATTCCGCCCTCTGACTTGGGTCTCTGTAAAAAATCTTTCCTTATTCGGGGGGGCTTCTTAGTCCAGATAAAATTAGAGATTATTTTATCTAGGTTCTTAAAGAAAGTGTTATTGATAAAAATTGGGATACATTGAAATAAGAATAAAAACTTAGGAAGGGTGTTCATTTTAATTATATTAATTTGGCCAGCGAGTGAAATGGGGAAATTTGACCACCTTACAAAATCTTGTTCTGTACGTTTAAAAAGTTCAAAAAAGTTCTGTTTGAACAAATCAGAGAATGTTTTGGTGATAGTGACCCCCAAGTACCGAAACTGACTTAAAACTTTAAACGGGAGAGAGCTAAATGTTTGTTTTTGGGCTCGAGTACTGATGCGAAATAAAACACTTTTGGAGATGTTGATTTTATACCCTGATACCTTGCCAAAACTCTGTAAAATGGACATAATATTGGGAATGGACGTTGAAAGGTTGGAAATGTACAGTAATAAATCATCGGCATATAATGAAACTTGAGACTCCGCAGGGGTCACATGGTATAAAAAAATTCTTCATGTAGAAAAACGCATGTGCAAGTATTAAACAATCTGTACTGTCGAATTAGTAGTCAGTGTCCTACCATGTTCTAGTAGTGCCTATTGGCTTTGCCAAAGGATACAATGGCTGTCAAAGCTAATCACTGTGGTTAAAGTTTCAGTATTAATTGATTTTTAACTCTAATTACCAGAATACAAGAATTTCTATTTAAATCAGACCAAAATTACCAAGATTTCACTAACCTACTAAATTTTGGTTTGTGAAGGTAGGCGCAGAATCCAATGCAGGTATAGAAATCAAATGTATTTATAAAGTAAGTGCATAATGGTTAGCAATATGTAAACCTAATCATTTTGAGCCATAATGAAAATGATAATTCCAGAAACATTACCATGGTAACAACATAACTTGTCATGTACAGTTGGATGTAGTTACCGTATTTCCTCTAATATTGGCCGGGGCCTTTATTTACCTCAACTGCAGAGGGTACCAGGCCTTTATTGGAAGCAGGCTTATATGAGAGACAGGCCTTTATTTCTAATTCCCTCTGTTTGATAAGTATATTTGCTCATATTTTAGTACGAAGCCTCCTTGTTTTCTGATCTGCTTCTGTTGGGGTACGTTAGGTAGCCGTTTTTTTGTTACTGTAATGCATTATGATAATTAGGGTAATCGACAACGGCATGCTCCAGAGACTTCCGCCGGTCAAGCCATCTTGTGGCATACTGCCATCTTGTGGCACTTGTATGTTACTACAAACTACAGTTACATGTATAACAGGCACCAGGAGTTTACCGTTATCCACCGTTGTTTGCATGTAAGCTGAAGCTAAAGTAGAATCTATACAATTATATCATATCGCCGTTTATTTCGATGCGCGAGCTCAGTCCACCTGACAGCCCTCTGTTCTGTCGGCGGCATGGAGGTTTCGGTGCGCCGAGGGCTTACTGCCGAGCTTCGACTTTCCCGGTGGCACTGTTCTGGCCAGTGCCAATAGCTGGGCGCCAATTTGTTCCCGTGTTCCCGGGATCCTGCCTCCTGACGCCGATGCGTCACCGGGTGTCCCCGATAGGTACGGGCCGTGGGCACGGTGGAGAGGACAGTGGCGGAGAGAGGAGACGGACACGGTCCAGCCATATACTAGGTTTTGACCTAGTCTTGTTTCCTTTGTTTTTTTCCCCGGCCTCAAATACGAGGCCGGCCTTTATTTGTTCGTGTCGACCATGGCCCCGGCCATTATCGGAGACCCGGCTTTTAATTGACTACCGGCCACTATTAGAGGAAATACGGGACTTGTCTGCCAGGGAGCCTTACATTTTCAATATAGGAACTGGTTTACTTACTAGCAGTTTGGTTTACTGTGGAATGACCATGTACAAATGGACACAAGATTTGGATGAGACTGAGATTTCAGTGATGTCAACGGACCGTATCACTGTAATGGCAATAATGGCAGTGAAGGACACTCTTGTGTAATATTTCTTAATTATGAACTGCTAGGCCTATAC
This sequence comes from Centroberyx gerrardi, assembly GCF_048128805.1. Lineage (NCBI taxonomy): Eukaryota > Metazoa > Chordata > Actinopteri > Beryciformes > Berycidae > Centroberyx > Centroberyx gerrardi. The sequence continues at coordinate 5,323,751 of NC_136006.1, read as the reverse complement.
ATGCATGGTGAGCTATAGCAGGCCGCCCCACCAGGCATATTGTGAGCCGAAATGGATTATTCTTATCCCACATTACTATATGTGGTACAGTAGGACTTAAACTATTAACAGCTACTGTAAGTTAAACTTGGTTTATGCTTAGTTCTGAGAGGGTTTCAGGCGTGTTCTGAAGTTCGGAGGAGGGGGCTGGGAATAGGCCCTTTTCGCGTTGTCATGGTAACAGCTAAACCGGTGCATTACAACTTCCTGTGGCAAGTTGCTTTTTGCGACTTATTGACAAACCAATCCAACAAAAACAACAAAATTGTAATGGTTACTAGCACTAGATACATAATGTAACCAATTTAAAATTTTGGGAAGGTTGTGGAGTGATTTAGTGAAGGCCATAGCTGGCAACAGGAAGTTGTAATGCATCGGTTTCTCAATGCAGAAGCATTGAGAAACAGAATGTGACAAGGGCAAATTTCTGCCTGTAGCTTCTCCTCAACTTCCGGTAAGCTGCTGTGACCAGGTGAAGCTTTCAACTCCTGGAGGGAGACAGCAGAGGCTATGGGCTGCAGTTTATCCAGAGTTTCCCCGAGAATTTTATTTTACAGCGGCAGCACGGTCTGGGGGAGAAACACTATAGGAGTTACTATAGAAATGACTGAATGATTATAGAAACACTATAGGTATGTCTGTGTACTTCTCTCAATCTGTCCACGACCACACGCTGCTATTAGTGACTTTAACCATGGTTCTCTCTGCAAAAATAGGTTACATTCGATAAAAAAAAAAGTCTGAAATCTAAACACATGTATACAACTTACAGGCCGATATGTTACAAGACGAGTGGTGTTAGCCAGAGTACCATTTAATACCAGGGATACCCCCCCCCCCCCCCCCCCCCCCACTGCAGTCAGCCTGCAGCCCTCAATTGTCTCAATTGAATTGTTTGGTAACTGTGAAAGTTATTTTAAATAATCATAACTGTTTTAAGAGAACTAGGATATTAACTTGTGTATTGCTACTTTTAGTTGTGGTTGATATAGACTGAAAATAAATTCTATGTTTTATTGTGAAACTCACGTCTCTGTCCTCAATTCTGCAGTTAATCTGTATGTGGAAACCCTCTTTTGTTGGTTACAAGTGAGTTCAACCAGCTAGTTCTTTGGGTGAAAGTCCCAAGGTCGTGTAGTCAACCTATTTGGCCTATAGCTAAGATCTAGTTGAGCCGTCCCCATGGCCCGGTCACATATATAACTTTATGTTCAAATTAAATTGTGAATTTTTTTCATTCACAAGAATTTAAAAGATGCAGATGCAGTTTTCATTCTATATTTTCATTGTTACATCCATAAAAAGTCACCAGAAGATGCTCTTTGGTTTGGGGTTTTTTCTTTCAATGAAAAGAGAGTTCGAAGGCAGTCTTAAAGCATAAAATGAGAAATCCTTTATTGAATGACTAGTTCAAAACAACATATTAAAATTAACAAAAGTTAATAAAAAATGATCAAAGTATTTTGGCTATACTGTGGCCTTCATCAGGGAGTAGCACACCAAACTGTATGATGGACATGAAGAACAAAAACACTTCACATATTCAACACTTATATATAGATGCTTATGTTAATGCTGCACTACTGTGCTCATAATTATTAGTTAGGTTAATCTTATTGCTATAACTGGAAGTTAAATAACATTTGGTCATGGACCGCTATACAACACAGATAAAAATAAAAACACAGATAAAGATGCATCAGGGCATGATTTTGACAGTATAGTATATAATTTTGTCATTTGTTGAGACAATATTTTGCCCTCTGTTTTGTTGTGAAGCAAAAGATTACAATGACCCCCTTTGCACCTGGTATTAACATGCGTCCTGTTGAATTTTAATCGGATAGAGCAAAAACCAAATGCTTTGGTAGTCAACACATTAAAGGATAAGGCTGGTGTTTTCTAAGGCATTTCTTACTGTCAACAAATCCTGTGAAAATAACAAAATCAGCAATGAATTTGTTTTGCTAACAAGTCTCGTCCATGTAGCTGATGAGACACATGTTAATGCCAAGTGTAAAGGGGGCCAATGTGTGCAAAATATGTAGTGTTGTTCTGTAACATCAAAGTGTAAAACACTTTGTGAATGTTTCACTGTAGCATGTGTCAGCCGTTTTGAGAAAAAATAAAAAACCTATTGACAGACATGAAAAACAAACAACCTTTTAAAATATAAAATTATAATATGAAAGAAAGTGGAAATCATACATCTTCCACTTTAGCCAATGCCAAACCATCCAACATTTTTGTAAGATTAGGCTTTTGCCTGTCATCTGCATCTGCCTGCTATAGAATAACCTAGGCACAAGTTGAGCCCCAAAGTTCTAATAGAGGAAACAGCTGCATTTTGGAGTGCATGAAGTCAATCTTGATAGATCCTGTTGAGTTGGAATCTATGTCAGTGGCTGTGGCTTGTATTTCTGTGGAGCCAAACTTGATTTCTAATTTGATCTTGCGATCCATGCCACGTTTAGTGTCAGGCGTGTTAACTGAAAATGAACCAACTGGGTCAATTCCCCATTCATCCACATACTTAGGATCTTTTCTCTCTGTGCGATAAAAAGGAAACTTTACCACTGTCTGATCTGCTTCTATTGGAGTGAAGATGTGCTCTTTGGTTTCATTCCAACCCACATTTTGATCAATTTCCACCAGTTTCTTGAAAACATCACGACACCAGTCACCCTCTTTGTTTGAGAATTTGTTTTCTGCCTTATGCCTGGACTCGTCAAACCTCTCACACATACCAACCCCATAAGTAAAGGGACTTTCTCGTGATGCCACAACCTCTGGATGTCTTCCAAACATGACAGCTCCCTTCATGATTGCTTCTTGGGCCTTAAAAGGGCGCAACACTTTACACTGATTGCCAAACTGCTTGTGAATGTGTTTGCGCAGAGTCACACTTGAGGCATAGCCCCCCACTAACAGAATGTATTCAATTCTTAAATCTTTCTTCAAGATTTCTCTGAGATTCTTAGTGATCCCGCTAAGACTCTCATCAAAGAAAGACTTCATTTTCTCTTTTGAGATTATGATTGCCCCGTCATCCCAGGATGCACCTTGCACTGTCTGGAAGAACATTTCTATTTTTTGTCTTTTCTGAGCTAATGCTGCTAAGTTAAACGGGCAGGAAATCTCCACATCCTCTTCCACACATTTAAGAACCGAGAAGCTGTACATCATCTTCTGAAACTCGCTGGAATAACTTCTTTCATACTCATCCCAGAGGTCATCAGAGAATATTTCTTTGAGGAAACTTTTGAACTTTTTGTCAACATTTTGCCCCCCCAGGTCATTACCAGAGGCCTTGTACAGCTCCTTCAGGGCTCCTCCATCCAGCACTTCATGTACAGTTATGTCAATAGTTCCACCTATAAGAAAAAAAGGCTGCAATTAAAACTGCTGAGCAACTACAGCATTTGAGCTAATGATAAGTTCTTACAAATCTGGACACTATTACCTGAGGCAATAAGTAAAAGCTATGCTTAACAATAAATATTTTGCAGTCAAGTCAAATTTGAAATGGAAAATGGCAAATGTGCATTGTTGTGTATGCTGTTTCCTGTGGAAATGCCACCAGATTTTAAAGCTTATGTCTGGAAAAGAAAAAAGGTTTGTATATTTACTAACAGCACCACATACCTCCACAATCGACAACAATGTATTGTGTTCCAGGAGCTTGCTCTAGTGTGTTTTGGCCAACGGTCTCTGCTATGAAACCATCAGATGGGAGCTTCTTACACCAGACTGAGGCTGCCTCGGGTTCCAGAGCTATTACCAACCTGTCTGCTTTGTGTTCAGTCACAATACCAGCCTAGAAATAAAATAAGTCACACATTCTTGTTAATATGAAAAAGAAAATACGTATTGTATATTTTGCCAATCATTTCAGAATTTAACAAATGCACTTACCTCAGTTGCAGCTTCTCTCATGAACTGCTTTGCAGAAGGATCCCAGATAGCAGGCACAGTCAGCACCCAGGTGAAATCAGAGGCGATGAACTTCTTCCCTGTGTTGTCACTGATGGTTTTCAGTGCATGTTCCTTCAGGTAGCGCAGGGTTTCTGTGATTACCTTCAAGGCACTCATCGACTTGCCATTTGTGGCTGCAATCATTACATCCCTGTTGAGTTGCTGGTGATGATTGACAAGATGTTAGTTCAAATATTATTAGAACCCTTTTTTATTATTATTAAGATCATCATACAAAACATAACCATTTGAGTCAGACTGAATCAGGAGTAAACATGGAAGATGCTTCTCTGTTCTCATGTTGTTGCGTGCATTTCCCCTCTACCACTGTGCCATGGTTTGCCACCAAATTACTGTGTGGTGATGGAAAGGAGTCAAACTTGGAAGGTCTGAAGACAAAATAGTCTATAACCCATCTTTAGCACTGAATTACACTGCAATATATGGCAATAGTACACTAAGTGAGACACTGAGATTCAATCAATGTTATAAACATGATGTGAGGGTAGAACAACCGAAGTGAAAGAGCTACTTTCCAGCTTCAACCAACACTCAACTCTGATTCAATTCTCTTCTTCCTTTTGACTTGGTACTAAAGGTAAGACTTATCTTTTTTCTCTCCTGAAACTGTACAATACAGCTTTACAATAACATCTTGGAATGAAAATCATTTGTAGGTAGCTCTTATGTGTGGGTAACAACAAGACATATTTTGTAATCTAATCTACATTATAGGAAAACTGATATCCTGCCTTTATTCATGAGGCATTCAAAACTACTGTACATTTAGATTTACAGACCACTCTTTACTCACTTTTCCATAGAGTGACATCTTGAAGTTTTCAAAGAGGTAGTTTTTCTTTGCTTCTTCGCTACCCATTTTAGTGTATGCCATTTTGGCATCATAACCAAACTTGAGGAATTCTTCATCTTCATTAAAAAGAATGCAGGTAGGAGTCTTCAAGGTTTCAAATCCATGCTCTTTTCCCCAGGATGGCACAGTGGGTTGGATTTGTGCCTGTCTGGGTGACACACTGAAGGCATATCCACTGTATGCAGTACCAAAGTCTATCGCTATGATAAACGAATCACCCATTTTAGAAACAGATCCAGCTAGTCTAGGTCAACAATGGTGAAATCAAAAAATCTTAATGGCAATGAGCAGCAGCAGCAGCAGTGCTTCAAACAACGTGAAGAACCCTGTTTCACTTTGTGTATTTATAGCCTGCAAGCTTATCTTTTCTTTCGCTGAGGCCCAACCCCCTTGGAGTTTGTTGGAACCTACATTAGTACCGCTGACAGACAGAGTTGTAGCTTCAGTACACATCTGCCTTGGACAAGATAAGAGACAAGACAAAAAAAAAAAAAAGAGCCTAAGTGAGTAGTAAATGAAGTCAAGGAAACAACTTCCGACAACTTTCCCATTGAAAAGTCTATACTGTAGAATACAGCAGCTGTTGAGTGGAGTGACATATTGTTTGCAGATGTAATTCCATTTATTCCTTTACAACAGTATAAGATAGAGATACATGCTGCTTGACAAAAATTATGTTATGCTTCTTTTGCAGCTGTTCTCCCCCAAGATATGACGAACACCCAAGACAACAGACTGAGAGGATGCAGCAACAGCATGTCCAAAGGTTTGATTATCAACATTTTGATTCACACATCACAGTTTGAACTTGTGTCTTCACACACAGACTGCAGTCTTCATTCACTGAGACTTGCTGATTGTGATTAAATTAAGATGCAAATTTGTAACTGGTTGCTAGAAACCTACAACACCTTACTTTTAGGAAAATGTTCAAAGAGCTTCTGTAAAATACGGGAAAATGATGAACTTGATAGACATAGACTTATCATTTAATTGCTGAATCCTAATTCAATGTGAGAAAGACATTCTGTATTAGTGTACTGCAGGTAATTTATCTTCTTTGTGAATTTTAAATGCAGGAACCCTGATAATGTGATGCCATCATCGGCTCTTTCTCCTAACCCCAAACTCTTTGTATACAGTGGGCAAGTTCTTGATGCAGGATATCTACCAGAGCAGAGGTAGAGGTTGTTATTTGCTACAATTTGTTGCATTTCTCAGTGACTTCACATCCTATACATCTAAAAACCATGAATTATGTTGATGAGATAACAAGTGAAAAATTAAAAATGACTAAACCGTTGATTTCTTCCACATATTCAGGGTCATTAACTATCAGACAGATCCTGGAAGGTATGCTATGCAACTGATCGTATTGACTTACACTCATGGCATATAGCTGATATAAAATTGCACAAGAAGTTTCTACAATTTCCCCTTAATCTTATCATCTGCCTTTAAATACAGTTGTCAAATGGCATGTAGCTTGTTGTCATGTAGGTGAAAGATGCAGCGCTGTTTGGTTGGCTTGGGCTAATATTAATTGTCACACAAACTAGGACATGTTCTTGCTATATTTGTATAATTTGTTGAATGGATCTATGCTGTTGACTTTTGAATAGAAGAGTGTTATACAAAATAGATGGAAGTTGGTGGGGAAGATGAACTTTTTTGTCAGAACTTTACAGTAAACAGCTACCATATATGTAGTGGGTTTCTTTCATGGACACTGATGGAGCCTAGTCGATGACAAAATCTTTTGTCAATGTGGAACTCCACTGGGAAATCCTGAAACTTTGCCTCTGAATTTGCCCCAATATGTTTCATTCCTGAATAATCAATCAACCACAAACAGTGAAACTTGGCACAAAACAAATCGTACAGAAACAGACATCTTATACTGACTACAATTTCCATTTCCTTTACACAGCCAAATCTCTAAGAGAGATGCATGTGTCAAACCAAGTTGCCATCGGTGTCAACAAAATGCACTAGTATATAAAAAAAAGTGGCTTTCTGATAATATTGTATTCATTTAGCAAGAAATAAATAAATTAAACAGCAGTATTAAACAGGAATACAATGAAATAAAATTAACTTTTAAAACATTTTAACAATTTTAACAATTTTAATTTAAAATAGAGTGACTAGTTTCTGAAGCTTGAGCTCCCTCTACAGGTTGTTCCAAGTAGCGGTGCAGAGAATTCAAGAGATAAATTAATTATAAACCCTCAATAAATAAATAGCAATTAAAGGATAAAAGGACAGTTTGAGGCCAGACAACGTTCATAGAACAGTTTCAGCTACCATTAAGATGTGATCTATGGATTGGATACATAAAAAATATTGTTAGTAAATTGAAAAAATATATTCCTGTTACATGAATGTGTTACATGTTGTTACAAACTTTAATTCAGTTGTTGATTTATGAACTTGTTGAATAAAAGCATGAGACATTTTCACACACTACATTTTATCCCTACAGATCCGCCCTGAAAGAATCTGAGGAAGAATTTAAATCATTCAAAGACAGGTACATGCAGCATATTGAAAAAAGAAATTGCAATTTGCTGTATATAGTGTTGCCTTGGCAAACTCAAGCATGTAAATAAAGTAGGAGAAATCTTATTGTGTTTATCTCTCCTTGCATAGAATGGCAAGTGAAATCTCTCTTTCAATAAAGACAGGAGACTCTGAGAACATGAACAACCCAGTTAGTAAAACTCGACTGAAAGAGATGTACGACCAGCTCAGAATCATACAGTGGCCTAAAATCAAAGGCCACCTGAAATCACATGATGACAACAGAAAGTCGGCCAAAAGTTTGATTCAGGTACGGTGCAGTCTGGTGACTCTAATATACTGATGCTGTTTGGGAAACTATTTTGTTTCCCACACGTTTGTTTATTTGGTTCTTTTGTTTGTTTTGAAATGTTTTTATTGCCTCCTTGTTTTCTTTTGTTTTGTTTTGTATCTCACCTGCAAAAAATATTAATTTTATCTCTTCTTTCTGTTTTTATCCTCACATTTTATTACTGTGTCCTCATTAATGCATTTCTTTATCACTGTGAAATAAAACTAAACTATTGATATTCATAGTACATGTTTGAGGATGCAAGAGAGCAAATGGGGAAAAGGAAGCAGCACATAGAGGAAATGTTTGACCTGAACAAGCACAGCAGAGGATCAACACCTCAGAAGGTACTGTAGGGCCACTGATGAAAACTGACACATTTAAGCTTGTGTTACTATACTTTTGTCAGCGTTCTTCCTTTCTTACAGGTTACAGAGTACAAACTGTCAACAGTTCAAAATCTTTAAATGGCTCTGTATTACAGCAGAAAAGAAGATATTGTTAAGGTATGTCTGATGTATGTCAGTGTTTTGTGCACCGAAAAAGTTCAGAAATTTGTGGACCAAATGGACAAATGGGAATGGGAAATTTAGCTTTAATTTGCTAGATTCAACATGTAAAACTTTCTCACCTTCTAATTTTGCAGACTCCTTTCCTGGAACACAAAGCACATCTCGCTGCTGAATGCTACTGGTTGGGTTGTTTGATGGCTTTGAACAATCCTCCTCTTCAGCCCGACTGGGAGAAGCACGTTCCTGGGCCGGACGCTTGGGATATTTTCCCCTCTGACATCAAATGTGTTTCTGACATGGAGAATGAGCCAATGGAGCAATGAAGTAAAGAATCTGTCTGGTTGTGATGAGGAGAACCAAGCTGATCACATGTGTTGCTCAGTGTTGATGCTCAGGTGTCATGAATCATGAATTATACTATTTAGCAAAACCTGCAAAGGTTTTGTTTTAATTTCTGTTTTGATCAAGCTTTCATTTGTACAGTGCTACATTATATTCAACTTTTTAACCACTTATCAGCTTCATTAATTTGAAATCAGACATTCTGTATAGTTCTAATTTGATGTATTTTAAGTCTTGTATTAATACGTTTCAGATTATTTAGTATGAAAGGATACTTAAGGTTTTATCAATTATTGTTGACAATATTTGCAAACAATCAAAGTTTCTGTTTTCTATCTTATTAAATAAAGTTGAGTGAATTAAATTAGCTACTGTTTGACTGTTTTTCACAATTACTCTTTACACATTTTACACTATAGACAGCAGGGTTAATGTGATAAATTACTCAGTGCAGCCTATTGCCTTTTACTCCATGCTATGGGCAGAGTTCTAAGCAATAATTGGCATAGGCGGTTTTACTATAAGGCATAGGTAGGCAATGCTTGGGGCCTCGTCCGCCAAAGGGCCTCGAGAATTTTTTTTTTAATGAATTCCACCTGTTCTAAATGAATGCGCGTTCATGAGAATTGTGAATTTGCATAATTGACGCCCCGATAATGCCATATAAGGTTAGGGGTCCGGCCCATATGTCGGGAAGCTTCATTCATAAAAATGACACGGAAGACTAAGGAGAAGTCTACCAGCTCTGAGACCGAAGTCCTACTATCAGAAATAAGTCAACCAAAGCATATAATATTTAATATAATTCAATAGTGGAATCAAAGGTCCTGCTAAAGCCAAGGAATGGGAAAAAATAACTTAATGCAGTGGTGTTAATGAGTGGTTCTTGCATGAGGCCCATTGGCTCTTGTACATATGAGAATTGATAACTGGGCCGAGGTGCTATGAAAAATGTCCTAGTGAGATATTACGAACAATGAGCCTCATGCAAGAACCACTCTACGAACAAATTCGTTCTTAAATCACTTGTACGAGCGATTTAAGAGAACTTGCCGCATTCACCAATTTAGAATTTTCTCTTAGCTACGAACAAAACCTACGAGTGGTCCAGACCTGTCGTTCGAGTCACGTACAATCAACCTGCCGTTCTCCAAAGCAAAAAAAAACTTTGTTGTTGACTAATAGATTGTATCTCTGTCACTTTGAAGAAATTTTGAGTTCGAATATATAAATGACACTGTAAAGTATAATCATGTTGAGATTAACTACAGTGGTTATAGTCACAGGAAAAATAGCAATCTCATAAATATCCATACATAGTAGCCTATAAGTGCGCTCAATACAAAGACAAAACAAAAAACACTAATAATTGGCAGGTTATTTGATAAACACTCAGGTCAGACAAAGACAAGGTTAGATTGTATTGGGGCAAATACATTATGGAGGGAATCTAAATTTTAAAAAGATAAATGGCTTTAGGTCTTACCATTAGAGTCATGCATAAGCCTATATCATCACATGCTGCAGCAGCTTGCTGCATCCTCTGCTGAACACCTGACAGACACATCACCAGTTACGGCAGGTATCGGCCTATTCTTTCATCTGTCTTTGTAACGGAGAATTCCCCTTGGCCCCTCCTGTTGCAGTCATGGATCGTCTTGCTTTTTGCATCTAATTTCATGTCAAGCCATTTCTTTTTTTATTTCTGTGACGGTGCCCTAACGACAAATCACTATAGTCCTATAATATTCCTATAATACTCCGATAGGGACTTAGAGTGTCTGTGGTACTCAATAGTGAGTTTATAGTGACCTTATCATGGTATTTTTGTCTTCTGTAGTATCACTATAATATTCCTATAGGGAATTATAGATTTGTTGGGATATATTTTCATCTAAAATGTATAGAAATACTATAGTTGTTTTTCGTAAGGGAACGCACAACAGACAACACTGCATTAACAGCACAAGTTATTTTTTTCCCATTCCTTGGCTTTAGCAGGACCTTTGATTCCACTATTGAATTATATTAAATATTATATGCTTTGGTTGACTTATTTCTGATAGTAGGACTTCAATCTCAGAGCTGGTAGACTTCTTCTTAGTCTTCCGTGTCATTTTTTATGAATGAAGCTTCCCGACATATGCGCTGGACGCCTAACCTTATATGGCATTATTGGGGCGTCAATTATGCAAATTCACAATTCTCATGAACGGCGTTCATTTAGAACAGGTGGAATTCATCATGTTTACGCAGGTCATTTACGACAGTTTTCTGAAGATAAGAGCGTTTGGTGAATCTGACGTGGCACACTCGTAGGAGTCCACCTCACGAAAAAAGTACGAGAAATTTACGATAAGAATACGAAAATGTTCTTGCATGAGGCCCAATGTATTGTTCCATAGTATAGTATCCCTTTCTGCTTCCCTCATCTTGTCCACACCTAGCGGTCGCGGTGCTGTGCATCAGATGAAGAGCTCTGAGTGTGTGTGTGTGTGTGTGTGTGACTGAAGGTCATTTGAAGTTCTTAGTTATAACAGTTAGAATTCTCATTTGGGTCTGTCCTTTAGTTCTGTGGCTTTGTTAACTGAAAAGAGCTGCCTCCAAATTTTTGTTCACTAGCTATGATTGCGTTAAGCAAAATGGAAAAGGGCCTCACACACTGATCTTTGCCTGGAGCCTCCAAATCACTAAAACCGCCCCTGTCATCAGCAGTACGGAGGTAGCTCCCGGTGGACAGCCACAATACCCACATAGGTTTGCGTCATGTCCAGTCAAGAGAACATCCCAACGGAGATGGACATAAAAGGATGGCCTTACCTGAAGGATGTCCACCTAAACTCCATCAGAGCAGAGGTAGCTCTGTTGATCAGTGCAAATGTCCCAAAAGCAATAGAACCACTGAAAGTGATCAACAGTCAAGGTGAGGGGCCCTACGCAGTCCTGACATGCTTAGGGTGGACTGTAAATGGACCTCTTGGCAGACCTGCAGATGAGCATGGCCGACCACGGATAATGTCTAACAGGATATCTGTGGTCAGACTGGAAGAACTTCTTGTCCAGCAATACAATCAGGACTTCTCAGAGTTAGCCTACAATGAGAAACAAGAACACTCATTTGAAGACAAAAGATTCTTAGAAGTGGTGAACAACTCAGTCACAAAGAAAGAAGGCCACTATGAGATACGACTTCCGTTCCATCAGGATAACATCTGCCTACCCAACAACAGAAAAATGGCGGAACAAAGAACACTAAGTCTTACCCGAAGATTCAAGAAAGATGAAGCATTTCGGAAAGATTACATCGGCTTCATGAATGATGTCTTGATGAAAGGATACACGGAAAGAGTGCCAGAAGAACAGCTCCTCCGGAATGATGGAAGATTGTGGTATATTCCTCACCACGGTGTCTACCACAAAAGAAAAAGGACAATCCAGGTGGTCTTCAACTGTACCTCTTCATTTCAAGGTACTTCTCTGAACTCAGAGCTGCTGACCTTATGAACACCTTGTTGGGTGTACTCCTCAGATTTCGACAGGAACCAGTAGCAGTGATGGGGGACATTGAAGGAATGTTCCATCAAGTAAGGATACCTGAAGAGGATGTGGACTTCCTCAGATTCCTGTGGTGGCCCGGCGGTGACACCAATCAACCGCTGGCAGAGTTCCAAATGACGGTGCATCTTTTTGGAGCAGCCTCATCCCCGAGCTGTGCCAATTTTGCACTGAAACGGACGGCTGATGACAATGAAGGGAAATGTGGCACTGAAACCCTCAACATCATTCGTCACAATTTTTACGTGGACGTCTCAAATCTGTCCCCAGTGAAAGACAAGCGATCTGTCTGGTACAGGAGCTCAAATTGATATACGCCACCGGTGGATTTAAGCTCACCAAATGGACCAGTAACAGTTGTGCTGTCCTTACCTCTGTTCCGGCAGAAGAAAGAGCAAAAGAGGTGAAAGATCTGGACCTCGACAAAGACAAACTGCCCGTAGAGATAGCCCTTGGCATGCGATGGGACATAGAGGCCCAATCCCATTTCTTATTTTTACCCCTACCCCTCGTTTTCGAGTGCCCCTCGCTTTTCGACTTGCCCCTCGGAACAGAGTTACAAGGGGTAGTGATTGAAATCTTCCCCTATGAAATGGGACAACCCTTCAAGACCCTGATACGTCATCAGTAGTCGTTGATGGCGTTTACGTAAACAGACGCGACAAGTTTGTTGCCAGAATCTCACAATGCTGCTAGAGACATCAGCATACTAGCAATTTTTTAGCGATTTTTTGTTATGCTTGTTAGAAAGAAAAGGTCTATTATACATTGAAACGACATGAAACTAAGATAATACGATGGTTATCATAATTTTTCAATCTTTATTAATGAAGAAAATACTTACATTTGTGGTTTTCTTTTTTTGCTTGTGCACCGTTAGCCACCATCTTGCCAATGATTCGCAAGGAATTCTGGGAGATTTCTTATAACACTCGCTTTTGAGTGTGCCTCTGAAAAATCTCCGTTTGGAGGGCCGTATAGCCCTACCACTTTGCCCTACCCCTCTATCCCAACAAGAATCGGGACACCCTACCCCTACACGTGAACGCGCAAAACGGAGGGGTAGGGCTAAGTGGTAGGGGCAAGGGGTGTATTGGGATTGGGCCAGAGTCTGACACATTCTTCTTCATGATCACGCCGAAACAACAGTCAGTAAGCCACAGGAGTATCCTGTCTGTGCTGAACTCAGTTTATGATCCTCTTGGGTTTCTAGCACCAGTCATGCTGACAGGAAAAGGAATACTTCAGGAACTGTGCAAGCTGAACTGTGGATGGGATGAAGAAGTACTAACTACTTTTGCAGAGAAATGGGAGGAGTGGCTGAAAGATCTTGACCTGATTTCCAACCTTAAGGTCAAGAGATGCTTTAAGCCACCAAATTTTGAAGTCTCTAGCGCACAGCTGCACCACTTCTGTGATGCGAGTGAGCGAGGTTATGGTACAGCCAGTTACCTAAAAATGACCAGCAGCAGTGGACTACCTCACATTGCATTGTGAGGTAGGAAAAGTAAGAGTTGCACCTTTGAAGGTAGTGACAATCCCAAGGCTGGAGCTTGCAGGCGCTGTCCTTGCTGCTCGGATAGACAGAATGCTGAAGAGAGAGCTCGAGTTAACCCTCACAGACTCTGTCTTTTGGACGGACAGCACCTCTGTCTTGAAATACATCCAGAATGACACCCGGAGATTTCAGACCTATGTGGTAAACCGAGTGTCTACTATTCGGGATCTGACACACAAATCCCAATGGCACCACATAAAGACTGCACTCAACCCTGCAGACAGTGCATCAAGAGGCATAAGAGCTGAGACTTTCCATAGGGAAGGACGTTGGCTGAAAGGTCCAGACTTCCTGATGCAACCTGAAACAGACTGGCCGATGATTCCTCAAGTACCACTCGTACTCTCCGACAGTGACCCGGACATCAAGAAAGCGGCTGTGATTTTCGCTACAAGTGCTCTGCAAAAGCAATGTCCTTTGACTCGCTTTATTGAGCACTTCTCATCATGGGACAAATTGATCAGATCAACAGCCTGGCTCTTGAAATTCAAAGGGACTCTGAGACACTTGAGCCTACAGAAGAAAGCAAGCCACTCTCTGCACACATCTGTTAAATCAGACCTTGCTGGACAACAACTGCCTGTGAAGGATCTTGCCGAGGCTGACATCCAACAGCAATCTTTCCGAGACGAGGTGACTTCTTTACAAAAATGCCAACCTGTGAAAAGGAGCAGTAGGATCTACAAACTAGACCCTATCCTCCAGAATGGAATCCTGAGAGTTGGAGGCAGACTGAGTAAGTTGGCAATGCCAGAGGAGACCAAACATCCGGCCATTCTGCCCAATGACAACCACTTCTCAAGACTACTCTTGAACCACACTCACACCTTGGTAGGTCATTGTGGAAGAAACCAAATGCTCTCCAAACTCCGAACAAAATACTGGATCATCAAAGCCAACTCGGCCACGAGAAAGATAACCCGTGATTGCGTACTCTGCAGGCGATGGCATGGTACTGCAATGAAACAAAAGATGGCCGACCTACCTCTAATCCGTATAACACCTGATTTGCCACCCTTTACCCATACTGGTGTAGACTACTTTGGTCCCATTGAAGTCAAGAGTGGCCACAGCAGAGTGAAGAGGTATGGAGCCTTGTTTACGTGCCTTGCTAGTAGAGCTGTACACCTGGAGATGGCCTACTCCCTGAATACAGACTCCTGTATTTCTACACTCCGAAGATTTATCTGCAGACGAGGCCAAGTGAAGGAGATTGTCTCCGACAATGGAATAAATTTCGTTCTTTGAGAAGCACTTGCTCACCTTAACCTTAATAAGATCCAGCATTCGATTCACGCTGAAGGTATCAAGTGGACATTCAATCCTCCTTACGGTTCTCATCACGGAGGTGTGTGGGAGTGCCTCATCTGAACAGTCAAAAAGATCCTCTACTCAATCACAAAGGAACAAACCATGGATGACGAAAGTCTCCAAACTGCTCTGTGTGAGGTGGAGGCAATCATCAATGACCATCCCATCACGGTATTATCCAAAGATGCGAAAGACCCGGAACCTTTAACACCTAACCACCTGCTTCAAATGAAAAGAATGCCCACTCTTCCACCTGGACTCTTCGAAAAAAAGGACACCTATTCCAGAAGAAGATGGAAACAGGTCCAATACATAGCAGACCTCTTTTGGAAACGTTGGACACGGGAGTACCTTCCATTGATGCAGGAAAGACAGAAATGGAATGAGGTAAAAGGAAATCACATAGTGCTGATCACTGATGAAAGCTCACCACGCAACTCCTGGCCCATGGGACGCATCACAGATACTTTTCCTGACAAAAAGGGACATGTACGCCGCGTCAAGATCAAGACACAAAATGGCACATTGGAAAGGCCCATTACAAAGCTGTGTCTCCTGAAAGACATGACCTAACAAGCCAGACCTGACCTACTCCCCTAAGTACATTCCTACCTTGATAATCCTAACCCCTTTTTTTGTTTCGAATTATGAGGTATTTTGACTTTGATTCTAAATGACTAGCTCTAAAACTATGAAGTATTCATGAAGTTGTATGAAGTATTGAATGAAGTGTACTTATTTTGAATTGCTGACACTAATTTACTTATGAAATGAATCGAAAGGAAATGAAAATGGGTTGTGAAATTAACTCTTGAATGCTTGCCTTGAATATGCTGGTTGTTGAATTCTTTATGAACTCTTTATGAACTCTTGACAAAAATGAAGTATTGGAACTTTGAAGGACTTTGATTTTTTTTTTTGAAGGAGAATAATGGACACTTGACAATCTTGAATGTTGTCACCAAGGACTTTTGAGTTTATGGCTCCTTACAAATGTATACATGTATGAATTGCCCTATAACGGTCAATTAGGGGCCGGAGTGTTGAAGCCATTTTGCAGATTTGCCTTATTGATTCATAATTATGTTGAGACATCATGCATTTTCTGTTGTGAATTATGCTGATCATGTGTTGGGATGTCCTATGTCGAGGTTTCTGTTGTTTTGCATGTTGTTGCTATTATTGTGATAATTATGATGATCTGATGTTTGATAGGGTGACGTCATCTGTAGGCGCCCCTTTGATTTAGGACAAGTGAACAGGTGTTCACGAAAGCGGAAGGGCAAACAATTTTCAACCGCACAACTAGTCATTTGTTATACAGAGCCATCCTTTTTGTATGAAGTTGAATTTATTTATTTTCTGTTTGTTGTCCAATAAAAGGATGAACCATAACATTGAGAACAAGAGAATGCACGTTGATTTTCTGACCACTCCTAACAGCAGACGTGTGTCAGTAGAAAACCTTACCAAGGTTTCTTCCCTTTTTTTTTCCTTACTAGGAGTTTTTCCTGGGAGTTTTGCTTTGTTTTCATTGAGGGTGTAAGGTTAGGGGGTGTTGTTTCATTTATTGTTTCAAAATGTGGGCATTGTGAAACCCTTTGAGACAGTAACTGTGATTTTGGGCTAGATAAATAAACTTGACTTAAGTTGCGACCCATTCTGTCCCTATACACTTGGAGTGAGAGCTGTGTTTGCATTCTTGCCATTAAGTCAAGCAAATTCAAGATGGGCATCAGACTGACAAGGATGCGCTTTGTCCCCCCTCCTGTTCATAATATCAGTGGACATGATATCAAGGTGCAGCTGAGGTCTGGAGAGTGTCCCGTTCAGTGAAGTTAGGTTTAAGTTAGTAGGCTTGCTCTGCTTGCCCTGTTGCCACCGCGACCCTGACCCAGGTAAGTGGCTAGAAAATGGATGGATGGATATAAACACTTCAACATAACACTATCAATAACAAATGGGTGCAATTTTATGGTAACTCCATGGCACACGGTTGAATATCTATGCTTTAATCATGCCTCACCCTTCATACTCTAATATAATAATAATAATAATAATAAACTTTATTTATATAGCACTGTTGGGCTTTGATAGGGGCAGGTTTGGTTATTAGCAATTAATAATTAATAATCGTGAAATTATTAATATTCCGAAATTTATTGACGGGAGTCAATATTAACGGGGCACCACCCTGGAATCAGGGACCAATAACCGAACCTTCAATACAGTCTCAAAATGGCTGTTCACCCCCAAATTACAGTGTTTAAGTACCACTGTACATTTATGAGTGAACAGTGAAGGGTGAATTCGTACACAGGCCCTCACAACCAGCAGTTATTGCAACACATATGCACAAGGAATCACAGACAACTTCTCTTTAAAAGTATAATGGACTTTATTTAACTTTAGCAATATCAATCAATAATCAATAACACTGCAGTTAATCAACAACTTATTATACAACTATAACTATTAGTCTAACTAACAAGCATAAAGGCACAAACAGCATATGGCACGTATGGGTGCGTGCGTATGTGTGTGTGTGTGTGTGTGTGTGTGTGTGAGAGAGAGAGAGAGAGAGAGATGAGAGAGAGAGAAGGCAAGATGGCGGACGTGACCACGTGAGTGGAACGTATCGCGAGAGTTCAAGATGGCGGCTGTGACCGCGCAGTTTGAACAAAGGGGGTTTGGAACCAAGATGGAGTTGGAGTTAGGCAGCTAAACCAACACCATCTAATTCTTAGGTAGCAATGAATGTGTAATGAGATGTGGGTGTGTGTGTGTGTGTGTGTGTGGGTTAGTAAGGGAGAGAGAGAGAGAAAGAGAAAGGGGGAAACACTCAGGGTAAACCTAGAGGTTCTACTCGCCGTCTAGAGACACAACAATAGCCTTTTACCACACAGGAACTCGGGGTACGACTTGGAAATAGTACGCCGGGTTACTGGTCTTTGAACTGGTAAAATGCAGTATATTGGCTCTATACGTTGGCTACTAACATGGATGCAAGCTCAGCGGCATGCAATTGAGCACAAATCAGCTTCACATTAACACAATCAAATTAAGCAGCAAGCATAATGATTGAGGTATTATTCATACAGCATAATATGGACGCGGCGGTCCGATGCGCTTCCCAATACGCACAAATACAGCTTCTGATCAGTAAGCTTATTTAACACACCTATTCTAGTCTCTGCCCAGAACCAAAGCCTCTTACTTGGGAATCACTCTCGAGTGATTGGTGTGTGGTTGAGTCCGTCTTATCGATCCCAGGGGGTTTCCCAGGGTATCTGCGGGACCATTATCTCTCCGTGCACGGAACAACGGCCAGCTGGCTTTCCTCGTAGGCAGTGAAGATGTCAGCCAGGAGTCGACTTGGTTGAAGAAACGTATCCTTACGTTGTCTTCTTGGAGGGAAGGAGTGTCCTTAGCTGTATTCTCTTCCAGTCCACTTCTGCAGGTCTGCTACACACGGCAGTGCGTGTAAGGAGTTAGATGCATAAACAGCTAATCTAATCCTTCTGGATCCAACAGTGTTATGTCTAACACTAAAACAGTCTGGTCTCGTCCCGCGAGTTGAAGACTGCGCCTCGGCTAAACAAAAGAACAGTTTGAACGTTTCAGGTACCACCTTGTTAGCAACGAGGTCGCAAGAAGGGGCGATGAGGAAAGGTATCTCTGGAATTTATACTCTTGGTGACGTCATGGGGACATCCCGGGGTTCTCCCGAGTCTCGTCCAATGAGAGACCAGAGGTTGGGTTTCAGCCAGTTCACACCTAGGTGTGAACTTCAGGGCCTGTTGGAATTTTGGCGCTGCTTTCCTTTGTTTAAGGTCCCAGCCCAGCGGGTGGGCTAGAGTTCAGGTTTCTGATTCCCTTGTTAGGCCGGTGTTTTAGGCTTCCAATCTTACATGTAGGCCTTTCCTTTGTTTGACCACATGGCCTGGCCCAACAGCACCTTTCAAAACAAAGTTACAATGTGCTTCACAGGACAAAATAAAAATGGTGGACAACAATAGTAAAAACAATTTTAAAACAGTTTAAAGGTTATACAACATTGGGAAGGAAATATAGGAGCAAAAGAGCTACATATGAGGAAAAGTATAATAAGTAAAATAAAACATTATAAAATAGTTTAAAATTAATTAAATTAGTCAATAAAATAAGGAACAAGAGAATGACTTTGTATAATAATAGGTTTTAAGAAGTGACTTAAAAGGTGAAAGTGAAATCAGACCACAAGCCCTGAGAAAGCACACTTGTAAATATGTCTTTAAGAGGGATTTAAAAGAGGATAAGGAGCTCGCCAGTCTGATCTCCTCAGGGAGGTTGTTCCAGAGAGTGGGGGCCCTAACAGAAAAGGCCCGGTCACCCTTGGTCCTCAGCCGAGATTGTGGAATGGCTAGCAGAGCCTTGGCTGAGGACCTCAGGTTGCGACCGGGCACATATGGTGTCAGAAGATCTGAGATGTACTTGGGTGCGAGTCCAGAACGGGCCTTAAAAGTCATCAATAATATCTTAAAATCAATTCTAAAATTTACCGGAAGCCAATGAAGAGAAGCTAAAATAGGAGTAATGTGCGCTCTTTTTTTGGTTTTGGTGAGGAGTCTGGCAGCTGCATTTTGGACAAGCTGTAATTTATGTAGACCCTTTTGGCTCAGACATGTGTAGAGAGAGTTACAATAGTCCAAACAAGAAGAAATAAAAGCATGTATGACAGTCTCTAGATTTCTCCTGGATAAAATTGAACTGATCTTGGCGAGTCTCCTGAGCTGCAAAAAACAAGACTGGACAACTGTGTTAACATGCTTGTTCAAGCTGAGTTGGTTATCAAAGGTGACACCAAGATTTTTGCAGTTTTGGCCTATATTTTGGGACAGAGAGCCCAGATGTTTTGAGGTATAAGGATTAGCTGTGCCAGGGCCAATAATAATTACCTCAGTTTTATCAATATTTAGCTTCAGAAAGTTCTGGGCCATCCAGCATTTGAGGTCAAGGATGCAGTCGTTGAGTGTATTCATTTGATAAAAATCACTGGGGTTAAAAGAGAGGTAACTGAGTGTCATCTGCATAGGAATGGAAGGTCACATTATGCCTGCGGATTACATGCCCCAGGGGTAACATGTAGAGAGAGAACAGGAGTGGTCCAGTGGTACTCTAATTACTGTATCATCCTCACACGTCATTGTGGTATGGCTGTCAACTTTGTTTTCATCATTCCATTGGCATTCCTCGTAGCTGGACTTCTCACGCAATCAGTTCTTTCTGAGGCAGTACTAAAAATAAGAGATTCCTCTTGGCTCGTTCAGGGGTTCCTCAGAATGCAATGCTGGTAGAACCCCCCTTGACGGCAAACAGAAACCAGTTCCTTAAGGAACCTTTGCTCAACGCCTCAATTACACACAAGCCCCTTTCACACTTGCAGCCTGTTCCGTACATTTAACAGCACAGAGGTCATGTGTGAATAGGAGCCGGTGTCAAAATGCCAGCAAATCAGTTCCAGCAATTTAACTGCTCAAGTTGTACGTTGTAACATTTCTGGCAAAGTTCTGTATCAATCATATGTGCGAACAATTCCATAACATTAACGGCACAAGCAGGAATGTGGCTGCTCTGACGTAGGACGCTCTGTTGTTGAACTGTGTGAGCCAATCATAAGGTTCATAAGGTGACGAGTTGATCCGCACCGGCTGTGACCACATGTAGGAGGGAAATACAAACCACAACGGGCAGTAGCATTTTGACGAAGGATTGGCAAAAATGTCGAATTGGACAGACGTGGAAATAAGAGAGCTCCTCAGCGTCCGGGCGGATGAAGAGATTAGCCAACAGATAATTCACCTGCTATGTTTTCAAACTGCAGTGACTCCATCACAAAGGCTAAACGTAATTTCCGGAAAATGACAACAGAGGAATTTAACGGTATTGCCAGTGTTGTGTGAATGGTAGGCTTACGTTAAAATGCATAAAGGCATGTCTTGTGTGAACAACAGAAACTGATACCTTTACCAGAAAAAATAATCTGTCAATTTTTACAGGTTACATGTGTGAAAGGGGCTATAATATGTCAAATGTGTTACTCCCCAATGGAATTTTGTTAATTTATTTAAAATGAGAGAATCTGTTACCATCATTCATCATTCATCCTGGGTCCTCTCCTATTCAACCTATATATGCTTCCCCTTGGTCACATTATCAGCAAACATAACATCAGCTACCATAATTATGCCAATGACACGCAGCTTCTCATCTCACTATCCACTGATGACTTCCAACCCATACACTCCCTAGTCAGCTGCTTGGAAGAAATCAACCACTGGATGGCAGCAAACTTCCTTCAGCTGAACAGGGAGAAAACTGAGATTTTGGTTGTGGGTCCTAAAGCCCAGAGACAGTTAGTCTGCGAGTACCTGGAGTCCAGATCACTGAAAACAAGTGACCAGATTAAAAACCTAGGAGTTACCATGGATGGTGAACTCAGCTTTAAGGATCACATCAACAGCATCACCAAGGTTGCCTTTTTCCAACTCAGAAACATTTCCAGAATCAGAGGCTTTCTTTCCCATCTGACTCAGAGAAACTCATGCATGCATTTGTCATGAGCAGGCTGGATTATTGCAATTCTCTGTTTATCGGTCTTTCAAACAAAACAATCCATAGATTACAACTTATCCAGAACTCAGCTGCACGAGTTCTTACCAGGACAAAAAGATCAGACCATATAACTCCAGTCCTCCGGAACCTTCACTGGCTACTACTGAATAAAATTCAAAATCCTTCTGTTGGTTTACAAAGCACTTGCTGGTCTGGCTCCACAGTACATCTCAGACATGCTGTCAGTTTATAACCCCAGCAGATCTCTTCGGTCACAAGGTGGAAATCTCCTCCATGTGCCTAGAGCACTTTCAAAGTCTGGTGAGATGGCATTCAGTATTTATGCGCCCAAAGAATGGAACAGTTTGCCTACTGATCTTAGACTTGCTCCAACTCTGTGTTCTTTCAAAACCAAACTAAAGACCTTCCTTTTCACCCGAGCATTTTCTTAAATGAACACACTGTATTTGTACATTATGTTTGTTTGTATGTGTGTATGTAGGCTATATGTGTTTTTATGTGTATGTATGCATGGATGTTTCTGTTTATTTGCACATTTCTGCTGTTTTATTCTGTTTTTATGTAAAGCACTTTGAACTGCTTCTGTATGAGATGGTGCTATACAAATAAAATTGAATTGAATTGAAGTGAATTGAATTCGGATACATTACGTGTTGTTTTACCCTCTTTTTGCTGGCTCTCTGTGATGTTTTCATAATGAATCATCAGGGAATTGAACTTGATCACACTAGATCAGTTTCATCTGGATAAGCCAATTGTTGCTTAGAACTCTGCCCATAGCATGGAGTAAAAGGCAATAGGCTGCACTGAGTAATTTATCACATTAACCCTGCTGTCTATACTGTAAGATGTGTAAAGAGTAATTGTGAAAAACAGTCAAACAGTAGCTAATTTAATTCACTCAACTTTATTTAATAAGATAGAAAACAGAAACTTTCATTGTTTGCAAATATTGTCAACAATAATTGATGAAACCTTAAGTATCCTTTCATACTAAATAATAATCTGAAACTTATTAATACAAGACTTAAAATACCTCAAATTAGAACTATACAGAATGTCTGATTTCAAATTAATGAAGCTGATAAGTGGTTAAAAAGTTGAATATAATGTAGCACTGTACAAATGCAAGCTTGATCAAAACAGAAATCAAAACAAAACCTTTGCAGGTTTTGCTAAATAGTATAATTCATGATTCATGACACCTGAGCATCAACACTGAGCAACACATGTGATCAGCTTGGTTCTCCTCATCACAACCAGACAGATTATTTACTTCATTGCTCCATTGGCTCATTCTCCATGTCAGAAACACATTTGATGTCAGAGGGGAAAATATCCCAAGCGTCCGGCCCAGGAACGTGCTTCTCCCAGTCGGGCTGAAGAGGAGGATTGTTCAAAGCCATCAAACAACCCAACCAGTAGCATTCAGCAGCGAGATGTGCTTTGTGTTCCAGGAAAGGAGTCTGCAAAATTAGAAGGTGAGAAAGTTTTACATGTTGAATCTAGCAAATTAAAGTTAAATTTCCTATTCCCATTTGTCCATTTGGTCCACAAATTTCTGAACTTTTTCGGTGCACAAAACACTGACATACATCAGACATACCTTAACAATATCTTCTTTTCTGCTGTAATACAGAGCCATTTGAAGATTTTGAACTGTTGACAGTTTGTACTCTGTAACCTGTAAGAAAGGAAGAACGCTGACAAAAGTATAGTAACACAAGCTTAAATGTGTCAGTTTTCATCAGTGGCCCTACAGTACCTTCTGAGGTGTTGATCCTCTGCTGTGCTTGTTCAGGTCAAACATTTCCTCTATGTGCTGCTTCCTTTTCCCCATTTGCTCTCTTGCATCCTCAAACATGTACTATGAATATCAATAGTTTAGTTTTATTTCACAGTGATAAAGAAATGCACTAATGAGAAAACAGTGATAAAACGTGACGATAAAAACAGAAAGAAGAGATAAAATTAATATTTTTTGCAGGTGAGATACAAAACAAAACAAAAGAAAACAAGGAGGCAAAAAAACATTTCAAAACAAACAAAAGAACCAAATAAACAAACGTGTGGGAAACAAAATAGTTTCCCAAACAGCATCAGTATATTAGAGTCACCAGACTGCACCGTACCTGAATCAAACTTTTGGCCGACTTTTTGTTGTCATCATTTGATTTCAGGTGGCCTTTGATTTTAGGCCACTGTATGATTCTGAGCTGGTCGTACATCTCTTTCAGTCGAGTTTTACTAACTGGGTTGTTCATGTTCTCAGAGTCTCCTGTCTTTATTGAAAGAGACATTTCACTTGCCATTCTATGCAAGGAGAGATAAACACAATAAGATTTCTCCTACTTTATTTACATGCTTGAGTTTCCCAAGGCAACACTATATACAGCAAATTGCAATTTCTTTTTTCAATATGCTGCATGTACCTGTCTTTGAATGATTTAAATTCTTCCTCAGATTCTTTCAGGGCGGATCTGTAGGGATAAAATGTAGTGTGTGAAAATGTCTCATGCTTTTATTCAACAAGTTCATAAATCAACAACTGAATTAAAGTTTGTAACATGTAACACATTCATGTAACAGGATTATATTTTTTCAATTTACTAACAATATTTTTTATGTATCCAATCCATAGATCACATCTTAATGGTAGCCGAAACTGTTCTATGAACGTTGTCTGGCCTCAAACTGTCCTTTTATCCTTTAATTGCTATTTATTTATTGAGGGTTTATAATGAATTCATCTCTTGAATTCTCTGCACCTCTACTTGGAACAACCTGTAGAGGGAGCTCAAGCTTCAGAAACTAGTCACTCTATTTTAAAGTCAATGGAATCAGCATCTATTTAAAATTGAAAATGTTTTAAAAGTTAGTTAGTTCTCTTGCAGTGTAATACTATTTTTTTTCTTGCAATTTTTGATGACTTTGGTGTTTGTGTTTATATACATGTGTATTGTTAATGCCTTTGAAACTATGTGAGTGTTTGAAATTGTGAATGTGGAGAAGAGCGTCCGTGTTCAGCAAACCAAACCTGAGTTTGTAAAGGTTAAATAAATAAGTTTAAAAAATACAATAACGCATTGCTTTGTAGGACCTTTTCTCAAATCCAGTACATTAAAGAAACGTGACAGAAGTCGAAACGTGTAATCCTTAACATGTTACATGCCTGTTATGAATACATTATGTAAACCCTTTACAAATAGTGTTACCAAGGAAACAATGTGAAACTAACTTGAATTCATTGCCTATATCATGTGCAATATTTTAAATTGCCATTAAAAGAATGTTCAGAAAAATATTTACCTCGCCTCCATAAGTTTCTGTTTGTAATGTTCTTCCATTTCAGCCATACTGTGTTAAAAGAATCTTAAATGGTTATTTTGGTTAAAACAGATTCACTGTAATTCATAACTTTAATGCCATAAATGTATGTAGTTCATGGGATGTTTTCTGGATTATCTCTGTCAGTTCCATAAAATGAATACAATATTATCAGAAACCCACCTGTTTTTATGTTCTAGTGCATTTTGTTGACACCGATGGCAACTTGGTTTGACACATGCATCTCTCTTAGAGATTTGGCTGTGTAAAGGAAATGGAAATTGTAGTCAGTATAAGATGTCTGTTTCTGTACGATTTGTTTTGTGCCAAGTTTCACTGTTTGTGGTTGATTGATTATTCAGGAATGAAACATATTGGGGCAAATTCAGAGGCAAAGTTTCAGGATTTCCCAGTGGAGTTCCACTGACAAAAGATTTTGTCATCAACTAGGCTCCATCAGTGTCCATGAAAGAAACCCACTATATTAGTTTTATTTTATTCTCTTGCTGTTTAATACTGCTGTTTATATATTTTTTTCTTGCTATTTTTAATGACTTTGGTGTTTGTGTCTATAAACATGTGTATTGTTAATGCCTTTGAAACTATGTGAGTGTTTGTAATTGTGAATGTGGAGCAGGGCGTTGCTGGAAAAGAGCGTCTGTGTTCAGCCAACCAAACCTGGGTATATAAAGGTTAAATAAATAAGTTTAAAAAATCAATAACGTATTGCAGTGAGGGCCCTTTTCTCAAATCCACTGTGCATTAAAGAAATGTGATAGAAGTCTAAACATGTAATCCTTAACATGTTACGTGCCTGTTACGAACACATTATGTAAACCCTTTACAAATAGTGTTACCAAGGCAACTATGTCAAGCTAACTTGAATTCATTGCCTATATCATGTGCAATATTTAAAATTGCCATTAAAAGAATGTTCAGAAAAATATTTACCTCGCCTCCATAAGTTTCTGTTTGTAATGTTCTTCCATTTCAGCCATACTGTGTTAAAAGAATCTTAAATGGTTATTTTGGTTAAAACAGATTCACTGTAATTCATAACTTTAATGCCATAAATGTATGTAGTTCATGGGATGTTTTTGGGGATTATCTCTCAGTTCCATAAAATGAATACAATATTATCAGAAACCCACCTTTTTTCATATTGTAGTGCATTTTGTTGACACTGATGGCAACTTGGTTTGACACATGCATCTGTCTTGGAGATTTGGCTGTGTAAAGGAAATGGAAATTGTAGTCAGTATAAGATGTCTGTTTCTGTACGATTTGTTTTGTGCCAAGTTTCACTGTTTGTGGTTGATTGATTATCCAGTAATGAACATACTGGGACAAATTCAGAGGCAAAGTTTCAGGATTTCCCAGTGGAGTTCCACTGACAAAAGATTTTGTCATCGACTAGGCTCCATCAGTGTCCATGAAAGAAACCCACTACATATATGGTAGCTGTTTACTGTAAAGTTCTGACAAAAATTTTAACTCTCAGTCTCATTGTTTATCTTACCCACCAACTTCCATCTAATATGTATAACAATCTTGTATTCAAGAGTCAACAGCACAGATCTATTCAACAAAATACACAAGTATAGCAAGAACATGTCCTAGTTTGTGTGAGAATTAATATTAGCCCAAGCCAACCAAACAGTGCTGCATCTTTCACCTACATGACAACAAGCTACATGCCATTTTAAACCTGTATTTAAAGGCAGATAATAAGATTAAGGGGAAATTTCAGAAACTTCTTGTGCAGCAGTTTTATATCAGCTATATGCCATAAGTCTCAATACTGTCGGTTTCATACCTTCCGGGGTCTGTCTGAGGAATTGTCTTTGAATCTGCAGACACTTTAAGAAATCAACTGTTTAGTAATTTCCAGTTTTTTACTTGTTATCTAATCAACATAATTCATAATGTGAAGTCACTGAGAAATCTAGCCCCATTGGGACTAACACAACACTGCGTGGGTGCCAGTCCTGAGTCCTTCCCTTAAAAAACTTGAGTTTTTTATCTTCATGGAACTTTGGCTATGAGCAGGCAAGATTTCCAGACCGAATTTTGCCAATCTGAAAAGCTTTCTGGGGTCCTTGAACCCTTTTCTGTTACACAAGTAAATCATATTGTGTGAAAGTAAGATAAGATAAGATAAGATAAGATAGCAGTGTATTGATCCCCTTGGGGAAATTCAGGTGCCACAGCAGCAATTGATGGACATTCATATGGATATCTTAGAAATGTCTACCACTCTTCTTCTACGCCTTTTCCCTGTGCGGCGACTGGAAAACGTGCTCTTTGCTGCCCCTCCTGCATCGGCTCATTCCACACACTGACCAGATGCAAGGGGTGTTTTTTCCAGCGGCCAAAGGGGGCAGCAAAGAGCATTTTTTCCAGCTCGCTGCACAGGGAAGAGGCGTAGAAGAATGGCAGCCATTTCTAAGATATCCATATGAAAGCAATGAGGACAAGCCACACAAAGGTGGGATTATTGCAAATACTTTCACACAATATGAATTACTCGTGTAACAGAAAAGGGTTAAAGGACCCCAGAAAGCTTTTCAGATTGGCATAATTCAGTCTGGAAATCTTGCCTGCTCATAGTCAAAGTTCCGTGAAGATAAAAAAACTCAAGTTTTTTAAGGGAAGGACTCAGGACTGGCACCCACGCAGTGTTGTGTCAGTCCCAACGGGGCTATGAGAAATGCAGCAAATAACCTCTACCTCCACGCTTGTGGAAAGCCTGCATGAAGAAGTTGGCAACTGCATCCACAAATTTGGGGTTAGGAGAAAGAGCAAATGATGGCATCACATTATCAGGGTACATGCATTTTAAATTCACAAATAAGATAAATTACCTGCAGTACACAAATACGGAATATCTATTTCATATTGATTTAAGATTCAGCAATGAAATAATAAGTCTGTCTATGAAATTCATCACTTTTCCGTGGCAAAATTTTTTAAACAAGTACTTTAAACATCTTACTAAAAGTAAAGTGTTGTAGACTTCTAGCAAAAAATTACAAAGTTGCACCATAATTTCATCACAATCAGCAACTCTCAGTGAACAAAGAGTGCAGTCTGTGTGTCACGACAAGTTCAAACTGTGACGTGTGAATCAAAATGCTGATAAACAAACCTTTGCTCCCTTCTGTCATCCTTTTGTTCGGGGTATCCATCAAATTTTGAGTGATGATGTCTGTCTGCAAAAGGAGCATAACAAACATTTTATCAAGCAGCATGTATCTCTATCTTATATTGTTTGACCAAGTAATAGAATATGATAGTTTGTATAGGAATAAATGGAATTAAATCTGCAAACTATGTGTCACTCCACTCAACAGCTGCTGCATTCTACAGTATAGAGTTTTCAATGGTAAAGTTGTTGGAAGTTGTCTGGATTTTGTTTTTGCTACTCACCTAATAACCTCTTGCCTTTTTCTCATTTTACTGTTTCCAAGGTAGATGTGTATTGAAGCTACAACCCTGTCTGTCAGCGGTACTAATGAAGGTTCCAAGAAACTCCAACAGGGTTGGGGGTGTATTTATAGCCTGCAAGAAAAGCTTGCAGGCTATAAATACAAAGTGAAACAATGATCCTCACTTTATTGGAAGCACTGCGACAGCTGCTTATTTAGATTTTTTATTTCAACATCGTTGAGCTAGACTAGCTGGATCTTTTTCTACCATGGGTGATTCGTTTATCATAGCGATAGACTTTGGTACTGCATACAGTGGATATGCCTTCAGTGTGTCACCCAGAGAGGCACAAACAGAACCCTCTGTGAAATCCTGGGGAAAAGAGCATGGATTTGAAACCTTGAAGACTCCTACCTGCACTCTTTTCGATGAAGATGAAAAATTCCTCAAGTTTGGTTATGATGCCAAAATGGCATACACTAAAATGCGTAGCGAAGAAGCAAAGAAAAACTACCTCTTTGAAAACTTTAAGATGGCACTCTATGGAAAAGTGAGTAAAGAGTGGTCTGTAAATCTAAATGTACAGTAGTTTTACATTTGTATGCCTCATGAATTAAGGCAGAATGTTCCTATGATACAGATTACATTAAAAAAACATATGCCTTGTTATTACCCACACATCAGAGCCACCTAGAAATTACACTTATTCCAAGATGTTGTTGTAAAGCTGCATTGCACAGTTTCAGGAGGGAAAAAAGATAAACTTACCTTTAGTGCCGAGTCAAAAGAAAGAAGAGAATTGAATCAGAGTTGAGTGTTGGTTGAAGCTGGAAAGTAGCTCTTTCACTTCGGTTGTTCTACCCTCACACCATGTTTATAATGGTGGTTGAATCTCAGTATCTCACTTGGTGTCCCAGTGTCATATTCTGCAGTGTTACTCAGTGCTAAAAATGGGTCATAGGCTATTTTGATTTCAGACCTTCCAAGTCTGACTCCTTTACATCACCACACAGTAATTTGGAAGTTAAACCATGGCACAGTGGTAGAGGGCAAACACACAACAACATGAGAATAGAGAAGCATCTTCCATGTTAACTCCTGGTTCAATCTGACTCAAATGGCAATGTTTTGTGTGATGACTTTAGAAATAAGGTTCCAGCTCTAAGAATATTTGAACTAACATCTTGTCAATCATCACCAGCAACTCAACAGGGACGTAATGATTGCAGCCGCAAATGGCAAGTCGATGAGTGCTTTGAAGGTAATGATAGAAACCCTGCGCTACCTGAAGGAACATGCACTGAAAACCATCAGTGACAACACAGCTGGGAGGAAGTTCACCGCCTCTGATTTCACCTGGGTGCTGACTGTGCCTGCTATCTGGGATCCTTCTGCAAAGCAGTTCATGAGAGAAGCTGCAACTGAGGTAAGTGCATTTAAACTATAATTTAAGCTAGCATTTAAATAATGACATGATTGGCAAAATATACAATCCACATTTTCTTCCTCATATTAACAAGAATGTGTGACTTATTTTATTTCTAGGCTGGTATTGTGACTGAACACAAAGCAGACAGGTTGGTAATAGCTCTGGAACCCGAGGCAGCCTCAGTCTGGTGTAAGAAGCTCCCATCTGATGGTTTCATAGCAGAGAACGTTGACCAAAACACACTAGAGCAAGCTCCTGGAACACAATACATTGTTGTCGATTGTGGAGGTATGTGGTGCTGTTAGTAAATATACAAACCTTTTTTCTTTTCCAGACATAAGCTTTAAAATCTGGTTGCATTTCCACAGGCAACAGCATACACAATTGTGCAAATTTGCTATTTCCCATTTCAAATTTGATCTAGACTGCAAAATATTTATTATTAAGCATAATTTTTATTTAGGTAATAATGTCCATATTTGTAGGAACTTATGTTAGCTCAAATGCTGTAGTTGCTCAGCAGTTTTAATTGCAGACTTTTTGTCTTATAGGTGGAACTATTGACATAACTGTACATGAAGTGCTGGGTGGAGGAGCCCTGAAGGAGCTGGACAGGGCCTCTGGTAATGACCTGGGAGGGCAAAATGTTGACAAAAAGTTCAAAAGTTTCCTCAAAGAAATATTCTCTGATGACCTCTGGGATGAGTATGAAAGAAGTTATCCCAGCGAGTGTCAGAGGATGATGTACAACTTCTCGGTTCTTAAATGTGTGGAAGAGGATGTGGAGATTTCCTGCCCGTTTAACTTAGCAGCATTAGCTCAGAAAAGGCAAAACATAGAAATGTTCTTCCAGACAGTGCAAGGTGCATCCTGGGATGACGGGGCAATCATAATCTCAAAAGAGAAAATGAAGTCTTTCTTTGATGAGAGTCTTAGCGGGATCACTAAAAATCTCAGAGAAATCTTGAAGAAAGATTTAAGAATTGAATACATTCTGTTAGTGGGGGGCTATGCCTCAAGTGTGATTCTGCGCAAACACATTAACAAGCAGTTTGGCAGTCAGTGCAAAGTGTTGTGCCCTTTTAAGGCCCAAGAAGCAATCATGAAGGGAGCTGTCATGTTTGGAAGACATCCAGAGGTTGTGGCATCACGAAAAAGTGCCTTTACTTATGGAGTTGGTATGTGTGAGAGGTTTGACGAGTCCAAGCATAAGGCAGAAAACAAGCTCTCAAACAAAGAGGGTGACTGGTGTGATGATGTTTTCATGAAACTGGTGGAAATTGATCAAAATGTGGGTTGGAATGAAACCAAAGAGCACATCTTCTCTCCAATAGAAGCAGATCAGACATCGGCAACATTTCCTTTTTATCGCACAGAGAGAAAAGATCCTAAGTATGTGGATGAATGGGGAATTGACCCAGTTGGTTCATTTGATGTTAGCATGCCTGGCACTAAACGTGGCACGGATCGCGAGATCAAATTAGAAATCAAGTTTGGCTCCACAGAAATACAAGCCACAGCCACTGACATAGATTCCAACTCAACAGGATCTATCAAGATTGACTTCATGAGCACAGCATAAGACTTTTACAAGAATATCCAAAATGCAGCTGTTTCCTCTATTAGAGCTTGGGGGCCCAAGTTATGCCTAGGTTATTCTATAGCAGGCAGATGCAGATGACAGGCAAAAGCCTAAGCCTAAGCTTACAAAAATGTTGGATGGTATTGGTTAAATTGGAGGAATTATGATTTTTCACTTTCCTTCATATTATAATGATGTTATATTTTATAAGGTTGTTTGTTTTTCATGTCTGTCAATAGATTTTTTATTTCTCAAAACTGCTGAAACATTTTACGGCGAAACATCTTGTATTACACTTTGATGTTACATGAGATTAACCTAACTAATAATTATGAGCACAGTAGTGCAGCATTATCATAAGCATCTGTAGCATATATATATATATAAGTGAAGTGTTTTTGTTCTTCATGTTCATCATACAGTTTGGTGTGTTACTCCCTGATGAAGGCCACAGTATAGCCAAAATACTTTGGAGTTAATTTTAATATGTTGTTTTGAACTAGTCATTCAATAAAGGATTTTAAATTTTTTGCTTGAATACTGCCTTGGAACTCTCTTTTCATTGAAAGCAAAAACTCCAAACCAAAGAGCATCTTCAACAAATGTCTCCACACATACAAACCCAATAAAGCACACACTGTTATCTCTTCATTAAATACATTATTTATCCAAAATGTTACACACTGAAAGCAGTGCTGCATTACAATAAGGAGATAATTTGTAAAATATTTTAGTGAATAAATAAACTGACATCAACATCAACAAACTGATGGCTCTTTAAAAAGGTCTGAAGAAGTTAAACTCATTATTTGTTTCCAAAGTTACAGCCTAATCTTAACGGTGACAATCATCTTCACTGGCACTGGCAGATGTGAAAGTGGTGTGAGGCAGATGTTGAAGCCATTTTGCAGATTTTCCTTATTGATTCATAATTATGTTGAGACATCATGCATTTTCTGTTGTGAATTATGCTGATCATGTGTTGGGATGTCCTATGTCGAGGTTTCTGTTGTTTTGCATGTTGTTGCTATTATTGTGATAATTATGATGATCTGATGTTTGATAGGGTGATGTCATCTGTAGGCACCCCTTTGATTTAGGACAGGTGAACAGGTGTTCACGAGAGCGGAAGGGCAAACAATTTTCAACCACACAACTAGTCATTTGTTATACAGAGCCATCCTTTTTGTTTGAAGTTGAATTTATTTATTTTCTGTTTGTTGTCCAATAAAAGGACGAACCATGACATTGAGAACAAGAGAATGCGCGTTGATTTTCTGACCACTCCTAACAGCAGACGTGTGTCAGTAGAAAACCTTACCAAGGCTTCTTCCCTTTTTTTTTCCTTACTAGGAGTTTTTCCTGGGAGTTTTGCTTTGTTTTCATTGAGGGTGTAAGGTTAGGGGGTGTTGTTTCATTTATTGTTTCAAAATGTGGGCATTGTGAAACCCTTTGAGACAGTAACTGTGATTTTGGGCTAGATAAATAAACTTGACTTAAGTTGCGACCCATTCTGTCCCTATACACTTGGAGTGAGAGCTGTGTTTGCATTCTTGCCATTAAGTCAAGCAAATTCAAGATGGGCATCAGACTGACAAGGATGCGCTTTGTCCCCCCTCCTGTTCATAATATCAGTGGACATGATATCAAGGTGCAGCTGAGGTCTGGAGAGTGTCCCGTTCAGTGAAGTTAGGTTTAAGTTAGTAGGCTTGCTCTGCTTGCCCTGTTGCCACCGCGACCCTGACCCAGGTAAGTGGCTAGAAAATGGATGGATGGATATAAACACTTCAACATAACACTATCAACAACAAATGGATGCAATTTTATGGTAACTCCATGGCACACGGTTGAATATCTATGCTTTAATCATGCCTCGCCCTTCATACTCTAATATAATAATAATAATAATAATAATAATAATAATAAACTTTATTTATATAGCACCTTTCAAAACAAAGTTACAATGTGCTTCACAGGACAAAATAAAAATGGTGGACAACAATAGTAAAAACAATTTTAAAACTTTGAAAATTTAAAACTTTTAAAATTTGAGAGAGCGAATCTCTCTCTCCCAACAACCTCCCAAATGTGGAGATCCCGGAGGGTTGAAGGCGAATCTGATCTGCTGGCTGGCTAATTGATCTTGAAGCTCGGGATGGAGGGCCGTGAAGGATTGCTGAAGCTCTCTTTCTCCTCCTCTGAAATTTGTGCCTTGGTCGCACAGGAGCTCATGAGGCCTTCCCCGCCAGGCTATGAAGCGTCTCAGAGCCATCAGGAACGCATCAGTATCTATGCTGGTGAGAAGGTCTACATGGACTGCTTGGGTGGTCATACATTTAAACAGTATTCCCCACCTCTTCTCATTCCTGCGCCCGACCTTAATGATGTATAGCCCAAAACAATCAACGCCTGTGGAGTAGAAGGCGGGCTTGAAGATACGCTGTCTCGCTGGGGGCAGGTCAGCCATCTTGGGTGGATCTGGACGCCCTCTCCACTTCCTGCACCCAGCACACTTCCTCTGGTAGCGGCGCACTGCCTCACGCCCACATAGCACCCAATATCGTCTCCTGATGTCTGCAAACACCCTTTCCGGCCCGGGATGATGTAGCTTGTCATCATAATCCTGTATGATCAACCTGGTGAGGGGATGCTGAGGGTCAAGGACGATAGGGTGAATTGCGTCTGATGTGAGGTCACTGCTGCGGCGGAGACGGCCAACCACTCTGATCAGTCCTGTTGCCTTGTCGAGCTCTGGGGCAAGTGACATGAGGCGGTTGGATTTTGCCATTGGTTTACTGGCCGTTAGCTGGGCTACCTCATCAGGAAAGGAGTCTCTCTGTGCCTGTCGCAGGGCTTCCAGTTCAGCAACAGCATAGGCATCAGCTGTCATAGGGATTGCCGGGTCCGCCGCCCCATGAAGCTGGCGGGCGGTGGCTTCCAGGTAGTCGCACAGGGTCTGGTGTTGCTGTGGATCTGGCAGGGATGAAACTGAGGTTGTCAGAACAGCAACAGCAGGTTGTCTCATCTCACTCTCGGGCTCGTTGCAGAGCGGACATGGCTGCTCAGACCATTCATCCGGTGGCAGCTTCAGGAATGCTGGGCCATGGGTCCACCTGCTGCCATCACACAGGTCCCGAAGAGCGAGTCCTCGAGTGATGTCGTCAGCAGGATTGTCTCCTGATGGCACGTATCGCGATGTAGCAGATCCTGTCAGCTCTTGGATCTCTTCCACTCGAGTGCCCACAAAAACTTTGTAGTGACACGAGTCTGATGACAACCAGGTGAGAACAGTCAGTGAGTCAGACCATAATATGCAGCTACGGATGGGGAGGGTCAACTCGGTGGCTATGACCTTTAAGAGCTGCGCACCAGTGAGGGCCGCACACAGCTCCAGGCGAGGGATGGATTGCTGCTTCTTGGGAGTGACGCGGGACCGTGCGGCAAGGAAGGAGACCTCCACATTGCCCTCCGGGTTCTCAGTCCTGTGATAAGCCACAGATCCATATGCCTGCTCTGAGGCATCGCAGAACACATGGATGTCTCTCATACTACTGGGGTGGTCCATCTCGGGGCTGGAGTAGCACCTGGGCAGCTTAATCTTCGGCAGGTGTTCCAGCTCTGCCTCCCATGAGCGCCATGAACACAGCAGCTCCTCTGGTAGCTGCGGGTCATCCCACTCTCTATCCTTGTCCCACAAACGCTGCACAAGGACTTTTGCTCTGATTGTGTATGGCACTATGTAGCCGAGGGGATCATATTGGCTGGCTAAGACTCTGTATATGTTCCTCATCGTGGCTACAAAACAATCAACCAGGCGATGCTTGTATGCGAGGGTGTCAGACTGGCAGTGCCAGTGCAGACCGAGGGCCGGCTCCTGGACATCTGGCCGAGCCATAACTCACAGCTGTCTGACCTGGCTTCGGAGGGGAGGTGGTTAATGATGGATGGATCATTACTTGCCCACTGTCTCAGCTCGAATCCCCCTTCGGCTAGGAGATGGCGCAGTCTGTCTACTAGAGCCGTGGCAGCTTCTCTTGAGGTGAGGCTCTGTAGACAGTTGTCCACATAGAATGACCCTTTTATGGCAGCTTGGACGTCCTCCTCTGGATGGCTGTGGTCCAGCACGTGCTTCTGCAATGCAAAAGTCGCACAACAGGGACTGCAGGTCGTTCCAAAGGGGAGTACTCGCCACTCATACACGCTCGGTGGGCTGTCTCGCTGGTCCCTCCACAAGAACCGCAACAGTGGTCTATCCGTCGGGAGCAGCCGCACTTGGTGGAACATCCCGCGGATGTCACTGCTGAAGGCGATGGAGCGCTCTCGGAAGCGCAGCAGCACAGCCAGTAGCGAGGGGCCTAGGGTAGGGCCTGGAAGTAGGAGCTCGTTCAGATTGTGGCCTTGGTACTGGAAGGAGCAGTTATACACCACCCTGTTCTTTCCATTATGATGGACTATATGGTGTGGTATATACCAAACCTCCTCTGTCTTTTCCACCTGATGTGGCTCCAACTTCACAGCATAGCCTGCCTCTTCTAGCTTGTGAATCTCTGCCTGGTAGGCAGCGGCTTGTTCCGGGGCCTTCGCCAACCGTTTCTCAATGCCCCTCAGCTGCGGCAGCACGGCTTCCGGTGAGGCATGTAGCTGAGGCATGTTCTTGACTCGAAGGAGAGGTGTGGCGTAGCACTCGATGCCGTCGACGTTCACTCTCACCGTCTGCTCTTCCAGGAGGCGCACGGCTTCCTGGTCTTGACGTGATCTCACAGCCAACTTCTCACTACGATATGGAAGCACGTCCATCTGCCACAACTTCTCCACATGCGAGAACAGGTCTGTCGGGGACGATGTGGATGTGAAGAGGCACTGTGGCACATCAAAGCTGAGCTTGATATCTTGAGCTGGGCCTTGCAGAGTCCATCCCAGGCGTGTCCTCACGGCAGCTGGCCCACCAGGCGGGCCCAATCAAACAGGCTCTATGGGGGTGATGAGGTGTGTGCGGTCAGAGCCGATCAGCAGCACTGGGTGAACTCTATTCAGCGACTGGAGAGGCAACCCGGCTAGATGTCTGTACTTCTGCTGCAGTGTACTGACGGGATGGGTGTGCTCTGCCAGCCCTAGCTGCTCGGCAGAGAATGCACGCTGGATCTTATACCTCTTCTTCGGCTCAGCAACAGGGGATATGGTGAAGGATACGGCAACCCCGTGAAGCATCTGCAGCTCCTGTCTGACTGTTCGGAGGGCTAACTCTTCCGGCTTGCCTTTAAGGCCTAACTGCTTTGCTGCTGCATGGAGAAGAATGGTCCGCTCTGATCCGTCATCTAGGACAGCATACGCCTCCAACGACCTGTCGCCATTCCTTATGATGACCTTGCTGATCTTCAGGAGCACTTTACAGTCGTATGCTGGGCGGTCGACGTACAGGACTTTGCTGGCTGTGTTCACGAGACAGTTCTCTGCCGTGGCTGTCGCTGACGATTCACCCTCTGTTCTCTCGTTCACCTCGTGCAGCACAAGCAGATGTCTTCTGTTGCACGTCTTGCAGGGGGCCTTCAGTGTGCACTTAGCTGCTTGATGGCCGCGGCCACAACGCCAACACCTGTTGTTACTTCTGATCCACGACACCTTCTGCTCTCTGTTCAGCTGCTTGAAGTTAGCACAGCTGTTCAGAAAGTGATTGTTGTTGTCGCAGTATGGACAGTAGGCTCTCCCCTTCATCTTACTGTGGCTGTTGGCTGAAGGCTCCGTCGCGGGCGGGGATGCAGGGGTACTTGTCTCTGCAGCCTTCTCTCTACCCAGGAGAATGGTGGTGGTCTTGCTGATTTTCTTTGAGTCTCTCCGGTTCTCTTTCTTTCTACTGAATGACTCCTCTCTCTTGTAGCTGACACACTTCACACTGTCCTCCTGCACTTCAAGCTCATAATCCAGCCACTAAGCAAAGTCAATGAGCATGGGGATAGCTACTCTCATGGGGTGGATGAATCTCTTGAAGCTGGCAGTGAGGTCATGGGGTAGCTTACCCAGCAGCCTGGACACATGGGAACCACACTGCAGCTCCACGCGGCCTCTCGCCCCCAGCTGTTCTAGCATGCCCACCAGTGAGCGTACATGGAGAGCAAACAGGCGAAAGGCTTTCGCATCTCCACTGCGGACATCTGCGGAGATCCTCATTGTCACCCTTCATATCCTCCAGCATCTCTGCCAGCACGCTCCTGTCTGGTGCACTGCCTTGGCTGATTGGCGTCGTGGCCCTGGAGGGTGCCTCTATTCCCAGTGACTCCTGCTCGTCTTCTTGTGTGTTCTGGGGAACTGGGGTATGGAACCGCCTCTGGGACCCCGGTCCGGTTAGGTCTGAGTCCGACAGGTGGGAGGGAACTGTTCCCTGTCTTTTGGGTCGGGTGACCATCTCATCTGGCTCAGGGTATTGCATCTTTCCACAGCAATTTGCTATCCGGCTCGAAGGACCATTGAAAAATATTGAACTTTGTGGTGATGGGACAGTCCAAATCACTGCGGAGAGTCCGGTTAGAAATCTGGGATTGTCGTAGAAGAGGGGTTCCAATAACCAGGCCTTTTTGCAGTAAAGGGTTCTTTTATTTATGCTTGTAGTCTAATTAACTTATGATAGTTAAACCAGTGGTAGTGAAACTTGTGGTTTGGTTTTCATGGACGCACAAATCACACCTTAACTAAACTAATGAACACTAAACTGTGGTATTTAAACCATTTAACTAACAGTTCTTGGTGACTCGCGACTCCCCATACTGTTCGCGAGCCGGTCTACTCCTCGTTGTTCTTCGTGTGAGACGGAGGCACGCAGTCCCCACAGTCTTAAAGCAACAGACGGCCTTTTTAACAGCCGCCCCCAAATTCACAGAGTGAATTTGAACATCTGAAAAGGCCATAAGGTCCCTATGAGCGGGCAACGATCACTCCTCTTCAGCAAGGGCAGGGAGACTGATGAGCCTCGTTACAGGCCGGGTGTACGTCCTATCCTTTACCAATACATCAGCTGACCGGACTCGGCTGTCAGCTCCAGCGAAGACTTGGGTGACCTTTCCCACAGGCCAGAGGGCACAAGGCAACTGGCTTAAAGGAACAGACGGCCTTTTTAACAGAAAGTTACAATAGTCCAAACAAGAGGAAATAAAAGCATGTATGACAGTCTCTAGATTTCTCCTGGATAAAATTGAACTGATCTTGGAGAGTCTCCTGAGCTGCAAAAAACAAGACTGGACAACTGTGTTAACATGCTTGTTCAAGCTGAGTTGGTTATCAAAGGTGACACCAAGATTTTTGCAGTTTTGGCCTATATTTTGGGACAGAGAGCCCAGATGTTTTGAGGTATAAGGATTAGCTGTTCCAGGGCCAATAATAATTACCTCAGTTTTATCAATATTTAGCTTCAGAAAGTTCTGGGCCATCCAGCATTTGAGGTCAAAGATGCAGTCGTTGAGTGTATTCATTTGATAAAAATCATTGGGGTTAAAAGAGAGGTACAACTGAGTGTCATCTGCATAGGAATGGAAGCTCACATTATGCCTGCGGATTACATGCCCCAGGGGTAACATGTAGAGAGAGAACAGGAGTGGTCCAGTGGTACTCTAATTACTGTATCATCCTCACACGTCATTGTGGTATGGCTGTCAACTTTGTTTTCATCATTCCATTGGCATTCCTCGTAGCTGGACTTCTCACGCAATCAGTTCCTTCTGAGGCAGTACTAAAAATAAGAGATTCCTCTTGGCTCGTTCAGGGGTTCCTCAGAATGCAATGCTGGTAGAACCCCCCTCGACGGCAAACAGAAACCAGTTCCTTAAGGAACCTTTGCTCAACGCCTCAATTACACACAAGCCCCTTTCACACATGCACCCTGTTCCGTACATTTAACAGCACAGAGGTCATGTGTGAATAGGAGCCGGTGTCAAAATGCCGGCAAATCAGTTCCAGCAATTTAACTGCTCAAGTTGTACGTTGTAACATTTCTGGCAAAGTTCTGTATCAATCATATGTGCGAACAATTCCATAACATTAACGGCACAAGCAGGAATGTGGCTGCTCTGACGTAGGACACTCTGTTGTTGAACTGTGTGAGCCAATCATAAGGTTCATAAGGTGACGAGTTGATCCGCACCGGCTGTGACCACATGTAGGAGGGAAATACAAACCACAACGGGCAGTAGCATTTTGACGAAGGATTGGCAAAAATGTCGAATTGGACAGACGTGGAAATAAGAGAGCTCCTCAGCGTCCGGGCGGATGAAGAGATTAGCCAACAGATAATTCACCTGCCATGTTTTCAAACGGCTAAACGTAATTTCCGGGAAATGACAACAGAGGAATTTAACGGTATTGCCAGTGTTGTGTGAATGGTAGGCGTACGTTAAAATGCATAAAGGTATGTCTTGTGTGAACAACAGAAACTGATACCTTTAACAGAAAA
The DNA here is from genome assembly GCF_048128805.1 of Centroberyx gerrardi. Lineage (NCBI taxonomy): Eukaryota > Metazoa > Chordata > Actinopteri > Beryciformes > Berycidae > Centroberyx > Centroberyx gerrardi. The sequence goes on along the minus strand of NC_136006.1, from coordinate 5,283,912 downwards.
AATAATCTGTCAATTTTTACAGGTTACATGTGTGAAAGGGGCTATAATATGTCAAATGTGTTACTCCCCAATGGAATTTTGTTAATTTATTTAAAATGAGAGAATCTGTTACCATCATTCATCATTCAGATACACTACGTGTTGTTTTATCCTCTTTTTGCTGGCTCTCTGTGATGTTTTCATGAATCATCAGCGAATTCAACTTCTTTCTTCTCAACTTTATATTACAGTGCTCTAAACAGTGATCACACTAGATCAGTTTCATCTGGATAAGCTTGAACCAATTGTTGCTTAGAACTCTGCCCATAGCATGAAGTAAAAGGCAATAGGATGCACTGAGTAATTTATCACATTAACCCTGCTGTCTATATTGTAAGATGTGTAAAGAGTAATTGTGAAAAACAATCATTCCATTGAATATTACTTAATTTGAATATCAATAGTTTAGTTTTATTTCACAGTGATAAAGAAATGCATTAATGAGGACACAGTAATAAAATGTGAGGATAAAAACAGAAAGAAGAGATAAAATTAATATTTTTTGCAGGTGAGATACAAAACAAAAGAAAACAAGGAGGCAAAAAAACATTTCAAAACAAACAAAACAACCAAATAAACGTTTGGGAAACAAAATAGTTTCTTTTTTTAACTTAAAACTTAAATTGTAGAAACTTCTTGGATGTGAAGTCACTGAGAAATGCAGCAAATTGTAGCAAATAACAACCTCTACCTCTGCTCTGGTAGATATCCTGCATCAAGAACTTGCCCACTGCATCCAAAGAGTTTGGGGTTAGGAGAAAGAGCCGATGATGGCATCACATTATCAGGGTTCCTGCATTTTAAATTCGCAAAGAAGATAAATTACCTGTAGTACAGTAATACAGAATGTCTTTCTCACATTGAATTAGGATTCAACAATTAAATGATAAGTCTATGTCTATCAAGTTCATCATTTTTCCATAGCTAAGTATTTTACAGAAGCTCTTTGAACATTTTCCTAAAAGTAAGGTGTTGTAGGCTTCTAGCAACAAATTATAAATTTGCATCTTAATTTAATCACAATCAGCAAGTCTCAGTGAATGAAGACTGCAGTCTGTGTGTGAAGACACAAGTTCAAACTGTGATGTGTGAATCAAAATGTTGATAATCAAACCTTTGGACATGCTGTTGCTGCATCCTCTCAGTCTGTTGTCTTGGGTGTTCGTCATATCTTGGGGGAGAACAGCTGCAAAAGAAGCATAACAAAAATGTTGTCAAGCAGCATGTATCTCTATTTTATACTGTTGTAAAGGAATAAATGGAATTACATCTGCAAACGATATGTCACTCCACTCAACAGCTGCTGTATTCTACAGTATAGACTTTTCAATGGGAAAGTTGTCGGAAGTTGTTTCCTTGACTTCATTTACTACTCACTTAGGCTTTTTTTTTTGTACTCATTTTGCTGTTTGTCTTGTCTCTTATCTTGTCCAAGGCAGATGTGTACTGAAGCTACAACTCTGTCTGTCAGCGGTACTAATGTAGGTTCCAACAAACTCCAAGGGGGTTGGGCCTCAGCAAAAGAAAAGTAAAGCTTGCAGGCTATAAATACACAAAGTGAAACAGGGTTCTTCACGTTGTTTGAAGCACTGCTGCTGCTGCTGCTCATTGCCATTAAGATTTTTTGATTTCACCAATGTTGACTAGCTGGATCTGTTTCTAAAATGGGTGATTCGTTTATCGTAGCGATAGACTTTGGTACTGCATACAGCGGATATGCCTTCAGTGTGTCACCCAGACAGGCACAAATCCAACCCACTGTGCCATCCTGGGGAAAAGAGCATGGATTTGAAACCTTGAAGACTCCTACCTGCATTCTTTTTAATGAAAATGAAGAATTCCTCAAGTTTGGTTATGATGCCAAAATGGCATACACCAAAATGCGTAGCGAAGAAGCAAAGAAAAACTACCTCTTTGAAAACTTTAAGATGGCACTCTATGGAAAAGTGAGTAAAGAGTGGTCTGTAAATCTAAATGTATAGTAGTTTTACATTTGTATGCCTCATGAATAAAGGCAGAATATACACTTTCCTATAATGTAGATTAGATTAATAAAATTATGTCTTGTTATTACCCACACATCAGAGCTACCTAGAAATTATTTTTAATCCAAGATGTTGTTGTAATGCTGCTTTGCACAGTTTCAGGAGGGAAAAAAGATTACTAAATTTATCTTTAGTGCCGAGTCAAAAGGGAGAAGAGAATTGAATCCAAATTGAGGGTTGAAGTGGTTGTAGTGGAAGCTGGTGGTTGAAGCTGGAAAATAACTCTTTCACTTCGGTTGTTCTACCCTCACACCATGTTTATAATGGTGGTTGAATCTCAGTATCTCACTTGGTGTCCCAGTGTCATATTCTGCAGTGTTACTCAGTGCTAAAAATGGGTCATAGGCTATTTTGATTTCAGACCTTCCAAGTCTGACTCCTTTACATCACCACACAATTTGGAAGTTAAACCATGGCACAGTGGTAGAGGGCAAACACACAACAACATGAGAATAGAGAAGCATCTTCCATGTTAACTCCTGGTTCAATCTGACTCAAATGGCAATATTTTGTGTGATGACTTTAGAAATAAGGTTCCAGCTCTAAGAATATTTGAACTAACATCTTGTCAATCATCACCAGCAACTCAACAGGGATGTAATGATTGCAGCCATAAATGGCAAGTCGATGAGTGCCTTGAAGGTAATGATAGAAACCCTGCGCTACCTGAAGGAACATGCACTGAAAACCATCAGTGGCAACACAGCTGGGAGGAAGTTCACCGCCTCTGATTTCACCTGGGTGCTGACTGTGCCTGCTATCTGGGATCCTTCTGCAAAGCAGTTCATGAGAGAAGCTGCAACTGAGGTAAGTGCATTTAAACTATAATTTAAGCTAGCATTTAAATAATGACATGATTGGCAAAATATACAATCCACATTTTCTTCCTCATATTAACAAGAATGTGTGACTTTTATTTTATTTCTAGGCTGGTATTGTGACTGAACACAAAGCAGACAGGTTGGTAATAGCTCTGGAACCCGAGGCAGCCTCAGTCTGGTGTAAGAAGCTCCCATCTGATGGTTTCATAGCAGAGACCGTTGACCAAAACACACTAGAGCAAGCTCCTGGAACACAATACATTGTTGTCGATTGTGGAGGTATGTGGTGCTGTTAGTAATTATGCAAACTATTTTCTGTATTTCCACAGGCAACAGCATACAAGTTGTGCAAATTTGCCATTTCCCATTTCAAATTTTACTTGCATTGCAAAATATTTATTGTTAAGCATAGCTTTTATTTATTGCCTCACGTAATAGTGTCCAGATTTGTAAGAGCGTATTGTTAGCTCAAATGCTGTAGTTGCTCAGCAGTTTTAATTGCAGCCTTTTTGTCTTATAGGTGGAACTATTGACATAACTGTACATGAAGTGCTGGATGGAGGAGCCCTGAAGGAGCTGTACAAGGCCTCTGGTAATGACCTGGGAGGGCAAAATGTTGACAAAAAGTTCAAAAGTTTCCTCAAAGAAACATTCTCTGATGACCTCTGGGATGAGTATGAAAGAAATTATCCCAGCGAGTTTCAGAAGATGATGTACAGCTTCTCGGTTCTTAAATGTGTGGAAGAGGATGTGGAGATTTCCTGCCCGTATAACTTAACAGAATTAGCTAAGAAAAGGCAAAAAATAGAAATGTTCTTCCAGACAGTGCAAGGTGCATCCTGGGATGACGGAGTGATCAAAATCTCAAAAGAGAAAATGAAGTCTTTCTTTGATGAGAGTCTTAGCGGGATCACTAAAAATCTCAGGGAAATCTTGAAGAAAGATTTAAGAATTGAATACATTCTGTTAGTGGGGGGCTATGCCTCAAGTGTGACTCTGCGCAAACACATTAACAAGCAGTTTGGCAGTCAGTGTAAAGTGTTGTGCCCTTTAAATGCCCAAGAAGCAATCATGAAGGGAGCTGTCATGTTTGGAAGACATCCAGAGGTTGTGGCATCACGAAAAAGTGCCTTTACTTATGGAGTTGGTACGTGTGAGAGGTTTGACGAGTCCAGGCATAAGGCAGAAAACAAGCTCTCAAACGAAGAGGGTGACTGGTGTCGTGGTGTTTTCAAGAAACTGGTGGAAATTGATCAAAATGTGGGTTGGAATGAAACCAAAGAGCACATCTTCACTCCAATAAAAGCAGATCAGACATCGGCAACATTTCCTTTTTATCGCACAGAGAGAAAAGATCCTAAGTATGTGGATGAATGGGGAATTGACCCAGTTGGTTCATTTGATGTTAGCATGCCTGACACTAAACGTGGCATGGATCGCAGGATCAAATTAGAAATCAAGTTTGGCTCCACAGAAATACAAGCCATAGCCACTGACATAGATTCCAACTCAACAGGATCTATCAAGATTGACTTCATGAGCAGTGCCGGCGCGTGGGCGGGGCAGACAGGGCAATTGAACAGAGCGCCACGCCACTAGGGGCGCCAAATTTGTCAACACTTGTCTTAATTTGATTGTTACTAAGGTGACACTGGGTGACACAGCATAAATACATTTATCGCGATCCACAAAGAAAGAAAAAACAGAAATAAACCTACTATGCTTTTGGAACATTGTGCTCCTTGTTTTACTGAGACTGAGTTACAGCAACAGGTTGAGTTCTACTCCCAGTCTGTCTCCCGACCTGCTCCCGACGAGTAGCTTTAAGTCTCTTTCAGTAAAGTAATAATAAATATTGCACTACGTGAGTTGATTTAAGTGACATGAGACACAACTGGGGAGGATTTACTAAATTGTTTTGAATGTAGCGTAATGTATTAACCAATCAAGGGCGATGTGTGTGTGCGTTGGGTAGGCCTACGTTGTGCTTCAGATGAAGGTAAGATGCCTTTGCAGTTTATTTTCATGACTTTTTGCTGGCTGTGCTTTTTACATATTTACTTTGTTGTTTTTCTTGGTTGGAGGTTGCGTATTTAGCAATTGGCAATGTGTGATGATGGTTAACGGGACATGCACGTTGCGCATTTGGCACTGCGTAATGGTGAGAGGGACAACCCCCCCCCCGCCAGATAACATTGAGTTGGCAACCCTATGTGAAATAGTTGATAAAACGTGAGAACGTGTGGATGGGCAGCATTTATAGTTTTGCCCAGAGCGCCTGATTGGCACGCGCCGGCACTGTTCATGAGCACAGCATAATATCCAAAATGCAGCTGTTTCCTGTATTAGAGCTTGGGGGCCCAAGTTATGCCTAGGTTATTCTATAGCAGGCAGATGCAGATGACAGGCAAAGCCTAAGCCTAAGCTTACAAAAATGTTGGATGGTTTGACATTGATTAAATTGGAGGAATTATGATTTTTCACTTTCCTTCTTACTATACTGATGTTATATTTTATAAGGTTGCTTGTTTTTCATGTCTGTCAATAGATTTTGTATTTCTCAAAACTGCTGAAACATTTTACGGCGAAACATCTTGTATTACACTTTGATGTTACATGAGATTAACCTAACTAATAATTATGAGCACAGTAGTGCAGCATTATCATAAGCATCTGTAGCATATATATAAGTGAAGTGTTTTTGTTCTTCATGTTCATCATACAGTTTGGTGTGTTACTCCCTGATGAAGTTAATTTTAATATGTTGTTTTGAACTAGTCATTCAATAAAGGATTTTTCATTTTTTGCTTGAAGACTGCCTTGGAACTCTCTTTTCATTGAAAGGAAAAACTCCAAACCAAGAGCATCTTCAACAAATGCCTCCACACATACAAACCCAATAAAGCACACACTGTTATCTCTTCATTAAATACATTATTTATCCAAAACGTTACACACTGAAAGTAGTGCTGCATTACAATAAGGAGATAAATTGTAAAATATTTTAGTGAATAAACAAACTGACATCAACATCAACAAACTGATGGCTGTTTAAAAAGGTCTGAAGAAGTTAAACTCATTATTTGTTCCCAAAGTTACAGCCTAATCTTAACAGTGACAATCATCTTCACTGGCACTGGCAGATGTGAAAGAGGTGTGAGGCAGATGTTGAAGCCATTTTGCAGATTTTCCTTATTGATTCATAATTATGTTGAGACATCATGCATTTTCTGTTGTGAATTATGCTGGTCATGTGTTGGGATGTCCTATGTCAAGGTTTCTGTTGTTTTGCATGTTGTTGCTATTATTGTGATAATTATGATGATCTGATGTTTTATAGGGTGATGTCATCTGTAGGCGCCCCTTTGATTTAGGACAAGTGAACAGGTGTTCACGAGAGCGGAAGGGCAAACAATTTTCAACCGCACAACTAGTCATTTGTTATACAGAGCCATCCTTTTTGTTTGAAGTTGAATTTATTTATTTTCTGTTTGTTGTCCAATAAAAGGACGAACCATGACATTGAGAACAAGAGAATGCGCGTTGATTTTCTGACCGCTCCTAACAAAGTTGAAAATTGCCCGTCTGAACGCCAGAAAGGACGCCAGCTACGTTGAAATGAATTAATTCATTAAATCGGAAATAACCTGGATAACACGGGGTCGCTCCGCTGTTGGATCACTTTGGACTGCCAGGATCTCACCGGTACCGTGAGTAAACCAGCGAATGCGCTGTTTTCTGACCCTGGGCTACGATCAAACATTAAATAAATGGTTCGAAATGTTTTGATGAGCAGACAAAGAAATCCATACAACTGCGTGATCAATAATTATGAAAATTACTGAAACTAGGCTACGGGTTCAAAACAGCTGAGCGTTATTGCTGCGCGGAAAGCTGAAGACATTAAAATGTGATGCTCGTATCTCAAAGTAATCTACAGATAAAATATTGACGGCAAGTGGAAATAAAGTGTTGGAATATCATATGAAATAAAATCATGTGCTCACGAGAATAAAATGACTGAATGACTAATAAGACGGATGGAATTGAAATTAAAATAAAGCACTGGCTGCGCGCATTGATGAGAAGGAAAGACACAGACGAACGACAGAAATATAAACGGATACTCAAACGAATAAAACCGAAACTGAGATGATGGCTGAAGGAACTGAACTTGAGGTGAGATGGTCACTGAGATGAATGCTAAAGAGCAAAGAGCAGCATTTAAATCACTCAGCGCAACGCGCAGAGCCAAACTTGGACATTGTACTCGCAAAATGAACGAAATTAAAACAATGATGAAAGATGATACTGGTGTTGACAATATACATGAAGGTGTTTCTGAATTTCGAAGAATGCTGGATGAATTTAAAATGTGTCATGAATCTGTTCAGAAACTGTTGCCTGATGATGTGAGAGTAAACAAAACTCTTGACTGGTATGAGCCAAAGATGGCTGATTACACTGCATTTTTGAGTGAAGTGGAAAAATGGTTAAAATCTCAGCCTGACCCACAAACTCTTGTGGATACAACTGACAGTGTATCTAAGGTATCAATGACCAGTTCAAAAGCCTCATCCATTTCTTCAGCACTATGAAAGCTGCTGCAGACAAAGCTGCTCTACTGGCCAGAGATGAAGCTCTCAAAAGAAAACATGAACTGGAAGTGGAGAAGTTTCGACTGGGTTTAAAAATGGAGTCACTGGAATTGGAAGCAGATATTGCTGCAACTGATGCAAAATTAAAAACTCTGGAAGAATTTGAAAACAACATGGAACAAAGTCCAAAAGAATCCTCAAAACCTGGAGGGAATGGGAAGGAAGCATATCAGGATGAGCATGCGGAGGAAAAGTCCCCTAGCCCAGAAGAACAACTGAAGGCAAAATCAGCTGTGTTTAGCAGAACAGAAGTAAGCCTATCACAATTGGATTTTGTGGGGCTAGGAGCTATACCTAAAACACCATTACAAAAAATTATTCAGGCTCACCAGAATCCACCACCAAACAGTAAAAGGACTATGGAAGAGTCCGCAGCAACAACAAACACCGCTTTGGCGATGACTTCAAAATAACAACTGCATACATTGAGAAGGCCTTAAACTGGAACTCAATACGGACAGATGACAGAAAGGCATTTCACAGCTATGCCCTTTATCTAAGAAGCTGTGGTAATGCAGTCCAGGATCTTCCATACATGACAGAGCTTGACTTACCATCTAACATGAAACAACTCGTTTCAAAACTCCCGTTTAAACTTCGAGAGAAATGGAGATCGACTGTATGCGACATCACTGAAAGAACACAGCAAAGACCTAGGTTCCATGATCTGATCCAGTTCATAGAAAAACAAGCCAAAATCATTCAAGATCCTGTCTTCGGAGATATCCAAGACTCTACAAACGTAAGAAAACACAAAACAGACTTGCTGTATATGAAATCAAGCAGCGAGAAAAGTTTTGTTACTGCTGTTACTCCAGTCGTTGCCAACACAGAAGCCAACATGATCTCCAATGCAAAGGAAAGGGGAGACAAATTAAAAGGCACCAGTACGGTCAACAGGGATGCTTTTGTCAAGCCTTGTGCTTTCTGTAAAGGAGATCATGCGATGGAAGCATGCCAAACAATGTCAAAGATTCCCCACAAGGAGAAAGTTGAGTTTCTAAAGAAACATGGACTCTGCTTTGCCTGCTTGGTTAAAGGACATATAAGTAAAACATGTAAGAAGCGTCTTACCTGTTATTCCTGTGAGAAGAAACATCCCACTGTCTTGCATATTGAAAACTTTACTCCAGAGAACACTGCAGGGAACATCAGAACATCCATGACAGCCAAGAAAGATACAATCATCAAGAGCAACCATGTCACCATTGCCATGGTGTCAACAGAACAAACAGGACCCGGAACCACAGATTATAAGTTGGCAGTGGTACCCGTAAAGGTGAAGGCAAACAAGGGTAGCTGTGTCATTGAAACTTATGCGTTTCTGGATCCTGGAAGTATGCAACTTCCTGCACAGAAAAACGAATGGAACAGTTGTCTGTCAGGAAAGAGAGGAGGAAAGAGAATGGAGATCCTACTCCGAACAATGGGTCATGAAAAGCCTGTGAAAACCCATACTATGAGCGGACTGGAAGTATGCAGCCTGGACAGTAACAACTTCATAGAACTTCCAGAGGTCTTCACACAGAACGCCATTCCTGTCAGTCAAGAGAACATCAACAACGGAGCTGGACATAAAAGCATGGCCTTACCTGAAGGATGTCCACCTAAACTCCATCAGAGCAGAGGTAGCTCTGTTGATCAGTGCAAATGTCCCAAAAGCAATAGAACCACTGAAAGTGATCAACAGTCAAGGTCCTACGCAGTCCTGACATGCTTAGGGTGGACTGTAAATGGACCTCTTGGCAGACCTGCAGATGAGCATGGCCGACCACGGATAACGTCCAACAGGATATCTGTGGTCAGACTGGAAGAACTTCTTGTCCAGCAATACAATCAGGACTTCTCAGAGTTAGCCTACAATGAGAAACAAGAACACTCATTTGAAGACAAAAGATTCTTAGAAGTGGTGAACAACTCAGTCACAAAGAAAGAAGGCCACTATGAGATACGACTTCCGTTCCATCACGATAACATCTGCCTACCCAACAACAGAAAAATGGCGGAACAAAGAACACTAAGTCTTACCCGAAGATTCAAGAAAGATGAAGCATTTCGGAAAGATTACATCGGCTTCATGAATGATGTCTTGATGAAAGGATACGCGGAAAGAGTGCCAGAAGAACAGCTCCTCCGGAATGATGGAAGATTGTGGTATATTCCTCACCACGGTGTCTACCACAAAAGAAGAAGGACAATCCGGGTGGTCTTCGACTGTACCTCTTCGTTTCAAGGTACTTCTCTGAACTCAGAGCTGCTGCAAGGTCCTGACCTTACGAACACCTTGTTGGGTGTACTCCTCAGATTTCGACAGGAACCAGTAGCAGTGATGGGGGACATTGAAGGAATGTTCCATCAAGTAAGGATACCTGAAGAGGATGTGGACTTCCTCAGATTCCTGTGGTGGCCCGGCGGTGACACCAATCAACCGCTGGCAGAGTTCCAAATGACGGTGCATCTTTTTGGAGCAGTCTCATCCCCGAGCTTTGCCAATTTTGCACTGAAACGGACGGCTGATGACAATGAAGGGAAATGTGGCACTGAAACCCTCAACACCATTCGTCACAATTTTTACGTGGACGTCTCAAATCTGTCCCCAGTGAAAGACAAGCGATCTGTCTGGTACAGGAGCTCAAATTGATATGCGCCACCGGTGGATTTAAGCTCACCAAATGGACCAGTAACAGTTGTGCTGTCCTTACCTCTGTTCCGGCAGAAGAAAGAGCAAAAGAGGTGAAAGATCTGGACCTCGACAAAGACAAGCTGCCCGTAGAGATAGCCCTTGGCATGCGATGGGACATAGAGTCTGACACATTCTTCATCATGATCACGCCGAAACAACAGTCAGTAAGCCACAGGAGTATCCTGTCTGTGCTGAACTCAGTTTATGATCCTCTTGGGTTTCTAGCACCAGTCATCATGCTGACAGGAAAAGGAATACTTCAGGAACTGTGCAAGCTGAACTGTGGATGGGATGAAGAAGTACTAACTACTTTTGCAGAGAAATGGGAGGAGTGGCTGAAAGATCTTGACCTGATTTCCAACCTTAAGGTCAAGAGATGCTTTAAGCCACCAAATTTTGAAGTCTCTAGCGCACAGCTGCACCACTTCTGTGATGCGAGTGAGCGAGGTTATGGTACAGCCAGTTACCTAAAAATGACCAGCAGCAGTGGACTACCTCACATTGCATTGTGAGGTAGGAAAAGTAAGAGTTGCACCTTTGAAGGTAGTGACAATCCCAAGGCTGGAGCTTGCAGGCGCTGTCCTTGCTGCTCGGATAGACAGAATGCTGAAGAGAGAGCTCGAGTTAACCCTCACAGACTCTGACGGACAGCACCTCTGTCTTGAAATACATCCAGAATGATACCCGGAGATTTCAGATCTATGTGGCAAACCGAGTGTCTACTATTCGGGATCTGACACACAAATCCCAATGGTACCACATAAAGACTGCACTCAACCCTGCAGACAGTGCATCAAGAGGCAAAAGAGCTGAGACTTTCCTTAGGGAAGGACGTTGGCTGAAAGGTCCAGACTTCCTGATGCAACCTGAAACAGACTGGCCGATGACTCCTCAAGTACCACTCGTACTCTCCGACAGTGACCCGGAGATCAAGAAAGCGGCTGTGATTTTCGCTACAAGTGCTCTGCAAAAGCAATGTCCTTTGACTCGCTTTATTGAGCACTTCTCATCATGGGACAAATTGATCAGATCAACAGCCTGGCTCTTGAAATTCAAAGGGACTCTGAGACACTTGAGCCTACAGAAGAAAGCAAGCCACTCTCTGCACACATCTGTTAAATCAGACCTTGCTGGACAACAACTGTCTGTGAAGGATCTTGCCGAGGCTGAGGAATCACTCGTGTCCTACATCCAACAGCAATCCTTCCGAGACGAGGTGACTTCTTTACAAAAATGCCAACCTGTGAAAAGGAGCAGTAGGATCTACAAACTAGACCCTATCCTCCAGAATGGAATCCTGAGAGTTGGAGGCAGACTGAGTAAGTTGGCAATGCCAGAGGAGACCAAACATCCGGCCATTCTGCCCAATGACAACCACTTCTCAAGACTACTCTTGAACCACACTCACACCTTGGTAGGTCATTGTGGAAGAAACCAAATGCTCTCCAAACTCCGAACAAAATACTGGATCATCAAAGCCAACTCGGCCGCGAGAAAGATAACCCGTGATTGCGTACTCTGCAGGCGATGGCATGGTACTGCAATGAAACAAAAGATGGCCGACCTACCTCTAATCCGTATAACACCTGATTTGCCACCCTTTACCCATACTGGTGTAGACTACTTTGGTCCCATTGAAGTCAAGAGTGACCGCAGCAGAGTGAAGAGGTATGGAGCCTTGTTTACGTGCCTTGCTAGTAGAGCTGTACACCTGGAGATGGCCTACTCCCTGAATACAGACTCCTGTATTTCTGCACTCCGAAGATTTATCTGCAGACGAGGCCAAGTGAAGGAGATTGTCTCCGACAACGGAACAAATTTCGTTCTTCGAGAAGCACTTGCTCACCTTAACCTTAATAAGAACCTTACAAATGCATACATGTATGAATTGCCCTATAACGGTCAATTAGGGGCCGGAGTGTTGAAGCCATTTTGCAGATTTTCCTTATTGATTCATAATTATGTTGAGACATCATGCATTTTCTGTTGTGAATTATGTTGATCATGTGTTGGGATGTCCTATGTCGAGGTTCCTGTTGTTTTGCATGTTGTTGCTATTATTGTGATAATTATGATGATCTGATGTTTGATAGGGTGACGTCATCTGTAGGCGCCCCTTTGATTTAGGACAGGTGAACAGGTGTTCACGAGAGCGGAAGGGCAAACAATTTTCAACCGCACAACTAGTCATTTGTTATACAGAGCCATCCTTTTTGTTTGAAGTTGAATTTATTTATTTTCTGTTTGTTGTCCAATAAAAGGACGAACCATAACATTGAGAACAAGAAAATGCGCGTTAATTTTCTGACCACTCCTAACAGCAGACGTGTGTCAGTAGAAAACCTTACCAAGGTTTCTTCCCTTTTTTTTTCCTTACGAGTTTTTCCTGGGAGTTTTGCTTTGTTTTCATTGAGGGTGTAAGGTTAGGGGGTGTTGTTTCATTTATTGTTTCAAAATGTGGGCATTGTGAAACCCTTTGAGACAGTAACTGTGATTTTGGGCTGGATAAATAAACTTGACTTAAGTTGCGACCCATTCTGTCCCTATACACTTGGAGTGAGAGCTGTGTTTGCATTCTTGCCATTAAGTCAAGCAAATTCAAGATGGGCATCAGACCTCATGTTCATAATATCAATGGACATGATATCAAGGTGCAGCTGAGGTCTGGAGAGTGTCCCGTTCAGTGAAGTTAGGTTTAAGTTAGTAGGCTTGCTCTGCTTGCCCTGTTGCCACCGCGACCCTGACCCAGGTAAGTGGCTAGAAACACTATCAACAACAAATGGGTGCAATTTTATGGTAACTCCATGGCACACGGTTGAATATCTATGCTTTAATCATGCCTCGCCCTTCATACTCTAATATAATAATAATAATAATAAACTTTATTTATAGAGCACCTTTCAAAACAAAGTTACAATGTGCTTCACAGGACAAAATAAAAATGGTGGACAACAATAGTAAAAACAATTTTAAAACAGTTTAAAGGTTATACAACATTGGGAAGGAAATATAGGAGCAAAAGAGCTACATATGAGGAAAAGTATAATAAGTAAAATAAAACATTATAAAATAGTTTAAAATTAATTAAATTAGTCAATAAAATAAGGAACAAGAGAATGACTTTGTATAATAATAGGTTTTAAGAAGTGACTTAAAAGGTGAAAGTGAAATCAGACCACAAGCCCTGAGAAAGCACACTTATGTAAATATGTCTTTAAGAGGGCTTTAAAAGAGGATAAGGAGCTCGCCAGTCTGATCTCCTCAGGGAGGTTGTTCCAGAGAGTGGGGGCCCTAACAGAAAAGGCCCGGTCACCCTTGGTCCTCAGCCGAGATTGTGGAATGGCTAGCAGAGCCTTGGCTGAGGACCTCAGGTTGCGACCGGGCACGTATGGTGTCAGAAGATCTGAGATGTACTTGGGTGCGAGTCCAGAACGGGCCTTAAAAGTCATCAATAATATCTTAAAATCAATTCTAAAATTGATTTTAATTCATTGGCTAAAAAAAAAAGCCAATGAAGAGAAGCTAAAATAGGAGTAATGTGCGCTCTTTTTTTGGTTTTGGTGAGGAGTCTGGCAGCTGCATTTTGGACAAGCTGTAATTTATGTAGACTCTTTTGGCTCAGACATGTGTAGAGAGAGTTGCAATAGTCCAAACAAGAGGAAATAAAAGCATGTATGACAGTCTCTAGATTTCTCCTGGATAAAATTGAACTGATCTTGGAGAGTCTCCTGAGCTGCAAAAAACAAGACTGGACAACTGTGTTAACATGCTTGTTCAAGCTGAGTTGGTTATCAAAGGTGACACCAAGATTTTTGCAGTTTTGGCCTATATTTTGGGACAGAGAGCCCAGATGTTTTGAGGTATAAGGATTAGCTGTTCCAGGGCCAATAATAATTACCTCAGTTTTATCAATATTTAGCTTCAGAAAGTTCTGGGCCATCCAGCATTTGAGGTCAAGAATGCAGTCGTTGAGTGTATTCATTTGATAAAAATCATTGGGGTTAAAAGAGAGGTACAATTGAGTGTCATCTGCATAGGAATGGAAGCTCACATTATGCCTGCGGATTACATGCCCCAGGGGTAACATGTAGAGAGAGAACAGGAGTGGTCCAGTGGTACTCTAATTACTGTATCATCCTCACACGTCATTGTGGTATGGCTGTCAACTTTGTTTTCATCATTCCATTGGCATTCCTCGTAGCTGGACTTCTCACGCAATCAGTTCCTTCTGAGGCAGTACTAAAAATAAGAGATTCCTCTTGGCTCGTTCAGGGGTTCCTCAGAATGCAATGCTGGTAGAACCCCCCTCGACGGCAAACAGAAACCAGTTCCTTAAGGAACCTTTGCTCAACGCCTCAATTACACACAAGCCCCTTTCACACATGCACCCTGTTCCGTACATTTAAAAGCACAGAGGTCATGTGTGAATAGGAGCCGGTGTCAAAATGCCGGCAAATCAGTTCCAGCAATTTAACTGCTCAAGTTGTACGTTGTAACATTTCTGGCAAAGTTCTGTATCAATCATATGTGCGAACAATTCCATAACATTAACGGCACAAGCAGGAATGTGGCTGCTCTGACGTAGGACACTCTGTTGTTGAACTGTGTGAGCCAATCATAAGGTTCATAAGGTGACGAGTTGATCCGCACCGGCTGTGACCACATGTAGGAGGGAAATACAAACCACAACGGGCAGTAGCATTTTGACGAAGGATTGGCAAAAATGTCGAATTGGACAGATGTGGAAATAAGAGAGCTCCTCAGCGTCCGGGCGGATGAAGAGATTAGCCAACAGATAATTCACCTGCCATGTTTTCAAACGGCTAAACGTAATTTCCGGGAAATGACAACAGAGGAATTTAACGGTATTGCCAGTGTTGTGTGAATGGTAGGCGTACGTTAAAATGCATAAAGGTATGTCTTGTGTGAACAACAGAAACTGATACCTTTAACAGAAAAAATAATCTGTCAATTTTTACAGGTTACATGTGTGAAAGGGGCTATAATATGTCAAATGTGTTACTCCCCAATGGAATTTTGTTAATTTATTTAAAATGAGAGAATCTGTTACCATCATTCATCATTCAGATACACTACGTGTTGTTTTATCCTCTTTTTGCTGGCTCTCTGTGATGTTTTCATGAATCATCAGCGAATTCAACTTGTGTTGATTAAAATTTTCTTCTCAACTTTATATTACAGTGCTCTAAACAGTGATCACACTAGATCAGTTTCATCTGGATAAGCTTGAACCAATTGTTGCTTAGAACTCTGCCCATAGCATGGAGTAAAAGGCAATAGGATGCACTGAGTAATTTATCACATTAACCCTGCTGTCTATATTGTAAGATGTGTAAAGAGTAATTGTGAAAAACAATCATTCCATTGAATATTACTTAATTTGAATATCAATAGTTTAGTTTTATTTCACAGTGATAAAGAAATGCATTAATGAGGACACAGTAATAAAATGTGAGGATAAAAACATAAAGAAGAGATAAAATTAATATTTTTTGCAGGTGAGATACAAAACAAAAGAAAACAAGGAGGCAAAAAAACATTTCAAAACAAACAAAACAACCAAATAAACAAACGTTTGGGAAACAAAATAGTTTCCCAAACAGCATCAGTATATTAGAGTCACCAGACTGCACCGTACCTGAATCAAACTTTTGGCCGACTTTCTGTTGTCATCATGTGATTTCAGGTGGCCTTTGATTTTAGGCCACTGTATGATTCTGAGCTGGTCGTACATCTCTTTCAGTCGAGTTTTACTAACTGGGTTGTTCATGTTCTCAGAGTCTCCTGTCTTTATTGAAAGAGACATTTCACTTGCCATTCTATGCAAGGAGAGATAAACACAATAAGATTTCTCCTACTTTATTTACATGCTTGAGTTTCCCAAGGCAACACTATATACAGCAAATTGCAATTTCTTTTTTCAATATGCTGCATGTACCTATCTTTGAATGATTTAAATTCTTCCTCAGATTCTTTCAGGGCGGATCTGTAGGGATAAAATTTAGTGTGTGAAAATGTCTCATGCTTTTATTCAACAAGTTCATAAATCAACAACTGAATTAAAGTTTGTAACATGTAACACATTCATGTAACAGGATTATATTTTTTCAATTTACTAACAATATTTTTTATGTATCCAATCCATAGATCACATCTTAATGGTAGCCGAAACTGTTCTATGAACGTTGTCTGGCCTCAAACTGTCCTTTTATCCTTTAATTGCTATTTATTTATTGAGGGTTTATAATGAATTCATCTCTTGAATTCTCTGCACCTCTACTTGGAACAACCTGTAGAGGGAGCTCAAGCTTCAGAAACTAGTCACTCTATTTTAAAGTCAATGGAATCAGCATCTATTTAAAATTGAAAATGTTTTAAAAGTTAGTTAGTTCTCTTGCAGTGTAATACTATTTTTTTCTTGCAATTTTTGATGACTTTGGTGTTTGTGTCTATATACATGTGTATTGTTAATGCCTTTGAAACTATGTGAGTGTTTGTAATTGTGAATGTGGAGAAGAGCGTCCGTGTTCAGCAAACCAAACCTGAGTTTGTAAAGGTTAAATAAATAAGTTTTAAAAAATCAATAACGCATTGCTTTGTAGGACCTTTTCTCAAATCCAGTACATTAAAGAAACATGTGACAGAAGTCGAAATGTGTAATCCTTAAAGGCCCTGACACACCAGGCCGACGGTCGGCCGTCGGCCAATGTCGGGCCGTCGGTAAGCGCCTGTGTCCCTAGTTTTTGCGGTGTGTCCCGCACCGTTGGCACTAGTCGGACCCTGTCGGCAGCTTTTCGGCCGATTGAGCATGTTGAATCGGCGGCGCAGCCCGTCGGTGAGAGAGATCACTCTGATTGGTAGTTCGTGTTTTGCCTCTGGATGATTGGACTGATAAATTCCTTCAACATGTGGAACTGAACGGGAAAGAGCCGAGCAAAATTTTTAAAATCGGAGGTTTCATTTATCTCCAGCTCTCGACACAGGTTCGGGAAAGCCCCTTGAGCCTGTCGCAGGAGTATCCATGATTTCACCCATTTAGTGCGGTTTCTCCTTATTTTTCGCCTCCGCCTCTTCCTTTCTTCTTCCACAACCAAAAGACCAAGGGCTGACAACGCCAGTGCCATTTGCAACTTCTTATCAGACATAAGGTATGGAGAGTTATTTCCCCTCACGCAGGCGCAGAACGTACGTGCTAGTTGGCCGTCGGCTGTAGTCTTTGCGGTGTGTTCAAGTGCAACTTTTTTGGACCAGACGCAGGCGACGTGAGGCGACGCAACAGTCGGCCTTCGTCGCCGCTGGTTCTTTGACGTCGGTTTGGTGTGTCAGGGCCTTAACATGTGACATGCCTGTTACAAATACATTATGTAAACCCTTTACAAATAGTGTTACCAAGGAAACTATGTGAAACTAACTTGAATTCATTGCGTATGTAACGGGTCCCAGGAGGGAGGGCCATAAACAGATAATACCTGTAGAAACAGGATAAGTAGTGAGCTGAGAAAGGAGACGTTGTCGTTGTATCTCAGGCGTTCTTCCTCTCTTTATTAAAAGATACTTTCTTCTCTTTCAAAATGTGATATATTGAATTACACAATAAATGTCTGCCATGTCAATAAAAACACATCACATGTACACATACATTTTTGATGATAATAATATAATAATAATTTACCGTAGCATTAGTCACTGTTTAGTTACTACAAGTCAATGAAAGGTAAAAATCATACATTCTTAGTACCTGGACTGCTTCACTAGTTAATGACCTTTTCTGTCATACAACAATATCAGTAAGTTACAAATATGAGCCTAATAGCTATGAAGATTTGCAAATAATTTATATTTACAACCATACAAAATCATGAGGATGCCTGGGGGTTTCACCAAATAAAACATGTAACATAAATTTACAAAATGAAACTAACAAAAAGCTGCATCACTGTCCATCTATAAGGCACCGGAGTGGACATTAGTGTGTGCCTGTAACCATGGCAACCAGGCAACCAGCCGGCTAGCTTAACCTAGCATAATGATTATATTTAGCATCACACCAGTCAGGTAGCCATCCATTTACAATAAAACAATAATAATAAGAATACTCTTACTGCAAAAAGACAACATTAACGGGCGATCTTTGGTCACAAATTACCCTATTTTTCTTGACCGTTACCAAAGTTCTACGACCGTTAATTTCCCCACAATATAAGCGAATGATGTTAGCTAGTTAGCATAAATGCTAGCGGACTTTTAGCTGTCTTAAAAACACATTTACAGAGATCGCAGTTACAACAGAACACACCCAGGCTTAGCTAAGGGTCTTATCTAAATGTGTATGAGGGGGCATTGTGTTCACAAAATGTACAAACCTGTAGAAACAGGATAAGTAGTGAGATGAGAAAGGAGACGTTGTTGTTGTATCTCAGGTGTTCTTCCTCTGCCTGAGAACGCGACCGACGCTGATAATATGCCAACGTCTCCCCCTAGTGACGAACACTGCTATATTAGCCACTATAAATGCCATACAGGAATGAATGAAAGATGGATTGCTCAGTGCAATCAAACAATACCACATACCAATACTATATAAAAATATACAGTATATACACAAATTGTGACAAGACGTTTGTGTGTCAAACGTATATCATGTGCAATATTTAAAATTGCCATTAAAAGAATGTTCAGAAAAATATTTACCTCGCCTCCATAAGTTTCTGTTTGTAATGTTCTTCCATTTCAGCCATACTGTGTTAAAAGAATCTTAAATGGTTATTTTGGTTAAACCAGGTTCACTGTAATTCATAACTTTAATGCCATGAATGTATACATGTTCATGTGATGTTTTTTGGATTATCTGTCAGTTCCATAAAATGAATACAATATTATCAGAAACCCACCTGTTTTCATATTCTAGTGCATTTTGTTGACACTGATGGCAACTTGATTCGACACAAGCATCTCTCATAGAGCTTTGGCTGTGTAAAGGAAATGAAAACAATATTCAATATAAGATGTCTGTTTGTGTATGATTTTCTTTTCTTTTTTTTTGTGCCAGGCTTTACTGTTTGTGGTTGATTGATTATCCAGTAATGAAACATACTGGGACAAATTCAGAGGCAAAGTTTCAGGATTTCCCAGTGGAGTTCCTGTAAAGTTGTTTACTGTAAAGTTCTGACAAAAAAGTTCATCTTCCCCACCAATTTCCATCTATTTTGTATAACACTCTTCTATTCAAAAGTCAGCAGCATAAATCTATTCAACAAATTATACAAATATAGCAAGAACATGTCCTAGTTTGTGTGAGAATTAATATTAGCCCAAGCCAACCAAACAGCGCTGCATCTTTCACCTACATGACAACAAGCTACATGCCATTTGACAACTGTATTTAAAGGCTTAAATTGTAGAAACTTCTTGGATGTGAAGTCACTGAGAAATGCAGCAAACTGTAGCAAATAACAACCTCTACCTCTGCTCTGGTAGATATCCTGCATCAAGAACTTGCCCACTGCATCCAAAGAGTTTGGGGTTAGGAGAAAGAGCCGATGATGGCATCACATTATCAGGGTTCCTGCATTTTAAATTCGCAAAGAAGATAAATTACCTGTAGTACAGTAATACAGAATGTCTTTCTCACATTGAATTAGGATTCAGCAATTAAATGATAAGTCTATGTCTATGAAGTTCATCATTTTTCCATAGCTAAGTATTTTACAGAAGCTCTTTGAACATTTTCCTAAAAGTAAGGTGTTGTAGGCTTCTAGTAACAAATTATAAATTTGCATCTTAATTTAATCACAATCAGCAAGTCTCAGTGAATGAAGACTGCAGTCTGTGTGTGAAGACACAAGTTCAAACTGTGATGTGTGAATCAAAATGTTGATAATCAAACCTTTGTGTCACGGCTCTTGTGTTTTCCTTGTGTTTCTCTTTGTTACCTGCCCCCTGTGTGTCTCCGCCTCCCTGGTTTGTCTCGCTGTGTTTGTCTGTGTCTGTTATGTGTGGCGTGGGCGTGGCTCCCTCTCCTTCCCAGCTCCTGGGCTCCAGAATTACCTACACACCTGAACCTCATCACTCATCACCTCCTGTATATCTACCCCGGCGTACCTTCCATTTGTCGCCAGATTGTTCCACCAACTCCGTGGTAGACACACTCTCGGTCGCTCTGCATTTTCATGTCTGGACTTTTCTTGTATACCTAGTTCTGTACGTGTTGATCGTATCTCTCCTGTGTCCAGGATTTCCCCATGAGTCTCTCCACCTGCCCACGCCACATCTGCCAGTCTCTCAGCTTTCCTGCCTGTCCGCCTGCTCGTCACACACCTACCCGAGCTCCAGCCAGCCGTTTCGCTCGCCTGCTAACCCGCCAGCTCGTCTGCTCGTCAGCCAGCCCAGTCCTGATCATCTCCTCTACTCCGACTGGCTGCCTTCATCCCACCACACCCAATTCCAACCTCCAATAAACCTTTTTCCTTTTTCTCCTACTCATTGTCCGTGTCTGCATTTGGGTCCAAGAAAACAACCACCCTAACACTTTGGACACGCTGTTGCTGCATCCTCTCAGTCTGTTGTCTTGGGTGTTCGTCATATCTCTGGGGAGAACAGCTGCAAAAGAAGCATAACAAAAATGTTGTCAAGCAGCATGTATCTCTATCTTATACTGTTGTAAAGGAATAAATGGAATTACATCTGCAAACAATATGTCACTCCACTCAACAGCTGCTGTATTCTACAGTATAGACTTTTCAATGGGAAAGTTGTCGGAAGTTGTTTCCTTGACTTCATTTACTACTCACTTAGGCTTTTTTTTTTTTGTACTCATTTTGCTGTTTGTCTTGTCTCTTATCTTGTCCAAGGCAGATGTGTACTGAAGCTACAACTCTGTCTGTCAGCGGTACTAATGTAGGTTCCAACAAACTCCAAGGGGATTGGGCCTCAGCGAAAGAAAAGTAAAGCTTGCAGGCTATAAATACACAAAGTGAAACAGGGTTCTTCACGTTGTTTGAAGCACTGCTGCTGCTGCTGCTCATTGCCATTTTGATTTTTTGATTTCACCAATGTTGACTAGCTGGATCTCTTTTTAAAATGGGTGATTCGTTTATCATAGCGATAGACTTTGGTACTGCATACAGTGGATATGCCTTCAGTGTGTCACCCAGACAGGCACAAATCCAACCCACTGTGCCATCCTGGGGAAAAGAGCATGGATTTGAAGCCTTGAAGACTCCTACCTGCATTCTTTTTAATGAAAATGAAGAATTCCTCAAGTTTGGTTATGATGCCAAAATGGCATACACCAAAATGCGTAGCGAAGAAGCAAAGAAAAACTACCTCTTTGAAAACTTTAAGATGGCACTCTATGGAAAAGTGAGTAAAGAGTGGTCTGTAAATCTAAATGTATAGTAGTTTTACATTTGTATGCCTCATGAATAAAGGCAGAATATACACTTTCCTATAATATAGATTAGATTAATAAAATTATGTCTTGTTATTACCCACACATCAGAGCTACCTAGAAATTATTTTTAATCCAAGATGTTGTTGTAATGCTGCTTTGCACAGTTTCAGGAGGGAAAAAAGATTACTAAATTTATCTTTAGTGCCGAGTCAAAAGGGAGAAGAGAATTGAATCCAAATTGAGGGTTGAAGTGGTTGTAGTGGAAGCTGGTGGTTGAAGCTGGAAAATAACTCTTTCACTTCGGTTGTTCTACCCTCACACCATGTTTATAATGGTGGTTGAATCTCAGTATCTCACTTGGTGTCCCAGTGTCATATTCTGCAGTGTTACTCAGTGCTAAAAATGGGTCATAGGCTATTTTGATTTCAGACCTTCCAAGTCTGACTCCTTTACATCACCACACAGTAATTTGGAAGTTAAACCATGGCACAGTGGTAGAGGGCAAACACACAACAACATGAGAATACAGAAGCATCTTCCATGTTAACTCCTGGTTCAATCTGACTCAAATGGCAATATTTTGTGTGATGACTTTAGAAATAAGGTTCCAGCTCTAAGAATATTTGAACTAACATCTTGTCAATCATCACCAGCAACTCAACAGGGATGTAATGATTGCAGCCATAAATGGCAAGTCGATGAGTGCCTTGAAGGTAATGATAGAAACCCTGCGCTACCTGAAGGAACATGCACTGAAAACCATCAGTGACAACACAGCTGGGAGGAAGTTCACCGCCTCTGATTTCACCTGGGTGCTGACTGTGCCTGCTATCTGGAATCCTTCTGCAAAGCAGTTCATGAGAGAAGCTGCAACTGAGGTAAGTGCATTTAAACTATAATTTAAGCTAGCATTTAAATAATGACATGATTGGCAAAATATACAATCCACATTTTCTTCCTCATATTAACAAGAATGTGTGACTTTTATTTTATTTCTAGGCTGGTATTGTGACTGAACACAAAGCAGACAGGTTGGTAATAGCTCTGGAACCCGAGGCAGCCTCAGTCTGGTGTAAGAAGCTCCCATCTGATGGTTTCATAGCAGAGACCGTTGACCAAAACACACTAGAGCAAGCTCCTGGAACACAATACATTGTTGTCGATTGTGGAGGTATGTGGTGCTGTTAGTAATTATGCAAACTATTTTCTGTATTTCCACAGGCAACAGCATACAAGTTGTGCAAATTTGCCATTTCCCATTTCAAATTTTACTTGCATTGCAAAATATTTATTGTTAAGCATAGCTTTTATTTATTGCCTCACGTAATAGTGTCCAGATTTGTAAGAGCGTATTGTTAGCTCAAATGCTGTAGTTGCTCAGCAGTTTTAATTGCAGCCTTTTTGTCTTATAGGTGGAACTATTGACATAACTGTACATGAAGTGCTGGATGGAGGAGCCCTGAAGGAGCTGTACAAGGCCTCTGGTAATGACCTGGGAGGGCAAAATGTTGACAAAAAGTTCAAAAGTTTCCTCAAAGAAACATTCTCTGATGACCTCTGGGATGAGTATGAAAGAAATTATCCCAGCGAGTTTCAGAAGATGATGTACAGCTTCTCGGTTCTTAAATGTGTGGAAGAGGATGTGGAGATTTCCTGCCCGTATAACTTAGCAGCATTAGCTCAGAAAAGGCAAAAAATAGAAATGTTCTTCCAGACAGTGCAAGGTGCATCCTGGGATGACGGAGTGATCAAAATCTCAAAAGAGAAAATGAAGTCTTTCTTTGATGAGAGTCTTAGCGGGATCACTAAAAATCTCAGGGAAATCTTAAAGAAAGATTTAAGAATTGAATACATTCTGTTAGTGGGGGGCTATGCCTCAAGTGTGACTCTGCGCAAACACATTAACAAGCAGTTTGACAGTCAGTGTAAAGTGTTGTGCCCTTTAAATGCCCAAGAAGCAATCATGAAGGGCGCTGTCATGTTTGGAAGACATCCAGAGGTTGTGGCATCACGAAAAAGTGCCTTTACTTATGGAGTTGGTACGTGTAGGAGGTTTGACGAGTCCAAGCATAAGGCAGAAAACAAGTTCTCAAACAAAGAGGGTGACTGGTGTGATGATATTTTCAAGAAACTGGTGGAAATTGATCAAAATGTGGGTTGGAATGAAACCAAAGAGCACATCTTCACTCCAATAAAAGCAGATCAGACATCGGCAACATTTCCTTTTTATCGCACAGAGAGAAAAGATCCTAAGTATGTGGATGAATGGGGAATTGACCCAGTTGGTTCATTTGCAGTTAGCATGCCTGACACTAAACGTGGCATGGATCGCAAGATCAAATTAGAAATCAAGTTTGGCTCCACAGAAATACAAGCCACAGCCACTGACATAGATTCTAACTCAACAGGATCTATCAAGATTGACTTCATGAGCAGTGCCGGCGCGTGGGCGGGGCAGACAGGGCAATTGAACAGGGCGCCACACCACTAGGGGCGCCAAATTTGTCCACACTTGTCTTAATTTGATTGTTACTAAGGTGACACTGGGTGACACAGCATAAATACATTTATCGCGATCTACAAAGAAAGAAAAAACAGAAATAAACCTACTATGCTTTTGGAACATTGTGCTCCTTGTTTTACTGAGACTGAGTTACAGCAACAGGTTGAGTTCTACTCCCAGTCTGTCTCCCGACGAGTAGCTTTGAGTAACTTTAAGTCTCTTTCAGTTAAGTAATAATAAATATTGCACTACGTGAGTTGATTTAAGTGACATGAGACACAACCTGTGTTGGAAATTAGCAGGTGACTTTGATCAACCTAACAGCCACGGTGGCCGGTTAGCTACGTCTCCTCCTGCATCTCAAGTCTCGACCAATCAGAGTAAGGTTCGGGCCACTGACCGCCAATTTGATTGCACGTGAAATTCAAATTCAAAACTGCGTCTAGTCTGCCGCAAATTGCATCAGAAGAAGAAAGTAATCTGACGGACTAACGTTATTTAAACAACAATGTGGCGTTACATTGCGGGTGTAAAGAGAGCGGCTGATGTAAGTACACCTACGCAAGAGGAGACAACAACTCTCGAATCAAAAGTTAAAAGGCGATTTTTTAATGAGAAGTGGAGAAGAGCCGACAGTGGGGAGTTACGTGTCTGGCTAGTTTTCGATGAGACTACCACCCCTCTCAAACGGAATGAAATTTCATTCGGATTGGCCAGTTTATTCTGATCGAGGCGTTTATATGAGGCATTTTTATTCTGATTGGGCTACTAATCTGATTAAAAGGCTCCATGTGCCAAAGCAGACCACAGTCAGCAGTCTGTCTCTAGTCTACCTGTCTGCCACTGAACCAGCCTGTGTCACATTGTGGCCGGTCTGTCAGCATTAAGACTCTTACATCATCATTGTGAGCAAAGTCAGGCCACTGGGGCTCAAACTAAGGCATCACTGTTGATTACTTGACGTGTGTGTGTGTGTGTGTGTGTGTGTGTGTGTGTGTGTGTGGTAGATTGTAATGAGTTTGTTGTTAAAAGACTGTTAAGGTTCTGACTTAAAATTGATCTACAGTGCACTGCTGTTTGGGTGTCTGTATTTTGTTTTTGTGCATTTGAAGTGTGTGTGTGTGTGTGGTGTGAGGGAGAGAGAATTAAAAATGGATAACCATAGGTGAATATATATATTAAATTAATACTTTTTATGTTGGTTTTTTTCAAAGCAAGACAAACGTTACACAAAAGTTAGTTACACACAAAAGTGCAATTACAAAATGGTGGCTGGTAAAAAATATGAGTAGCTTCTTATATGAGTTCTTCCACCAGCCACTTTGGCTGGTGGAAGAAAAAGTTAATTTCCAACACTGGACACAACTGGGGAGGATTTACTAAATTGTTTTGAATGTAGCGTAATGTATTAACCAATCAAGGGCAATGTGTGTGTGTGTTGGGTAGGCCTACGTTGTGCTTCAGATGAAGGTTGTAGTGACTTTCAACAATAATAGCCACTGAGGGGCGAACGGGGTGAACTTGTTTCGGACGCATGTTCTAAAAATAAACCAATGTCCAGTGCGCTGTATATCTTTGGATTCTTCAATCCATTTATTCACAGTTCGGCATACACATGCTCAGCTTAGCATAGGTAGATAACAGCATTGTCCATATTCAGTCACAATAATCTTTCCATTCAGCAAAATCAGAGTCAAGCACCGACACGCTGATATGCTGCCATACTGACACGGTCAAAAACTGTTTGCTTCCCCTTCCTCACACCTGATTCTCATCACCTGGAGCTTAGCTATATGCACTTCCTACATCAATGCTCCACCCCATGTTCAATATCAGAACTGCATGTGTATACATATAGTCACATAGCGTTTTAGATAAGGATAAAATAAACA
This sequence comes from Centroberyx gerrardi, assembly GCF_048128805.1. Taxonomy (NCBI): domain Eukaryota; kingdom Metazoa; phylum Chordata; class Actinopteri; order Beryciformes; family Berycidae; genus Centroberyx; species Centroberyx gerrardi. The sequence continues at coordinate 5,257,858 of NC_136006.1, read as the reverse complement.
AAAAACTACATTATGGCTCCAACAAAGGTAATATGCCTTTGCAGTTTATTTTCATGACTTTTTGCTGGGCTGTGCTTTTTACATATTTACTTTGTTGTTTTTCTTGGTTGTAGGTTGCATATTTAGCAATTGGCAGTGTGTGATGATGGTTAACGGGACATGCACGTTGCACATTTGGCACTGCGTAATGGTGAGAGGGACAATCCCCCCCCCACCCCCCCATGTCCGTCAATAGATTTTGTATTTCTCAAAACTGCTGAAACAGTTACTGTTACAGTGAAACATCTTGTATTACACTTTGATGTTACATGAGATTAACCTAACTAATAATTATGAGCACAGTACTGCAGCATTAACATAAGCATCTGTAGCATATATCAGTGTTGCATATATAAGTGAAGTGTTTTTGTTCTTCATGTTCATCATACAGTTTGGTGTGTTATTCCCTGATGAAGGCCACAGTATAGCCAAAATACTTTGTTAATTTTAATATGTTGTTTTGAACTAGTCATTCAATAAAGGATTTTTCATCTTTTGCTTGAAGACTGCCTGGAACTCTCTTTTCATTGAAAGCAAAAACTCCAAACCAAAGAGTATCTTCAACAAATGCCTCCACACATTCAAACCCAATAAAGCACACACTATTATTCATTTAGCAACTTCTACCGATTTTTTGAGCTGCCAATAGTTGATTTCCTTAGAAGGAATTAGAAATTGACATCCTTTAAAACTCACAGTTAACACCTTGTATTGCTTGTTCCCCATCCATTTGACGGCGGCCACGACGTTGCCCCTCGCTCTGGCCGTGATGCCCGTACGCCCCTATGGCCACCATGGCATTTGTGCCCTGCTACTGTCAGAGTCAGAGGAATAGGATGGTATACGGCTCATTGGTGTCAGTACTTCGATACAGCCACCAGATGGCGACGAAGAGCCAGAGCTCCCACCACAGAGCTCCAGTCTGTCTGGACTGAAATGGCTAGTGAAAATCCCCGGAAGATCGCTGTGAGTCAGAAACAGTCTCAAACTTACGGTAGAAACGTGAGTAACTTTTCTGGCGAAAATAACCTGACCCCGACGTTTGTCTGCTGGACGTTTCCAGTGACAGCTCTTCATGAACATGGCGACTAACGCAGTTTCCCTCAAACTGCCGGAGTTCTGGGAATCGTCGGCCTCGGCCTGGTTCGCCCAGACAGAAGCGCAGTTCGCGCTTCGGGAGATCACCGTGGACGCCACAAGGTACTTTTACGTGGTGTCGGCCCTCAGGAGTTCAACTGCACCTCCTCAAAACACTTCCGCAGCAGGATAAATATGAGACACTCAAAGCCCATCTGTTGAAAGCTTTTGAACTTTCCGACGCCGAGCGGGCTAGCCGGCTCTTCTCTCTGCAAGGCCTCGGCGACAGCAAGCCGTCTGAGCTCATGGACAGGATGCTGGATCTCCTGGGTGGGCACAAACCCGATTTCCTCTTCGTCCACCTGTTCCTGCGATAGCTGCCTTCCCAGGTACAGGCTGCCCTGGCCAACACCGCCATCACTGACTGCCATGCTCTAGCCGTGGAGGCAGGGCAGGGGGGCGCCCCCGCCGCGGGGGTAGGGCCAGGCCAACGGGTCGGTCCAAGTCCATCTGACCTCTCCTCTGACCGAGGCCCACAGTTTACGTCCGAGCTCTGGAATGCAGTCGCAGAGGGCCTGGGGGTGAAGCTCCACCGCACCACCGCATACCACCCACAGGCCAACGGGTCGTGCGAGCGGTTTCATCGCTCCATGAAGGCCGCTCTTCGGGCCAGCCTCAAGGACAGCAGCTGGGCCTCAGGACCGCCCCTAAAGAGGACCTCCAGTCCTCATCTGCTGAACTGGTTTACGGCCAGCCGCTGCGGGTCCCTAACACCACGGCTCCCTGGTCTGCAGCCCGCCAACGGGCCACGCTCTGGGACAACGCCAGTGTTTTCGCACCGGTCCCCACTTCGCATCACGGCCTCCCACAGTCTCACGTCCCCACAAGTCTGCAGTCGGCGGGGTACGTTTTCATCCGCCACGACGCCCACCGTGGGCCCCTGCAACCTCCCTACGACGGCCCGTTCCGCGTCCTGGAGACCAGGGACAAGCACTTCGTGGTGGACGTCGCCGGCAAGCCGGAGCACGTTTCTGTGGACCGCCTCAAACCAGCTCACCTGGACTTGGACCGACCCGTTGGCCTGGCCCTACCCCCGTGGCGGGGGCGCCCCCCTGCCCTGCCTCCACCCCCCACCCTGCCCCCACGCCGCCGCAGGGCCCCCAAGGCTCCTCCTGCAGGCGCCTTGGCCCCCGCTCCCGTTCTGCGGAGCCGTTACGGCCGGGCCATCTGTCCCCCTCCACGTTGACTTTCTCTGTTATGGTGAATTCTGGGGGGACGTATGTGGCGGACTCTATGGACATTATTCACCATAATCTGTGGTTTGGGTATGTTTAACACACACAGTTATATTGTGTGCTTCTCAGGGTTGAGACACGGTCCCTTTAAGAAAGTCTGGTTTTCTGAGTGACGTCAGCTCGACGTAGTGTTGTGTTTTGGGGCAGCGCGATGTAAATTGTCTTGCTCTGTGAGTTTCAAATAAATGACACACGAGTTAGTGTAGTCAACGAGAGAAGTTGTCCGTCTCCACATTCCTGCCACTTCTACACTGTCATGATTTTTCTTGGACAGCTTGGACCTAAATGTTGGTGTGTAGTGAAAGTAGTGTTTTGACATAGAACTTGTATAGTTAGAGGTAAACTGTACTGTGTCCAGAAAGTCAGAAAATATCAGAAAGTGTAATATATGCAGCGTTTATAGTTAAAAAATGGCACATATTATTAGGGATGCACCGATACCGATACTGGTATCGGTATCGGTGCCGATACCAGGCTAAAATGGTATATCGGTATTGGAGATTTTAACCAAGACTAAAATCTGATACCAAAAGCCATGAGTAACATGTAAGAAATAAAAGCAAACTGTCTTGATTTTATGCATTTGTGGCACATAGAAGCCTGTATTTCTCAAACAGTGGGAAAAACAAGGATTTTATCTCAACAATTTTGTCCATTGAACCCAAACTAAGGAAGTAAGCCTGCACTGTTTAGTAAAAGTAATGGATTGGATCGGTACTCAGTACTCCGATACTCCGATACTTAAACTTTCATACTCATAATCGGTATCGGCATTGAAAAAGTGGCATCGGTGCATCCCTACATATTATGGCCTTTATTTTTTATTATTTTGACAAAAAACATTAATATGGGTGCTCACTTATTGAATTTGACAATTAAATACAAAGTAATTGGTTTAAAACAGTATTTATATACGTTTACAATCTCGCGCTTTTATTTTGAAGGATAAACGCCCAAACCGGAAGTTATTTTCTGTTAATTCGAGCTAGCATAACGCATCTTGTTGTGTTCCGCCAGCCTGAATAAGACTTCCGGTCTGTTTTTTTCAGAATAAAAGTAATTTCTACAAATTCCCTTATTGCCCTTCATTATTCCCCTATGATAAGAATTGTTGTAATCATTTTGTTGAAAGTTCATCTTTGGACTACATAGGATGCACAGATTAAATATTACACAGTCACCTTTCATTTCTTCTGCAAAAGTTATATATCAAAACCCTCCTACAGACCTGCACTTTTAACACATAGGCCCACGCAGTTTAAGAAAAATGACAGGCCCTCAAAGTCTGAAAGTCTGATTTGATGTGTGTGCCTCATTTCTCTGACATGAGCTCCATTCTTCTATTACCACCACCATCTTGATCGAGATTCAGTATTTCCATCTGAAGTAGTTGAATTTCCTGTAGGTTAAAACCGAAAAAAAGAAGTACAGGTTGTGCTCACTCATTTGTCCCAGTGGTTGTGAGGTCCCACAAGGGCACTTTGGGTCATATTTGTTTTTTGTCCACGTTGTTGTGAAAGCAGATTATTGCCGCATAATCAGTCATATCAAGAGGGCGTGCAAATCAGGCAGACCAAAAAGGCATCACATACTTCTATGTAATTTGTGATAATGGGCCACTATCAAGTAAAGTCTGAATATTCTCATGATCTGGATGCAGACAGTGTTGTATGCAATGACAGGCCAAAACAAGTCATGGATAAAGTCTTACCACTTCTTGTGTTTCTAAACAAGACATCCACTTTCAGTGTCCATTTTAAATGTCAGTGTTACAGAATGGCTGAATTTGAGGGCCTGTCATGACTTTTCTTAAAAAAGCTTGGGCCTAAATGTTACTGTGTTGTGAAAGTACAACACAGTAGGGCAGTAGGAGTGTTTTCTTGTGCAGTAGCAATGAACTGTACAGTGTCCACTTTAGTCTGTGTATTCTGCACATTGTAATATATGCAGCATTTATTCTAGTCAGTCTAGTCATGTTTATTTATATATCCCTTTAGCACAGTCAAGTCTCAAAGGGCTTTACATACTATCATATACAGTACATGTCATATACCATATTACATCCTACACTAAATCATACACATACTTCATATACATCATTTACTACATCATATACTATACATCATATACTATGTTATGTACATAAATCATAGTATGTATATTATACATACTACACATCATATACACTCATGCCTATGGGCAATTTAGTCTTCAATTCACCTGACCTGCATGTTGTTGCATGTTGTTGCAGCATGAGTCATAGTTAATATTATGGCACTTTTCTTTATTATTATAACATTAAATATTAATCTAGGTCCTCGCTTACTGGATTTGACCATTACATGCAAATGGATAAAATGTATTTCTGTATGTTTAAAATCTCGCGCTTTTATTTTGAAGGCCAAACGCGCGAACAGGGAAGTCTTATTTCCTGGTATGCGCAAGTAAACTATAGTTTCCTTGGGTTATGCATTCCACTTGTTCGAATTAACAGAAAATAACACTTCCGGTTTGGGCGTTTAGCCTTCAAAATACAAGCGCGAGATTTTAAACATAAATACTGTTTTAAACCAATTACTTTATATTTAATCGTCGAATTCAGTAAGTGAACACCGATATTAATGTTTGATGTCAAAATAATAAAAAAATGACATAATATGTGCCATTTTTAACTACAAACGCTGCATATATTACGCTTTCTGACATTTTGTGACTAAATTGGACACTGTACAGTTTACCTTTATTTGTAAGTGCACAAGTTATATGTCAAAACACTCCCACAGACCTGTACTTTCACTACAAACTAACATTTAGGTCCAAGCTATTTAAAAAAAAGTCATGACACGCCCTCAAAGTCAGCCATACTAACACTGTGACATTTGTAGAATAAAGTGGACACTGTAGGCCTACAGTTTAACTTTATTTGTATGTGCACAAGTTCTATGTCAAAACACTCCTACAGACCTGTACTTTCACTGCACACTAACATGTAATGATGAGCCACTTGACAAGTGTTTCACTGAAGTAGACTAAACTCTGAATATTCTCATGATCTGGATGCAGACATTAGTGTTGTATGCAATGACAGGCCAAAGCAAAACATGAATAAGGTCTTACCACTTCTTGTGTTTCTAAACCAGTCATCCGCTTTCAAAGAATGCCACAGAAGGCTTGCAAGAGCAGAAGCACAGTCTCCAGTGTTGTTTAGAAAAGCTCTAGAGACATTCAATATAGTCAACACAATAAAGGATTTATCAACATTGGATACACAGCAAGTGACTAAGGAAGATGTATGTGACATGATAGCAAGTTTTGTGAAAGACACCCTTGGAGCAGATTTTCTTGGGGAAGACGTACTGTACCTACGGACATGTCAATATATTTGTTGTCAGTGTGGTGATCAGGCAGCACCTTTTAGCAAGACAATGAAACAACTTGTATGCAGAGGGACCGCAGCGGATGTGTTCAACCAGGACCAAGACACATCTACACTTTTTTTGCCACTTTGCAACTTTGCTTTGCTAAGTATTCTATGCTTTATTTATTATTTATGTATATATTTCATATCTAATTTGTCACATTTCTTTTTTTCAGTCATACCTGCCATTGAAACCAGTAAATAAAAATTTTACAGTGTGAAAAAGACTTGAGACTATTGTATGTGTTTCGAATGTGTGTCTTAGATACTTTATTTTACAAATGTCACAGTGTTAGTCTGGCTGACTTTCATTTAAACAGCTTGGACCTAAATGTTAGTGTGTAGTGAAAGTACAGGTCTGTAGGAGTGTTTTGACATAGAGCGTGTGCACCTACAAATAAAGTTAAACTGTACAGTGTCCAATTTAGTCTGAAAATGTCACATTATTACAGTGTGGCTGACTTTGAGGGCCTGTCATGACTTTTCTTAAACAGCTTGGACCTAAATGTTAGTTTGTAGTGAAAGTACAGGTCTGTAGGAGTGTTTTGACATATAACTTGTGTACATACAATGAAAGGTGACCTGTGTAGTGTTTAATCTGTGTAGCCTATGTAGTCCAAAACTGCCAAATCTCTGTTTAAATGTAGAGGGGAACCTTCAACCAAATGATTACAACAATTCTTATCATGGAAAAACATTGTACAGATTGTATAGTTGCATTTTGTTGCAAAAAGACGTTTTTTTAGTCAGCATTTGAGTGTTGTGGATTTCTAGAAATTACGCTCTTATTCTGAAAAAAATCGCACCGGAAGTCTTATTCTTATTTCAGCTGGCGGAACAGCCTGCTGACTTGACGCTGCCCCAGATAACAGCATAACAACATGAAGTAGGATTGTATGGTTTTTGCAGTGTGACATATTTCGGCTGGTGCCAGAAGCCGCCCACACTTCCTGACAGCAACCACCGCAGTATCGACTTGGAGCTCTACAGTGAAGTGAGCTTTATTTTCTTTATTTTACATTATGGCTTCCAATCTGTGTATCCTTGTCAGAATAGCACTCTTTTATTGTCGTTTGCCCAAGTGCAACACTAAGACATTTTATTCACTGGAAACAAATACATGTGTTATTAGCCATGATTTATTTTTCATCTAACTTTCTTCTATTTTGTTTTATTTCCTCTAGGCGTTGCTACACTGTACAAAATGTCCATGTGAATAAGTCGCCTAACATTGTATTCAGTCTTACAATCTTGCTATTTCGTAAAGTGTTAAAAAAAAAAATCTCCCAGTTGTGAGGTAATTACACCCGTTTGCAATTCGGCTTAATTAACTTGTTTCTAGAATTTTCTTTATTCAAGTGATATTATAATGAAACAAGATGAGTGCTCTGATCTGCATGTTTCAAGATGATGTGACAGTTTTTTTTATTATCCTTTCAACAAGTGAAACTGCATTGGAAAACTATAGTGAAAATACCTCACCATTGGAAGAAATTATCAGTTACTTCAAGAAAAGTCAGATTGTAAGACAGTACAAAGTCATTTAACTTGTTGACCTGTTAGGATTGACACTTTTTGCAGTGTAGGTTTAGGAATAACCTGTTTCCGCATTGCTTTACCAGTAATCTGCACTGTGTGTGTGTGTGTGTGTGTGTGTGTGTGTGTGTGTGTGTGTGTGTGTTGTAGGTAGGCTATGGCTCTATTTGAAAACTGCTCTGTGCTTTTGGAGCTGAAGACTTTGCCCTTTAAGGAGAAGAAGAGGCTGAAGTTGGCAGTAACAGAGAATGGAGGCAACATTTCCTATGTGGTGAATAAGCAGGTCAGATGCTGTGACAGTCGGCCTGTTTCTCCTGTTTACAGGTTACTTCCTACCACCAGGGTTAGACCGATATAACTCTGCTGGCAGATACATCAGGCCGATATTTTTTTTAACATTTTTTTTATTTAACTAGGTAAAGTCTCATTGAGATGTAAAATCTCTTCTGCAAGAGAGGCCTGGCCAAGACAGCAGCAATTACACAAACATAAAGTTACAGATAACACAACAAAGAAAATAACTTACAAAAATAGAAACATAAAACTGTATCATGTCAAATACAAATTAAAATCAAGTGCAATAAAATTTGGATTTGGGGGTAAAAGGACATAGTCACAGCTCCCTGTTGACTGTGTTCACCAAGCGGAATCAAATTTTCCAAACAGCAGAAGAGTGCAGGCTAGCTGCCAGTATTACGTACTATGTCAGTGGCCTTAAACTGGATATCGGCCAGTCAGTGTCGTCCACCTCCGATTTGATGCAGTTTGTTCGATTGTACAGTTCATCAACACTGGTTGTCTATGGCAACAGTTCTCAACCTGGGGGCCGCAAAACAATTTTGGAGGGTTGCGAGATGATTTGTGGGATAGGGAAAAACATATACTATATTTATACTGTATATTCTATTATTTATACTATATTATACTGTAAAAATGCATTATCTTGTCTATTTTTTCTGATTTTTCTTTTGTGTGAAATACAAAATAGTTTTCCTCTGATAATTAAATGAAACTGTGGTTCTTTGGCTCCGCCCACTGAAGTTTAACTCAACCAATGAGATTATTCGTGCCTCTTAGAAACGCTCGTATCACTAAACCTCCAGTCTGCTGTGCGCTCTGTGCCGTCCTCCCACAGTGCTCTCTGATCGTGACGGGCGACGTGTCCAGTCTGAGCTCCAACAGGCTGCGCAGCATCCAGAAGCACCAGACCCCGGTGGTGGGACTGGACTACGTTTACCGCTGTCTGGAGAGAGGAGTGCTGCTGCCTGCCGACCAGTACAAGCTGGACACTTCTCCTTCTGCCTCTGCTTCTCTTCCTCTTCCTCCTCCTCCTCTCTCTCTCTCCGCACCGAGGCCAAGTCCACTCTCACAGCAAGGTAGTCTTATCCTGAAAATTCACTTTGAGAGGGAGTGAGGGTGAAAATTTGGATTCAGTTGTTATAGTGATTTATATGCTTGTATAAAATGTACTTTTTCACATTTTAGGTGTCTGAAGTTATAATCTGCGGCATTTTCATATGAATAAATATCCGTTTTGCTACTGATGGCTGATTGAGCACAACAGAGATTCAACCTGTACCTAGTTTATGAAAACCTCACATTTCCTGGGAAAGATCCCACTGGCACACAGGAAGTGATGCGTTTTCCATTTCCTGTTTGTTTGGATTAAACAGAAGAAGAAGAACTGGGTAGTTAGCATGAGCAGTGATAGCCACCATGACTGAACAGATAAAGAAAAGAGAAACTCAAACTGCATCAACAGAAAATCCAAGCTCCGCCCACACTGTTTGATTGACAGGTGATCTGTGGGAAGAGCAGTGCAGAAACACCACAGTGATGAGCGCTTAGAGCCTAAGATTGAGACAATTGATTACTACTTTAAGATAAGATGAAACTTTATTGATCCCCGTGGGGAAATACTAACAAATAGGATTCAGCAAGGAACGCACAAATTGACTGTAAAATAAGCAATAGAAACAGTAAAAATGATAAAAACAAAGTAGAATATAAACAATTGTGGTGTATAACCTTAGTGGACTGCATGGTGAAAGAGTATGGATTACTTGCATGCCTGGATTTACTTTTGTTACTTAACAGTTTAGCTGGTGTGCTTATCCAGAACAATTTGCAAGGAGTGCAGTAGTAGAATCCATTTCAATTTCTATTATATATTACAAACAATACGAATTAAAGCACTGCAAGGGTCAAGGCCACAGCGAGATGATGCAACAAGCTAATGGCATTTTATCTATCTAAGTTTTTAGTATTAGTATTTAAAATGAGTCAAAATTAATATGTGCAACGTGGGTTTATCCACTGATTGTGCATTCAAAGACTTGGGAGTGTTAGTAATTATGAATGATTACACATGTTGTGTGCGTATCCTCAGCCATGACTACAGAAGGCAGAGGATCTATCAGGACTCCACCCAGTTCCAGCACAGTGACGGATGATTCCTCTCAGTCAGTGTTCTCATTTGCGTGTACCACAGATCTGAGTCATGAGTTCGTTGTTGTCTTACAGGCAAGACGCTGGTACAGCTACTGCCCTCTGTCTCTGTCCTCGGTGTGTTGATGTACGGACATATTGACTGAAAATCCAGTTTTAACTCAGTGAGCCGGTTTAAACGGACAGGAATGTTTAGGTCAGATAGTGTCTGTTTGCTCATCGGGTGTGTACAGATTTGCACATTTTGATTTTTGTTTTAGAACAATTAAACCTTTGGCAGGGGCGTGTCATGAACATGTGACGCGAGGTTGGGTGTGTTGCTAATGTGTGTGTGTGTGTGTGTGCACTGTTCTGTGTCTTTTAGTGTCTAAGGTGCCAACAAGCAAACTAGTTGCTGAGAAGTCCAAAGAGCAGAAGAGTCTCGACGCTGGCAGCCTGACAGAGGAGGCGGGGAGTCGGGAGAAGACCGGAAACTTCCTGGAAAAGTTCAGGTGTGGATCGCCTCCTGCAGCTGTCAATCACTGCTGAGCAACAGCATTATATTAACAGGGGAGATGGAATATGACACATTATATACATTATATAAGTACAAATTATTAAAGGTACTATGTGTAGCATTTTTAAACCTCAATATATCATTGTCAAATTAATTGTGATACCTTGGTATAACTGCTATCAACAAATGAGACGGTGGTCAAGATGATCATTAGTCTCCATTTCACATCAGTGGTATTGTTAGTGCCAGAGGTTCTCAAAATGAAGACCACATTTCCCATAATCCCTGTTTCTTTTACTGATCCAAAGAGGACGTTGCTACTTACCTGGATTTGATCGTTTTCCCTTTTTTTCGTCTTCCCTTCCGTTTTACCCCATTCTCTGCTTCTTCAGTCAAAGGTTTTGTCTTTCGTTTTACTGAAAAGGATAAACATCTGCGTACTGATTTTTCCATTGGCCTTTCACTCGTTCCACCATCTGCCGGTACGAGAAGCTCTGAAAGCTTTTAGTTTCATTTGTGCTGCAAGAACGGCGCCCTCTTCCTGCTTTGTGCTGTAAAGCAGTATCCCCATATGTCCTCTGGCAGACTTCCTGCAAAATCCAACCTGGTGGCAGACACTGTAAAAGTACACAGTTTAAGGTAGATTTGTAGTACTGAACGAGAATAGTTTATTCATGCACAGCTGTCACATGGCGATAGCTGCAATTGGGAAAAATGTCCTGTTCAATAAAGTAGTTTCTTAGCTTCCAAATAATACACAATTAAAGAAAACATAATGTGACATTTCAGTCATGATTTTCAGTCATCGGACCTTTGGATGACTAACAGTTTCTATCATGTCTTGTATTACATTTTGTAGATTTTGGAAGTTTTATTGATCTTTGCCTTTCTGTTGTCAAATGTTGCCTATTCACAGAATATATACTGAAAATGACAATGATCTTCCGACGTATCCGGACAATTTTCAAGTGGCCAAGTACTCCATCTTTGAAAAGGTAAAACTTTACTTAGCTCTGATTTCCTCTGCTAATTGCCCCCCTGTAGCGTAATCTGCTGTAATTCTCTGTTGAGTTTTCTAGTGGATATTGTTGCTGTCCTTCAGAAAATATGGTTGTCTGGTTTCCATTGATGCCCATGATGTGGATGTTTTTTTATATATTTTTATAAAATTTGGCTTTGCCCTAAAAATATTAATATTGGTACTACTATTACTACTACTACTTATACCACTACTACTACTACTACTACTATTACTATTACTATTATTACTACTTCTACTTATACTACTACTACTACTACTACTACTACTGCTACTACTATTACTATTATTATTACTTCTTCTTCTTCTACTACTACTACTGCTACTACTATTACTATTACTATTATTATTACTTCTTCTTCTTCTACTACGACTACTGCTACTACTATTACTACTTCTACTACTAATACTAATACTACTACTACTGCTACTAATACTACAACTACTGCTACTAATTCTGCTACTACTACTACTACTAATAATAATAATAATGATATATGTTTGTGTATTTCCATGTGTGTGTCCAGGTTAACAGCAGTACCTGGTCTGTGCTGGAGCTGCAGAGTGTCAGAGGAGAGAGCGGGCAGCAGTACTGTGTGGTCAGGTACTGGAAGGACAACATAGCAGCCAAGGTGAGGGGTCTGTGGTATACTGCTGACTGTAGTGTATGTCACATCACATACCTTATTGTTTTTTTAAACATGAGTTTTGTGAGCTACCTCTTCAAATGGGTATATAATCAGTATTGTATAATCAGTATTGTATAATCAGTATTGCACTGAAGCGGAATAGTTTTTGCAAATAATATAAGAAGCCTTCATCATCACCCTGATGAAGGCTTCTTATATTATTTGCAAAAACGATTTGACCCACTTCTGTTCAGAAACTCACTGAACTGGAATGAGCATCCCTACCATATCAAATAGAAATTCAAGTTCAGGATTTTATTGTCCACAATATACAATTTTATTTTTCTGCAAGGCATAAAACATAATACACCCTGACAATAAAGAAAACATACAGAAATGACCTTGGATGACTATGGATGTGGGAGCGTGTGGTGGAGGCTGGCCAGGTTTCCAGTTTACAGCATGAGGGAAAAACTGCCAGCCTGTTGCTCTAGTCAGCGGCGTGTTCTCGCTCAGAGAAACAATCGAACAAATCAGCGCCTTTTATGGGCATGTCTAAAGTTTGAACCGTACCTCCAAAGGATTTTCATTGGCATTTCGGCAGAATATTATTTGTTGAAATCACCCCCTTAACCAACAAATTGTCTTTGCGAAGACGATATTTTTGTCAAAAACGACCGACAATCTTGATGAAGTAATGTCAGAGCGGCCGGATACATCAGTCACTAGTGATTGGTTCGGGGAAAATCACCCCCCTCCCCCACAGGGAAAATGGCTAACAAAGAGGCAACCTCAGGCTGAATAATGGAGTGGGAACAAATGGCCATTCAGTCTGAATATCAGGCTAAAAAACTACTGATGTACCTCCTGTCCTCGTCCTGACAGTCAGCGGCTGTGAGGGACCAGCTGGTGTTCGTCTCCTCCTCTGAGGAGGCTGTGGAGGTCTACCAGGCCCTGAGGGAGCAGCTGCAGGCCGCAGGACTCCAGCTGAGGAACAACCTCCCTCCACAGGCCCGGGACCTGGGCTCCGTCCCGCTCAGGCAGGTCAGTCACACACTTCTTACAATACATAAAGCTGTCAGAGTTTCTCAGCCTTTTCCAGAGCGACTTCCAGTGAGCGCAACAGCAGAATAAGCTTCACTTCCTAGATCATCAACATTACAACCGGTGTTTTTGCATGTTTACTACAATTCAAGTATACGTGACATGACTACTGACCATTTTCTAAAGCATATCATACTTGTTGAGATGTTTGAATGTGTTTTTCCTCCCTTCCAGGCAGCCATTCATTTCCATTAATTTCAGTACAGTAGGAAAATCAATTTGCAGAGACTTGAAACTTGCTTGAGATAAGTAATCCATCACAGTGAACATCCTGTCTGGGTTTATTTAGGTCAAAGTTACTTTATCGTTGCGTGGCACCATTCCACTCTGTTGCACTCAGAAACCCACACAACAGAATGTATGTCTCCGCCAGAAAATAGTCCCTGAACAAAAGATTGTTTTACAAACTAAATTCAAACATCCATGACATCTAGACCTGGGCATAAATATTAGCTGGAGCAGCAGAGAGTTTTAAAGAAGGTTTATCATTTAAAAATGTAAAAAAAAAAATAGGGAAATCGAGTAAATGTTCAGAAATCTGGTAGAAGTATGGTATGCTTTGAAAATGGTCAGTAGTAATGTAAAGTATGTGTGGGATGAAATGAGTATGAAGTATGAAATGGGATAAAACAACAGTATGGTCCTAATGGTAGAATTTTTGTTGATATGAAAACTAAAACCTAATCTTGACCTAAATTTGACCTTTAAAACAAACAAAACATAGTCACTGCTTGTAGGGCAGAATGCAGTGGTCGGATCAGTTGATTGGCACATGCTCTGTGTGATTGACAGCTGCTGCTGGAGGAGGAGCTGAACACAGGAAGTCTGTCACAGGAAGTGGGCGTGTTCGTGGAGCTGCTGTGGACCGAAGCGCTTGGTTGCCTTGGCAACATCCTCAGAGTTTCGATCACCAGTCTGAGCCTCAACGATGTAAGGCCGGGTCTTCCTCTCTGGACTGTAATGTTAAAATCTCTTTCTGTCCATGCATTCTCTTTTGAAAGGGCTACTGACTGACTTGATTTGGCCAGCAGCATCAGCTGTCACATCGGCTTATTTTTATTTTTTATTTTAATATATTTTTATTTAAGGAGACTTGCATGAAAAAAAGTATACCGTCCCTCTGCTAACCCTCCCAACTCTCCACCCTCCACCCATCTCTTTTGTTTTTTACTGCAGCCGGGAGGAGGGGGGGGGTAATATTCAGAGAAAAAACTAGAATTTCTGAGATTAAAGTCAGAAATTTACGAGAAAAAAAAAACTCAGAATACTTATAAATTGTGAGGGTTTTTTCTCACAAATTTCTGACTTTAATCTCAGAAATTCACTGTTTTTTCTCTGAATATTACCCCCCAGCTGCAGTTAAAAAAAAATACATTTAATTTTACGGTAGTGAAGTAGCATCAAAAGTTTGGTTATTGCGACAGCGCTAATAAAGCTGTAAACCTCTCGCTCTGCCTGGCAGGTGAGCAGGGCCGAGGGCTTGTTGCTTCAGGCTCAGAAGAAGCTGAGGGGGGCGAGTCCCGCTGAGGCGGCGGCGCTCCTGGACGAGGTTTACACCCTGCTGCCGCACAGAGAGCCCCGCCCCCCCGCCACCGCCAAGCTCGTCTCTCAGAAACTGGACCTCTGTCAGGTAAACACACAGATGGACACACACACACACACACACACATGCACACACAGAGACATGCATACACCAACATGCACACGCATGCATGTACTGAGCAGCTCACTCAGAGAGATACACAAATGGAAACACAAGTATCCAAACCCATGTTTTGTAAGGTCTTTCATGCACACACACACACACACACACACACAGCATTATACACACGCACCTAGGGCTGGTCGATGTACACAAAATTGATATCACGATAATCATCAAGATATCAATATGTAATCGATGTATTGATATGTAACATGCAAAATCACATATAAATAATAAAATTAAATAATCAAATTGATGTTCATCACATTGAACTGCATGCTAATATACTGTATAAGTATGATAAATTGTGATTTTCTGGAATAATTGTAGTGTAATTTTCAAATGATATTCCCTAATTTGTCTCATCTTTGTCTCTGTCTCATTTTGTGAGAGACTAATTAGTATTTGCTTTTAATCTTTCATTTGGACAACAGAATTGTGTTTCACGATAACTTGACATCATAATTTCATCAGTATATGATTCTATTGAAAGACGATAAATGCTACACACACACACATACACACACACACACACACACACACACATTTAAAATATTTATTTATGTCCACAAAAATTACAAGCATACAAAGGACATAAACACTATTAATGCAATCAGATATTAGGAGTCAGTCAGTTACATAAGTGCCTAATTGGCAGCCACATTGTTGCTACATACAGGATGAAAACAGTGGCAGGTCGAGGAATAATACACAGAGTCCATTTCAAGGGTATAAAAAGCAACGTCTTCTCCATATTGAGCGGCTACCAATGACAGCAGATACTGAACAATACCTCGCTAACTGCTTGGCCCTTCTCTTAGGGAGACCAGCCATTTGAAGGCCCCTCACAACTAGCTTGTGCACATGACCCAGGCTGCCAAATATGAAAACTAAAAGTTTACACTTGTAGCCCAGCTGTGAAATGGTCTGCTCCAGCTGTTGATATTTCAGCATCTTAGTTAGAAAGGCTTCCTCTAGGCTGTAGTCAAAAGTACAGCCGACCTCTAGAACACACACACACACACACACACACACAGAAACACTATTCTGAAGCCGTTTATTAGCCCACATTAGTAAACCCAAGTCACCAAAGGTCTGTGGGCATTTCCAGACTAACATACGATCATTTCTTTGTATCAAGTTGATCCGAGATGTTCTGAACGTGAGTGAGGTGACTTTGAGAAGCCCCGCCCCTTCCTGTCTGGGGAAGTACCGCGCTCTGAGGTGCAGCATTGAAGCGGTTCCCCCCGGTGGCCCCGAGTTTCAGACCGTGACCCGTCTGCTACAGGACAGGTAGTGTCACAAATGTGTGTAGTGACGTCCTGCAGGCCTGTGTGGATTTCTAAATGTGTGTTTTTCAGGTGTGCGTTACATCTCGCTGTGTGTGTGTGTGTGTGTGTGTGTGTGTGTCTCCCTCTCCGCCCTGCAGGAAGGTGCAGGTCCGACAGGTGCTGCGTGTCAGCAGAGGGGTGGAGCTTCAGATGTTCAAGAACGAGCTCGGCAACATTAAGCCCCTCCTCCACTCCTCCAGTCCCAGCAGCTTCGTGGGGATCCTGTCTCGGTGAGATCACACACACACACACACACACACACACACATACACCTACACACACAACCAGTGCAATTTATTGACAAGAGGTGACTGGTATATGAGTGTGATATAAGATATAACGCATGCATACTCATACAATGATTGAAATTTTACAAGCCCGCGAGCCTTTGGACAGCAGTAACAAATCTTCACAGATTTTTATTGGGAGCAATTTTTTAAAGCTGCTCTATGAAAGATTTTTCTGTAAAAATACGTGCATCTTATCAGCCTAAATCACAAAGTGGGGCTGCAGCAGAGAAGAGCGTCCCATCCCCACTAATTCAGACCCCGTAGATTTGCCCTATTTGCCCAAATTAAATTCTAGTGTCAGGTCATGAATCAAAGCTTGAGAGTGAAATCCAAACTGTCTCCTAACCTGTTGATGCTGTGAGACGTTTACTGACCTCACTGCACAGGATTTCTGGGTATTGAAGTTCAAATTTTTCAAGCAGTTACCTCCTGCTGCCGTTTTGGTCCGCCAAAGTTGCCTCATGCAGCTTTAAAGTCCACTTCTCTAATCTTTAGGCTTATGTGTCCAACCAAAAATATTGATACTTTAACATTAGTCAATACATCAAAATGTGGCAGAATAAGAAATAAATAATAGAAATTATATGCCCTTCCCCCATATACAAGATATACAAGATGTTACACAAATCCATATCCACCTGCATCTTTGACATATACTGCACATTTTGATTGTCCTTGACATTGGATGATGAAGAAATGAGATTTTACGCGCTGTTTTCTCTCTCTGTCTCTCGCTCTCTAGCGGTCTGCTCCTGCCCCGTATGGGAGTGGAGCATCATGGGATTGAGAGAACAGACATCGGTAACCTGGGCAGCGGAATCTACTTTAGCGATGCCATGAGGTCAGTAGAAAAGAAGAGATTGAAGAGGTTTAGATTACATGTAGATTACATTTGGAACACAAGTTACTTTTTGATTACATTGATACGAGTAACTAAACCTCAAACCCAAATCTGTAAAGCTATTGGCTAATCTTTGGTGCCAGGTGATGATATCACCTTCTATAGAGTACAACAGGTACAGACCTGGCACCAAAGATCAGCCAGTGGCAGATGGCAATTTCAGTAGCATGCTTTTTACCATTAGATATCATTAGATATTTACACAGATTTGGGTTTGGGGTTTAGTTACTCTTTAAGAATCAAAGTAAAAACCAAAAACAGTGATATAAAAGCAAGTCTATCAAAATGCATTTTAAGAAATAATTGAAATGTTACTGAACTAGCTTGCCTAAGTTCCTCAGGCAGGTCGTTTCATCGTCCAGGGACTCTGACGGTGAATGAAGCACAGTCGCCCTTAATATAATTTTTTCCATGTCCTCCGTCTGCAGCACCAGTCTGAAATACTCCAGGCCCGGTGCGACCGACGGCTCCCGGCTGCTGCTGGTGTGTGACGTGGCGTTGGGGCGCTGCAGGGACGTCCAGAGGAAAGACCCCAGCCTCCATCAGGCCCCTGAGGGATACCACAGTGTGCACGGGGTCCGCCGCACCCCCAACACCCACTCTGAGTTTGAGGTGTGTGTGTGTGTGTGTGTGTGTGTGTGTGTGTGTGTGTGTGTGTGTGTGTGTGTGAGAATGGATAGATAGATAGATAGGTACTTATCCTGATAGATTGGTAGAATTGGATTGA
The DNA here is from genome assembly GCF_048128805.1 of Centroberyx gerrardi. Lineage (NCBI taxonomy): Eukaryota > Metazoa > Chordata > Actinopteri > Beryciformes > Berycidae > Centroberyx > Centroberyx gerrardi. The sequence continues at coordinate 5,239,823 of NC_136006.1, read as the reverse complement.
TAGAAATCCAATTGTTTACACTGACTTTACATTGTGTGTGTACATTATGTGGGACCTTGGCTTTCTAGTGTGTGTGTGTGTGTGTGTGTGTGTGTGTGTGTATATATATATATATAGACAGACAATTATTTAATTCATCCCAGGTGGAAATTCGCTTACTCATGCACATTGACTTTTTTGTGTGTGTGTGTGTGCATGCATGTGTGTGAGTGTGTGTGTGTGTGTGTGTGTGTGTGTGTGTGTGTGTGTGCATGCATGTGTGTGAGTGCAAGAGAGTCTGTGTGTGTATGTGTGCATAGAGTAAGTGTGTGTTAAGATGTGAGTGTACAGCATACAATATGTGTGGATGAACGGCTATGTGTGGGATTGTGCAGTACGTTGTGCTATATTACGTGTGTGTGTGTGTGTGTGTGTGTGTGTGTGTGTGTGTGTGTGTCCACGTGTTTACATCCCTACACCCGCACCTGTGTGTAGGTGTGTATGCTAACATGCAGTACGTCTGCTGCAGGATGATGAGTACGTGGTGTACAGTCCGGATCAGGTGAAGCTGAAGTACGTGGTTCAGTTCAGCGTCGATGAAGACCAGCTGAAGGACTTCAGTCCCTCCATCGACACTTCAGCTGAGCTGCCTCCGCCCTCCGCAGACCGAGGTAAAGGCCACAAAGCTATAAATAATAATAATACCAATAACTTTATTTGTATATTTCCAAACACATTTTGGAGTTCATCACCGGAGACCTGCATGGCATTCTGTTACGCTAACCGTCAATCATTACCATATCCTCACATTGCTCACAATTCCTTGTTTGTGAAAGGCAGAAGCAGCAGAACAGACGTAATTTCTTCAGGGTGTCTGCAGGTCCTGAAAAAGACTTTAAGTGTTGTAAATCATATTATTTAAACTCATTTAAAGTCTACAATTACGTTTTAAAAATGCAGTTTTTTTAGACACAATTAGGTCCAGTCATGCAGACTTATATTGTGATCGGTCTACAGTTTTAATTTTCACATCGATTTGATTTGTGAGTTCATTTTTATATTTAATTCTAACTGCCATAAAAAAAAGCTCTTAAAAAGTCTTACATTTAACTTGGAATTTGATGAATTTGATGAAATTTGCAGACGCCCTCTTCTTTTGTTGTGATGGAAGTGGGAAGCAAACTAGCTTTTTGTTTGGTTTGTTTTTGTGTGTGTGCGTGTGTGTGTGTGTGTGTGTGTGTGTGTGTGTGTGTGTGTGTGTGTGTGTGTGCAGTGCTGTCTTCTGAGGAGGACGGAGTCGGCAGCAGTAAAAACCCACTAGATGATGTGACAGCCGGACTGTTGGACCGCTTTGGTCAGCAGCTCCCCCTGCAGGCCGTCCATGTGAAGTGCAAACTGATGGATCTGCTCTCCCAGGTATCTGACCTGATAGCTCACAAGACAATAATAGATTAGAGAAAATATAAATATTAATCATTCACAGTTTTGTCTTTGATATTTTTTTTCGTGGGTTAGGTTCATGGTACAGTTCAGTGGTTAGAGATGAAACTCGATCCACAATCAGAAAAGAGACATTTTTCTGTTTTGCCTCACTAACATATTATGCAGAGGTGGGGATTCCAGTTTTAATAGCTTTAGACTCGACTTGATGCATGAAGAGAAGACTTGAGACTTGACTTGACTTGGGTTCTGGTGACTTGGGACTTGACTCTGACTTGTACTCTGATGACTTGAAAAGGTTTCTAAAGTCTTGACTTGAGATCTTGTGTTTGTGTAAATGACTCAGATTGAAAGTGATGAGATTTGTTCCAGCAGACGACTGAATTTAAATTCTGTTTTCTGAATTTGTACGGAATGATTGAATTTATTGAAGTTGAAACTGATTATAGAAATCAAACTCATGATGCTCTTACCAAGTTTTTATCCTATTAAAACCATATTGCATTGAAAAGTCCTAGATATTTAGTTTTCTTTAAGATATTAAATTGATACTGGACTCTTGATTTGTCCTGACTTGACTTGCTGTTCTACATTTAGACTTGAGACTTGACATTAATGACTTGGACTTGACTTGGACTTGAGATGTTGTTAGTATGACTGTCGGTTTATCTCTCCTGAAAAACCGCTCTGTGTTAAAGCTGTCCTCCCCTGTCGACTACCAGGTCGTCATCTTCCAGAAATACACCAATCAGAGCTCTGCACCCATTGAGGCTAAGTACGTCTTCCCATTGGATGATTCTGCAGCGGTCTGTGGGTTTGAAGCGTTCATCAATGGGAAACATGTGGTGGGACAGGTAACGCAGCTCAGCTTTTCTTCTCATCGATGTCTGGTCTGATTTGATTTTTCCCTGAATGCCTGTGTTACCTACAGCCAGTTATTATTGTCCAGCAAAACCAGGTATCTCAATCTGTTTGTTTGTTTGCTTGTTTGTTTGTCCCTTGGAGTGAGGCAAACTACTGAAAATATATTGTAAAATGTCAAAAAGTCAGTCAGTGGAAAAGATCAGAAAAAAAATAAGCTGCATTTTTCAGCTGTTTTTTTCATTGCTTTGGTATTTCATTTCATAACATTACTTTGTTTTGATGAGTTAACATTGCTAGCCAGCTAATTAGGTAGCATTAATTGAAAATAAACAGAATAAGGTATCAATAAAATGACTTCAGCTCTTAGCATCAATCCCAACAATAGATGCAAATGTTCTCCAGGCATAATTTTTGAGAAGTTTACTCATTTTGAATAAAAGTTGTGGAGAACTGGGAAACTTTGAATGGCTGGAATCAACTTCTCGTCCATTTTGCACTTGGCAGGCAAAAATATTGTTCATGAAACCGAATCACAGTGGTAGGGAAAATAGGAAGCCTGGAAATGTGATTGGCTGTTGACGGCCGATGACTGCGAGAAGTTCAGCCATGGACAATTTTTCTCAGACAAGCTTGTTGAGCGTCCGCACATCAGTGACATTGTGGTGATGATGTTGTTGATCGTGTTGCTCACAGTGTGAATCAAATCAACTGCAGTATTTATCTGCTGTTGCTGATCGTGTTTGTTTCAAACTGCTTGGAGTACCAGATTTCACTCTACCAGGACAACTAAGCTGTCAATCACACAAGTGCAGTAAATTTACTTTTCATGCTTTTATTCTCTCCTATGATTGGATACGTTTTCTGGTACTCATTCCAGTGTCCTTTGTGGCAAACCCCACCCATCTGGTGCGGCACGCAGGATGAAACGAACGCTATTAGTCTCTGTCCTTATTTTAGTCTCAGTCCTTATCTGTACTGTATTCTAATGTTTCTGTATTATTCTTAAGCTTAATGCGCCTGTACTTCCTGTTTTAACTCCAAAAGCCCAGCCAGGGTTAGGGGTTGCAAATTAGCCGTGGCTAAAAACCCGTATGCATGGCATCTATTTTGTATTTTATACATGAAACAATGTTTTATGCATTTGTCCCTATTAAATAAACGAGTAAATAAAATATGTATTATTAGCAAATACCATTAGAGCCCGGTGTGACTGTGCTGTCTGTTTGGATCCCAGGTGAAGGAGAAAGAAAAAGCTCGTAAGGAGTACAAGCAGGCCATAGAGAAGGGCCATGGAGCCTACCTGATGGACCAGGACGCCCCTGTATGTATAAGCTCTGCACTCCAAACACATGAAAATACACAGAAAATAATCATTTCTCCATTGAGTTAAGATCTGTTATGAAGCCAAGTATTAAAAACAGACAGGAGGCTGCAAAGCTTCGTAGCTATTCTTGGCTATTCATTGTGAAAAGTTAAAACCTGTCTGATGTGTTTCGGCCCCATCAGGCCTTCATCAGGCCTTCATCAGGCCTTCATCAGGCCTCCATCAGGCCTTCATCAGGGGAAGGAAGGGAAGAAAGGAACGCATCAGGCACCGTTTTTAACTTTTTAGAATATGTAGCCAAACAGAATAAAGGCTTTTTAACCTATTTTGGAGTGCCTTGCATCACTTTTTCCACATATTATTATATTATATTATTATATTATATATTATATATTATTATATATATTATTGTCTGTGGTTGATGAGTCAGTGCACTTCTATCTCCCACTTCCTCTAAGTGGTCAGTTTTCAAAAGGGAAGGAGTCTCATGTTTGTGATCTTTTGAAACGCTCCATAATAGTCGACGCTGAGTCTCCGTGTGCTTTGTGATAGTGGTGATGTCATCTTTGTGCGCCCTCCAGGATGTGTTTACCATCAGTGTGGGGAATCTGCCGCCCGGCGCGACGGTCCTGATAAAAGTTACCTTTGTGTCGGAGCTGATCGTGCGGGACGGCGGCGTTCTCTTCTCGCTGCCCGGCAGCGTGGCGCCGTGGCAACAGAGCGCAGCGCTCAACCAGACCACACAGGTGAGGAGAGACCCAAAACAACACGAGTCCACGCGGCTTCCGGGGTCCATCAAGTTATTACTGTGAAGGGTCTGGAGAAGGGCAGAGGGTTCCCAACAAGGTTAAACACAACAACAGGAAAATGTACACCAGTCAGCAGTCTGGACACACCTGACTGAATGTTCTGTGTTTCTCATTCTCTTAAAGCCATTTTGATCTAAAGGCTTCTGCTTAAATGCTTGAAATGAGTTTCTTAGACAAATATAAATAGTGAAGTTGATGCCTATGTATGAATTTCTTTCCAAAGCCTTTGCCTTTCCATCAAGGCAAACTTTAAAGAATCTAAAATATAAGATAGTTTTGATTTGACGTCTTTACTATTATTCTAAAATGTGGAAAATAGTAAAAATAAAGAAGAATGCGGTGTGTCCAAACTTTTGACTGGTAGTGTACATGTGATTTTTGTTGAGTAAAAGTTGAACTTTCTCTCCCTATATGTGAGGTGCTCAAAAAAAAAAAAAAAAAAAATACAATTCTGATAATGTCATCAGCTGTGTGTTTTTTTGTCTTTACCGTCACTCAACAGGTTACTGTGGAGAAAGTGTGTGTGACTGACCTGGCAGCAAGTACAGGGTGAGCAATATTTTGTGTTTTTTTTAACTGGATATAATAATAATAATAATAATAATAATAGTAACTTTATTTATATAGCACTTTTCTTAACAATTGTTACAAAGTGCTTAGACAAAGTAAAATGAATCATGTAAAGAATAAAACATTAAAATAAAAACAAAAGAATATAAAAGCAAAAGATATAGGTTGGATCACTTGGAGAAAAGCAAAACGGACATTTATTTATATGAAAATGTTGTGTATTATGACTATGAATAGTGTGCAGTGGAGAAAAACAGGAAATATGGGAAAGATAGGATAACATGTAACAAAGGTCATGAGCAGAGCAATTAGTTTCCCTACTCGTTGCATTAATTTTGTGTTGCACCCTAAAATTATTATAAATATTGTCAACCTAAGTCCACATTACCAGCAGAAATATCTAAATTATGACAGACACAAAATCTTTCTTTTAAAAGAACCATATTGGGTTTTTTTTGCATGTTTTAGCCCATTTACTACACTGCACACATACTTTACATTACTTTGCATTACTTTCCAAAGCATACGGTACATTTTTAGATGTTTGAGTGTGTTTTTCCTACCTTCCAGGCAGCCATTCGTTTCCATTCATTTCCTTACGGTACGAAAATCAACTTGCAGAAACTTGAAACTTGAGTTTGAGATAGGTAATCCATCAGTGAACATCCTAATGGCTGTTGACGGCATTTGAACATTTAGTTTGGTCAGTTTCTTTGCATGGTAATTTAGTTGAATTTGGGCATTGATTTGTGAAGTCTGTAGGTCTTCTGGTGCGTTCACGTGCTGGCGAGAAGCTCCGACATCTGGGACTGCAGCGAGTATTTACACTTTGTTGGCTCGTTCATGTGCGCTCTACTATAATTCTGATATTTCCAAAGTGACTTGAAGGCAGAATAAGACAAGGGGAATCTTTCATTGATATTACGCCAATAAAGAGGTTAAAGGTCCCATATGGTGTAAAGCAGGACTCCCCTCGCCTCTGTGATGATAAAGGAGTTGGATGGTCTATCTAAACATGGTGAAAGTATCAAAACGCACGGTCGCCAACTAAATCCACACAATCCATATTAGAAAAGCGAGCCTCTAAACGAGCCGTTTGGACTTCCGTAACTTTGTGGCGTCACAAAGGTTCGCTCATTATCATTTCTGTAAGAAATAATAGACTAACAAAGTGTTTTTTTCAAAGTGGTTGAGCGGTTGTTATTGTTTATTACCGGAGAGTTTTCCCTACCTGTAGCCGCCGGGCCGCGGCGTCTCACGTTTCACTCTTGAAACGGTTAGCCAATCGGAACAGAGGGGTCGTTAATATTAATGAGCCTTAAAGACACGGCGACAGAAACAGCCTGTTCTTGGTAAGGCTCAGAGAGATGCTGGAAAATTAACTAAATGGATTGAGAGTGTTTTTGGTACATGACACCACACACAGCTTTGAATGGACCTCAAGGGTTAGGAAAATAAAACAGAAAATAAAATACTGGGAAGTGGAGAATATGGGACCTTTAAGAATGTAACGCAAGTAACAACCGATCTCTCAGATCAGTAACTGTAATGTGATTACTGAAATTGGAATAGTAATGTCTTACTTTACTCTGTTATAAGAAAAAAGTAATGTGATTACGTTACCCCCAACACTGGTCATGAATCATATTTGAACCACTGACTTTACTGGTACATGGTATGCTTTGTAACCTGCTTCAACAGCCCATACTGTACATATACCGTAAAACTTCAATTAATAGCCCGGGCTTTTATTTGCTTCAAACACTGAACTCAACCGGCCTATATTTGGGACAGGCGTCTATATGGGACAGGCCTTTAATTCCTAAAACTCTTGCTCAGCAAAGATGGGAAATACTATCAAATTGTTTATTTACTGGTAAACCAGTATGAATATTACTTGTATAAAAATTAGGCAGAGAGAGAGAGAGAGAGAGAGAGAGAGAGAGAGAGAGAGAGAGAGAGAGAGAGAGAGAGAGAGAGAGAGAGAGAGAGAGAGAGAGAGAGAGAGAGAGAGAGAGAGAGAGAGAGAGAGAGAGAGAGAGAGAGAGAGAGAGAGAGAGAGAGAGTTGGAAGGAAGCCCATTTTTTGATTGTGACTGACGTTTGAATGCAAGTAAAAAAAATAAACTGGCAACCGGCTTCTAATTGAGACCGGCCTTTATTTGTCAAAACGTGTAGCCACACCCGGCCAGTAAAAGGGACCGGCGTCTAATTGAAGTTTTACGGTAGACTTTTACTGTTGTCCTAAGCTGAAAGGATTTTACTGCACTTTTGCTTCTCCGCCAACCAAGTAACTGTTTGGAAACTCCAGCAGTCGTAACGGAGGATTGATGTAAAGTGGGGCGTGCTTTAACAACTTGACCCTCCCTGTATTGTATATATAATATGCACTGTACTGTGTGTAGTTAGATGTCGTGTTCAGTGTTTATCTGTCGGCCCTCAGAGAGTTCACACTGGACATGTCCATTGAGATGCCTTATGAGATTACCAACCTGCACTGCGTCACTCACAAAGTCAAGGTGAAGGTAAGAAATCCGAGCATACTGCATTCATCCTCATATTTTTCATACATCTTCATTTTATACATGTTTTTTCCAAATTTTCCATTAATTTTCTTTGTCTCAGTGGGTTCCTACACAGGTCTAGACATGTATGGTTAAACAATTTGGTAATTTCCAGGTCTTGATATGATGGAAATTGCACAAAAACGTTTGGAAAAATATGGGGAAATATTGTTGTACCGCCCCAATATTCATACAACTACACAATTGCTATGGTTTTAAACCCCTGTCAGCTCACATATTCTGGTATTTGGCACTGTAAAGAATAATCTCCAACTATACAGTGATACAGCAGAGTTGGTAGGGGCTCGACGACTATCAAGATGACAAAATCTTCAAATCAAATGAAAGAAATTAAGGTCTGGAAAAAGTCTGTAATTTTGAATGAAACTTTGTAGGAACCCCGCTGCACTGCTGTCGTTTGCACACCTTGCATATATAAATTAATATATTTTTCATGCATTTTTTCATTCATATACTCCCACTCAATGTATTCTACTATTGAAATTGTTGGTTCTATAATATTGTTTATGTTATATATATTATAATATCGGCCATTTGTTCTTCTATCCTGTTTTTCTTTGCTGTTTCTGTTGCTGCAACGACCCGATTTCTCCACAAGGACCATCAAAGTTTCATCCAATGTAATAATCTTGAATGGCTGGATGTTTTTAGTCTCTGTTAACTGTGTGTGTGTGTGTGTGTGTGTGTGTGTGTGTGTGTGTGTGTGTGTTATCCCACAGAGGACGGACTGTAAGGCGGTGGTGAGCGTGCTGCCAGGGGAGCTGATGGGACCGGATGGTTTCCAGCTGTCAATCACTCTGTCTGAGATCCACCTGCCCAGGATGTGGGTAGAGAGACACCCGGACAAGGACAGCCAGGTCTCTCTCTCTCTCTCTCTCTCTCTCTCTCTCTCTCTCTCTCTCTCTCTCTCTCTCTCTCTCTCTCTCTCTCTCTCTCTCTGTCTCTCTCTCTCTCTCTCTCTCTCTCTCACCATCTTTCTCTCTCTCTCTCTCTCACCATCTTTCTCTCACCATCTATCTATCTCTCTCTCTCTCTCTCTCTCTCACCATCTATCTATCTCTCTCTCTCTCTCACATCTATCTATCTCTCTCTCTCTCTCTCTCACACCATCTATCTCTCTCTCTCTCACCATCTCTCTCTCTCTCTCACCATCTATCTATCTCTCTCTCTCTCTCACACCATCTATCTCTCTCTCTCTCTCTCTCTCTCTCTCTCTCTCACCATCTATCTCTCTCTCTCTCTCACCATCTATCTATCTCTCTCTCTCTCTCTCTCACACCATCTCTCTCTCTCTCTCTCTCTCTCTCTCTCACCATCTATCTCTCTCTCTCTCTCACCATCTATCTATCTCTCTCTCTCTCACACATCTATCTATCTCTCTCTCTCTCTCTCTCACACCATCTATCTCTCTCTCTCTCACCATCTCTCTCTCTCTCTCACCATCTATCTATCTCTCTCTCTCTCTCTCACCATCTCTCTCTCTCTCTCTCTCTCTCTCACCATCTCTCTCTCTCTCTCTCTCACCATCTCTCTCTCTCTCTCTCTCTCTCTCTCACACATCTCTCTCTCTCTCTCTCTCTCTCTCTCTCTCCAGGCCTGCATGTTGGTTTTCTATCCAGACTTCGACGTCCCCTCCACCCCGTCCTCCTGCGGCGAGGTGGTCGTCCTGTTGGACACGTCTGAGTCCATGAGAGGAGAGTCTCTGCTGAGCGCCAGGAGAATCGCCCTGCAGCTGCTCAAAATCCTCCACCGCGGCCTCAGACTCAACGTCATATTCTTCGGCACAGGTCGGTTTGATTTGTGCTCGCTTTTTTTAAAGAGCGAGGAAGTACAAGCTGTGCAAGGTGAGGCGAAGAAAAACCGTCTCACCCTCAAAGAGACAAAGAAAAATGAAGATGAAAGATGGAGAAAGGCATGAATTTGACGACAGAAACTAAATAACAGCAAATGGCACAGAAACAACAAAATCCATGAATATCAAGGCAAATAAATAAAGTTATTATTTTTTTGTGGTATTGGTTAAAATGAATTATTCAGTAATATGTCTGCTCTTCTCATGTGTTTTGAGTATAATATATAATAATTATAATAATATGTTTTCCATGAAGAGACCGACCGATGAATATTTTCTCTTAAAAAGCCAACTCTTCTTGTTGTTAAAGGTGACATTTTTTTTAGCAGGTGCTGGAGTGTTATAGCTTACAGGGACTCATTAAAAAGGAGAACACACACTGCTTTGATGTATTTATTCAACTATTTCACAATGTTTTGACCCTACAGTAGGTCTTCATCAGGGAGAAATAGGTTCATTTATAGTCAGTCAGTGAAAAAAATGGGAAAATCTGCCATGTCTGTTTATGTTTGACAGAAAACCCAGTGTGTTTATCCTCATGAACATTTCCCTGATGTTTTTTTTTTAATGTATTTTTGTCTCCCAGACCAGACAGAGGCTTTCCTTGCAGCCCAGCCTCTTGCAGACGCCCTCCAGCCAGCCAGAGACTTCATCAGAGTGAGTTTTGACAGATATACTGTATATTATACTATGAAATATATATTTTATCACAAATATCTAGTTATCTTAAATCCATTATTCTAAATTACAACTTGCTAGTCCATAGTGCTAACAAGTGAAGACTAGTGCTGCTGTAAGTAACTATATATCTTTTGGAAATAAAAATTAGAAGGCTGCAAATAACTGTATTTTTCCTTTTTGTTAAACCTATTGCTAAACATAATTAATGTTGTATTTAAACTATACTAGGCTACTTTAAACCCCAACCCTTTAAAATTAAACTATACACTGTCAAATGTAGTTCAACTTAAACTACTGTGAAGCTTTAACTACTGTGAAACGATATATTAACTAAACTATACTCAAACTATACCATAATAATATACTATGATTAACTACAATACACTAAACCTGCATTATACTTGAACTCTGCTTAAATATGTAATAAAGTTGACAGCAATTTTTCATCTGTACTGACATGAATGTTTATCTACAGAGGCGTTTTTGAAATCTTTTGTCATTTGTATTTTATACATTGAAAATTTTTAGTGAAGTAATTCACCAAAAACATTTTTTTTTTTACAAATCCCTCCCCTAGATATTAATCCGAATGAAACAGGAAAACATACTCTGGATTTATCCATTGAGAACAAAATGTTCTGATATGCAAATGTGCACATTTTATGAAAAATTTGCTAATTTGAATATGTTAATAACAAAATAAATAAAAGATATAGTACTGAAAGTGTTGGCTTAGGATGTTAGGGGTGTGTTGGCTTTTTGCCTCCATATTCAATCTATAAAATGTAATTCTGTTGAGATGAAAGGAATGTTTTTTGTCCAATTCACCTCTGGTTCCTCGGCTTCATCTGCCCTGTGCCTGCACACGTGTTGCTCTGATGGCTCCGCCCCTCTCTGTCCCGTCAGTCCTCCCCTCCAGCAGGCGGCAGCACCGAGCTGTGGCGGCCCCTGCGAGCTCTCAGCCTGCTGCCTCCGTCCCGCGGCCTCAGGAACCTGCTGCTGCTGTCGGACGGCCACGTCCAGAACGCCGAGCTCACCCTGCGGCTGCTCCGAGACAACGCTCCGCACAGCCGCCTCTTCGCCTGCGGCCTCAGGTCCGAACCGGTCGAGGGTTTTGACTTCTGATTTTTCTTTCTTCCTATCCCATAACCTCACTTAACATACACTTGGTGGATGATTTTATCCAAAGAGACTTAGGGTGCGATCACACCTACAGTTTGTTTTCTTTAGTTTTTTTTTTTTTGTATTTGGTTCGTTTAGGTTCACATTGACCAATTACAAGCGAATCAACTTGTAAATAAAAGTCACATGACTCTCACGTAGCTCATTTATTGGACAGAGTTTCAGTGACCTGTCATCCCGCAAGGTTAGAGATTTTGATTTGATTTTGGCGACAAGGAGAGTCAAAATAAATCCGATTCCAGTCCCTGTGACTTTAGCTAAAGGCTTGGTCACAATACATGATTTTAATGCTAATTCTAAGTCCGACTGAACAATCCCGACCGTCGGAGTGAGTCAGGGCTGGGGGGGGGGGGTGTGGGTGGGGTCAGTCAGATTATCCTGTAGTGTGAACAGGTTCAAGACTGGAGGCCTCTTGACAACTCCAGACCGGTTGGACCTTGACAGGATTTTTCTCTGGGCAGACTCTTGTAGTATGAAGCGGTCCAAGCCAATCAGTGTAGCTCAGAAAAAGAGAATGAACCAGAAGAGAAGTCGCTCACGTAGATGTTTTTAAATGTGTGTGTGTGTGTGTTTGTCATCTCAGCCCGACAGCTAATCGGCACATGCTGAGAGCCCTGGCCCAGGCAGGGGGCGGAGCCTACGAATTCTTCGACCCTAAAACCAAACACAACTGGGCAGAGAAGGTGAGACTGACTTCCTGTAGTCTGTTGTGGCGTCTTGCTTAGTCACAATACCGATGTGTCCTGTCATTCAAGGCTGCAGTTTAAATCTGGCTCACGACCCGAATATTCCACTGAAAGTCTTGGTGCGGTATAACAAGCGCTTCCATTATGCTTGACCAGTCACAACCTTTGAATGCACAATGTTAACAAGAGTTAACATAGAGAAGCAGGCAGAGAAACCTTCTTGGAAAACAACGATGAGAAAAGAATCAGCCCGATGTTAGACAGGAAAGTCCTTCTCTCAGTTCTGAATGTGAAAACAATGTAGTACAGATTCTGGGCAGTTTGCCTTCAGGTTGTAGCTGTGCCTCAAAGTAATAAAATAGTAATTATTTAATATTTTAAATTTGTAAATTCGGACCACGATACGAGTAAGGCAGAGTGAAAACAAAACTTTGTAGTTGCTGCTACTTTGAGGAATACTGCACTGAAAAAAGTGAAAATATATGTCAAGGTGCAAAAGTACAATAAAGTAACTTCCTGAAACCAAGACAAATAATCATGATTAGTAATTGTGATCACAATATTTAATAATTTAATAAATAATCAGGTTTATCATTTTTGTCATAATCGTGCAGACCTACAGCATTTAGAAGAAACTTACACTCAGTCTGACAAAATGATTGCTGGCATGAAAGTAAAGCACATTATTTTTTATAGGTATTGGATAATGAATTATTGGTTTAAAAAAAAAAAATCAAAAATGTGTATATAAGGAGTTTTGGATTAAATCCTTTCCTTTGTCCTTCTCCACTGCACCTAACAGAGCCGAAATGACATAAAAATGGTCTAGAAATGCTTTACGCTTTCTCTAACTTGTGACAAATGTCAGTATTTACTCTCGGTCCTCTACATTTGAAAGCTTTAGTGTACTGTGTACTTTTATCAAATAAAATACATTGAGTCGTTTCAGTGAGGTCTCTGTAATCCTGGGTGTGTGTTAATGTGTGTATACTTATTTCTGTGTCTGTCTCTACGTATGTATTTATTTATCCATGATATATCCATGTATTGCTCCCTCTGTCCACCTGTTCGCCTGCAGGTGGCGTCCCAGGTGAAGCGCATGGCGTCCCCGGGCTGCAGCTCGGTGTCGGTGAAGTGGCAGCAGTTCAACCCGACGGCGCCCCCTCCTGTCCAGGCCCCCACCCAGCTGCACGCCCTGTTCAACGACTGCCACACCCTGGTGTACGGCTTCGTGCCGCACTGCACCCAGGTAGGGAAGAACTGCTGCTTCAGTCTGATTTACTACATTTTAGATGCATAGCATGTATATAATATATAGGGTATGCTTTGTTTTTTTTAAATAGAATGATGTATTGATTTGTTTAACACTTTTTTGGTCACTGTATAACTCCATTTGTGTTATTTCACAGTTTTGATGTCTTTACTATTATTCTAATATGTGGAAAATAGTAAAAATAAAGAAAAATGTGGGGTGTCCAAACTTTTGACTGGTAGTGTATTTGTTGCCCATTTTTGAGAAAGCGATAGAGAATAGCAAATCAGGCATTTATTTACATGAACATTTCAAGATTATTTAAAATCTTTGTAAAAGTCATAAAACCTCTTTAGAAAAATATAAAAGACCAACCCACCGAAAATCTACTTTTTGTGCATCATCACAAACTGTCCTTCAAATTATTACCTAATTACCTATTTTGTTGTGTCACAAATCATTTGATGTCCGTGTGTGTGTGTGTGTGTGTGTGTGTGTGTGTGTGTGTGTAAAGACCATAATTGTGAATCTCAGCTCACTGTCTGTGTTGCTTCACATATATTCAGGCCACTCTGCTTGGCGACCTGAGCGGTCAGGAGATCAAGACCATGGTGTCGACCAGCGAGCTGCAGAAGACCAGGGGCACAGTAAGACCACTCCCCCCACACACACACACACACACTCACACACACACACCCTCTCACACACACACAAAGAATCAATCTCTCTATCAATCTGTCTCGAAGTGAAACCTTGCCTGACATATTGTCTTGCACAAAATACACACCTCATAACCAGTTACCTGTTAGTTAGTTATGCTGCATGATGATGGTGACTGTCATTATCTTCAGGACGATGATGATGATGATGATGATGATGATGATGATGATGATGATGTGTATGTACATGTGTGTTCAGTTCCTTCACAAGCTCACAGCGAGGGCCGTCATCAGGGATTACGAAGACGGAAGCCTGGACACCAACGAAGCTGAACATGAGGTGTGTGTGTGTGTGTGTGTGTGTGTGTGTCTAACCTGAAAGTGTCCCTCCACAGTTTATATTTCTGGTCAGAGCTTGATATGTTAACGTGTTCTTTGCTTTTCCAGGGGAAGAAGGCGGAGCTGAAGTCCTCCATCATCGAGCTGAGCAAAGAGTTCTCCCTCCTGTCCCAGTTCACCAGCTTTGTGGCCATCGAGGAGCGGGTGTGTGTGATGCACACATGCAGTTTTCAGCATGTCCTCCTTCACATTATTACATTGCTGCGTGGCACAACCAGCGTCTTCTGCTGTTAGGGCGTACGTGCCTTGCTCAAGGGTTATTTAAGTGGAGTGGAGAGCGTTTTCACTTTACCCACCTGGATTTGTCTAACAAGCCCATTTCTCGAGCCTCTAGGCGACCACCGCCACATTTGTCATAATCTTAAAGTCGAGATGAAACGGCATTTCGAGTGTATCTAACTTCTGTATTGTGACGTATTTCCGAGTGAAACAGGAAAGACAGGCAGGACGTAACGTTGGGAGCAATTTGATTTGAACGTTGAAAAGTGGGCGTGTCATAACACCCGAAGACACACCGAAGTACCGTGCTGTTATGCTGTTGCTAGCTAGTTAACTAATGAATCTTAGCTCTGTGCGCCAAAAGTTGAAGATTGATTGATGGGTGGATGTCATATTATTGGTTGAAATTGGTTGAGGCATGCTTACGTAAGCACACAGCATATTTTGTTTTACAGGAAGAAAACATGATTGAATTTTGATATAAGAATACAAAGAAATTGATTTTTTTATTTTTTTTTTGGCATATATTGTTAAATAGGTGCACAATATGACCGGGGATGTGATCTAAAAGGGTTAAAAAGGCATTTTTCATTTCATCTCGACTTTAAAGCTGCAATAAGTAAAATTTTCTGACCACTAGAGGGCGACAGAAACTGCAGCAAATTTGTAAATAAACTCACAGCAAAGCCACTGGCCCACTGCGCTACGGAGGCTAGCCAAGGACAAACATTTCAAAACACCGTGCATAAAGGCTAATAGCTAAGCTAACCGTGCCTACAGAGAAGTCTCGCCGGTTAACGGTCTCGCTTTAACAGATCTTTCTCCTGCTGAAGTTACATGTCCCACAATGACCAGTGAAGAGGCAGGTAGCAAGCTTACTAGTTCAACAAGTTTTACTCGCTCGCATCATCGATTCCACCATTATGCAAACATTTTCAGGAATGGGAGGGTGAGACCGCCGCTTTAAAACAGCGAAGGAGGAGACAAGCTAGTAGATTGTAAAGATTGTAAAGCTACGGGAGGGAGTGGGAGGAGCCTCGTTCCGGACCAGAATTTGACAACAAGCTTTAGAAAAGAGATGTAAATAGCAACACAGCTCTTAAAATACCGTAATGAGTTTTGCTTAATTGGCAGCAGTCATTTTGTCAGATAGGCTAAATTTTTTTGTTTTGTCATATATCATCTTTTGTTGCTCCAACTTTACACCAAACTCCTCTCCCATGTTGTAGGACTCAGAACAGAAAGAGGAGGGTTTCACAGACATTCCCAAGTTAATCGCAGAAGAAGATGTGGACTTCCTCCCCTACATCAGCTGGATTTCTCCTCTGGATAAAAGAGAGGAAGAAGTAGAAGAAGAAGACGAAGAAGGAGAAGAAGAAGAAGAGCTTTTTGATTATTCTGAACGTGCTTATTATGGAGCTTGTAACATGGATGAAATGGAGGTCACTTACGGTTCCAGTTCTGAGGACTCAAGCTCAAGTGAAGAACATAGCAGAATGGCGATAGAAGAGGTAACTTCATACCATGTGTAGTGTAAACGGGTGGGAGGAAGAGGAGTTTTACCGTTTAGTTGTGTAGTTTTTTGCCATTTTTTCTGCCTCCTTTTTCTTTCTGCTGTAGGAAAAACATCACTCCCACAGGTTTACTAACTTTCCTAGCCACTTCTTTACCCTATCAAACCTCTCGACCTGTTTTTCAGGATGAATATCAGGAGCAAGTGCTTCGTCTGCCTCGTTTACGGGCGGGAGGTGATGTCTTACCCGACAGCTTTGTGAAATCCTGCTCCGCAGCCTCTCCGCCTTACATACCCACTGTTAGTCCTTTCTCACAATTCACAGATTACACATGAATGTTTGGGGGTTTATCTTGTATGTCTTCATGTCTGCCAAGGTTCTGACTCCTTGTATGTTTTCAATTCTGTCTCTCTCTCTCTCTCTCTCTCTCTCTCTCTCTCCCTCTCCATTTGTAGTGTGCCTCTTTTGCTTCTGGTCCTGTTCGTTCAGAAGCATCTCTGCCGATGAAAAAAGCCAAGAAATCCAGGTTGCTGTCAGCAGTTGTTTGCAAAGATGAGGCTGAATGGAGACCGCGCACCGCGTCCGGAGTACAGATGCATGCACAGATGGAGTGTCAATCTGCAGATTTGCTAGGCCTGGCTGACAGTCAGATGCTGCCCAAAGTGCAGCCTGGTATTCCTTGCGGTGTTTCCTCTTCAGCCAAACATCCAACCAGCCCTCTCGTTTCCTCTCCATGCCCTCCGCCTCCCCCTTTTTTCAGTGTTCCCCAGTCCAGCTCTCTTCCTCCTCCTCCTCCTCCTCCTGTGGTTGCCTATGAAGATCTCAGTTGTGACATGCCATTTGAAGGTGCTCTCAGGAGACAAATTAAGTCTCGAGCCAGACGCTCAATGGAGCGTACAGAAGACATGACCCCACCTGCTCCCTCATCAGAGTTGTCACCAATACTGCTCAGTGTGAAACCACAAACTCGTGAAACCACAGAATTGGTAACAGGTTTCGGTCAATCTGGTGATGCTCTGGGCACAGACTGGGAGGATTGGGACTGTAAGCACTGCATCTCTGCACAGTCTGCAGCTGATGAGGAAGATGAGGAAGTGATTGACTACTCTCTCAGAAGTGACATCTCTGATGCGGCCTCTCTGACCGGATTTCACACAGCTGAAGTCAAGAGCTCACCTTTTGGAGGGAGCAAACCCAGTCTCTCATATCAGGGAGTGCCAAACTTTGGTTTAAGTGCATCCCAACCAGCACTAAAAGTCCAACCAACGGGATCAGCATACCCCGGCTCTTTTTCCGGGGGTTTATTTGGTATGTCATCTCAGAGTGTTTTGACTTGTCCAACAATAATCACCCAAAAACGTTTTTTTGGAGCACCACAACCTCGTGCAGAACAGGGCTTCAGTTTTGGCTCAAGATCTGTTATTAAGATGACTTCCGGCCCCAGGGTGCTGGTCGGCAGTTCCCCACGAAAAAAAAAGGAGCTCTCTGGGGTCCCCTTTGGACAAGGTTTTTCTTTCGGGGGAACACCAATGGGGACACCAATGGGGGACTCCCTAGGTGGACTTCGACCTCATGCTGTGGAAACGAAGGCTGCACTCGCCAAAGCAAATGCAATCCTCAGCCTTCGCTGTTTTGCACCGGCACCAGAAACTGAGAGGCCACAGTTAAAGGGGATCAGTCTGTCTCTGTCACAACCTTTAAGGGCATGTTTAGGGTGAGTCTCAAACCATTTCAAAGGTTAAAAGTGTAATTGAAGAACTTTCTTTATCCTGATACCCATTATTACAAAATGATTACATTTTTAAAAGAGGCTGGGTAACTGATGTCTTTGGTTGACAAAGTCAAAACAGACCAGATCTTCTATATTTCTATATTTCAAATACTGGCTGATGAACTCCAGGTAATATTTTCTGGGTATCCATTTAGTTTGTGTTTGCGATATCCAATAATTGTTGTTTTGTGATTGTGTGTCATTATTCTTTCACAATGTACTGCTGATTGTCTTGTTTCAGCGCCCCGTTAACGGCTCCTGAAGACGTGAAGCTGAAGTGGATGAAGATCTTCCAAATGCAACATCCAGTATGTGATGCTAAAATTTTTACTGAGTCCACCTCGGTGTTTCCGCTGGACAGATGGTTTGAGACACAGAATATTTTGTCCGTTTTTTCATACGGCCTTGAAAGTGCTTCAATCTTTTCAATAAAACACTTCACTTCATTTCTTGACTTGACAAGAGTAAAAGAAATGAGGCCTCTGTGATGTCTAATTTCGACTAATGCCATGTCTCACCCCAAAACATGCCAATTTTGAATCCTTGCATTTTACCAAACAATACCTTGAAAGTCATTGAATTAAATGTCCCATGAGTGTGGGAACCCTGGTGTCATTAAGTAATCTATGACTTTTATCAACCTCTTATCAGCGACCATTAGGAATTGCAACAACATCAACAGGCCTCTGGCAAAGCTTGCAGGGGTCTGTAATAGACAATAAAATCAGATTTTCACAATAGAGGGGAGTAAGATAACTAATTAGAGCAGAGATCCAACAGAAAGCGAGGTAATATATCTAGTCAAAGTGCTATAATAATAATAATACTGCTTTGTCATTTGTTTTTTTGGCTTGAAAACAACACTTTTTAGCTTTTCCATATACTGAGATTAGAATAGCCACGCTTTGCTCATACCTGCAACCCTCAGTTTTATTTCACAGTTAAATCTGCATTGAAATAAAGCGAGCTGCATGAGTATTTGATCAGTGAGACATTGTTTGATGTTTGATGGTGCCATGCTCTTATTACTTTGGATATGAAACGACAGAGTGTGACACTTGTCTGTGTGTTGCAGGAGGGCTACTGGGAGTGTACTGCTGAGCTGGGCAAATTCATAAAAGTAGATGTAGACTCCTTTGCCAACGTGTTCCTGAAAAACAAGGGCATCTGCTCTCTAGGTACAGTACAGACTAATGTAATTCTGTCGTGTGTTTGTGTGTGTGTGTGTGTGTGTGTGTGTGTGTGTGTTTGTGTCCTCGTACCGCTATGCTTGTGAGAACCAGTTTTGAGTTTTAGACCTTCGGAGTGAGGATATTTTCGTGAATTTAGGTAATTTTGACAACTAACCTCTTTCAGGGCCTAGTTTAGGATTCTGACTGTTTTTTTATGGTTAAGATTAGAATTGGGATTAGGTTTAGGCTGGAGCAAAGGTTAAGGTAAATTTAGAGTAAGGACTTGGGTTTAGGGATAAAGTTATAATTAGGTTTAGGTTAGGGTAAAAGTTAAGATTTTTTTAGGGTTAGGAGTTGGGTTTAGGGTTAAAGTTAGAATTAGGTTTAGGTTAGGGTAAAAGTTAAGATTTTTTTAGGGTTAGGAGTTGGGTTTAGGGATAAAATTAGAATTAGGTTTAGGTTAGGGTAAAAGTTAAGATTTTTTTTAGGGTTAGGAGTTGGGTTTAGGGTTAAAGTTAGAATTAGGTTTAGGTTAGGGTAAAAGTTAAGATTTTTTTAGGGTTAGGAGTTGGGTTTAGGGATAAAGTCAGAATTAGGTTTAGGTTAGGGTAAAAGTTAAGATTTTTTTAGGGTTAGGAGTTGGGTTTAGGGTTAAAGTTAGAATTAGGTTTAGGTTAGGGTAAAAGTTAAGATTTTTTTAGGGTTAGGAGTTGGGTTTAGGGATAAAGTTAGAATTAGATTTAGGTTAGGGTAAAAGTTAAGATTTTTTTAGGGTTAGGAGTTGGGTTTAGGGATAAAGTTAGAATTAGGTTTAGGTTAGGGTAAAAGTTAAGATTTTTTTAGGGTTAGGAGTTGGGTTTAGGGATAAAGTCAGAATTAGGTTTAGGTTAGGGTAAAAGTTAAGATTTTTTTAGGGTTAGGAGTTGGGTTTAGGGATAAAATTAGAATTAGGTTTAGGTTAGGGTAAAAGTTAAGATTTTTTTTAGGGTTAGGAGTTGGGTTTAGGGTTAAAGTTAGAATTAGGTTTAGGTTAGGGTAAAAGTTAAGATTTTTTTAGGGTTAGGAGTTGGGTTTAGGGATAAAGTCAGAATTAGGTTTAGGTTAGGGTAAAAGTTAAGATTTTTTTAGGGTTAGGAGTTGGGTTTAGGGTTAAAGTTAGGGTTAAGGGTTAAAGAATGAGTGTAATTAATGGAAGGTCCTTATAAGGATATATGAACAAGGATGTGTGCGGTCCTGTCGCTCAGTGAGTTGAGCATGACTCTAACACTGTCAGGGGGTTTGATTCCCACTGAAGCCACCAATGCTAAAAATATATACACTCATTAAGGCTGTTGGAACAAATTTCAGTATTCGAATTTCAGTTGATGTCAAAAAATCCTAACGAATTTGAACCCCAAATGCGTCGAAAACTTTTTTTTCCCATGCACAGCTGATTGAACTAAACACATTACTGGCTCCCCATGCCTCGGCTCCATAGACCCCCATTCTCTACCGCTCTCTCGATCTCTTCTACTGGCCTGCTAGTTTGTTCTCCTCCAAACAATATTTGGAAGATATTTGGATTCCCCTCAGTGAAAGACAAGATTCAGCAGAACACCAACTCAGATCTTTCAAGATACTGAATAAGGGAAAAACCGCTCACTGCCAATAAATTCAGAATAGAATCTCTATCTGTTTAGTACACCTTGGCTGTTCATTGCGCCCTGCTTTCATGTGTCAATGTTATGTAAATGTGATCATTAATATTCAAATTTAAGTCGAATTTTACTGATTTTGGTCAATTCTAAGGTGCTTTGGATAAAAGCATCCACCAAATGAAATGCGTTATATGTGTGTGTGTGTGTGTGTGTGTGTGTCTAGGTGTGAGGGCCCATGCAGACATCCTGAGGCTGGTTGCCACTCTGCTGGTTCTGCAGCTGATGAGGGTGGAGAAGCTGGAGGAAGGCAAGCTGCTGCGCACTCTGTTCTGCCTGGACGACTCTCCTCAGCCCAGGTCTGACTCCAAAACACCCAAGTGTGTGTGTGTGTGTGTGTGTGTGTGTGTGTGTGTGTGCTCTTGTATTTTTACAGTAAACCATGTCTAGACCAAATGTCCTCATAAGAATAGAAAGAAAGATGGGGAAAATTGAGGACATTTCGCCAGTCCAGAAAAAAAAAGGTGTAGGAAAAACACTGCCTTCTAGTATTTGATCATTTCAATTCCAAATTGCAGTATATGTTCTTGGGAAAAGAAAAAGTTTATCAAAAGGTCATCATTTCCCAATTCAGATTTTTCCTTCACATATGAAATCTAATCTGTGTCAACAGCAAAAAGCTGCATGAAATTTTTTCAAATCTGATAGATATGTGCTACAAAATCAGTTCAATCAGGACAGACTCAAATTAAAACTTTATTCAGAAGCAAAACATGTCAGAAACTTTGGCGTAAGCTCCAAGGTGAAACTCCTCCCATTGATGAAGTTAGGAATACATCCGTGGTTGGATGTAGGAATTAGGAAGCCCCGCCCCCCCCCCGGGGAGTTCCTCTGGAGCCTTGACGGTGGTGATGGGGTGGAGGAGGGGCGAAGGTAAGCACAGCGACTGGAATGACAGCAGCATACAGCATAGTTCAGTGAGTGGCACAATAGCATTGTAGGTGACGTGTTTATACATACGTGTTTATAGGGAAAGTGTTCGCCAACTCTGAATGGGTAAAGAGAAAGCATGAATGAAACTAGAAAGAGGTGGGTGGATTTAGGTGGTCTTCCTGATTGAACTTATAGACCTCACAGTCTAAGGCATGCGACCTACATACAACTTGAATGCTCAAATCTGAATTTGTCAACGGTTCTGAATTTAGCAGTTGCTACCCAGTATGAATGAGGCGGTGAATCTTTTGGTTTGTATATCTGGATGCTGGTAAACGACGGCCTTTTTCTTTCCAGGTCTGAGCGGTGGGAGGCGGTGAAGAGGGCGGTGGACTGGGTGTGCTGGGCCGACCGGCAGTACCCGTGCGTCTACAGCCGGCTGGAGTTCGGCTGGAGCTGGGAATCGTCCACCCGCCAGCTCCTGGGGTACGAACGCCTCCCCGCCCGCTCGCCGCTCAGCAGTCTGGGGACCGGGACGCCTCTGCCGGTCCACTGACCGGGCTGACGTTACTTCAGGGAGGATGAGGAGAAGATGGTGTTTAAGAAAGTGTTTAGTTTTTAGGATGATAAGGCACACACATTTATCTTTTTTTTTTTTTCCAGGATTACGCTTTTGTACACATACACATATACAACTGCCTTTCAACACTTTTGATTTGCTTTTTTGGGGGGATAAGTTTAGGATAAATTTGGGGACACACACAAAAAAGTATAGGGAATAAGTATGGGAGCTCAGTTTTTAGGTGATAATTTAGAAAACACACACATATTGTTAGTCAAACCAATTGGTCACTGCCAGCTGCAGTTATTTAATCAAGAGAAGTGCTGAAGCCTCCTGATAGTGCTGTTAGCTTTGCATGTTTTAGCACTGAGCGCTAGATGTTTCAAATATTTCAACTTAAAGCAAAAAAGAGCACAGCATTTCAAACAGGTGTTCAGTACTGTCTTAGTGACAGCAAGAGTGAAGATCAGCACTCACACCAAGCATCTGTTGAGTGCTGCAAGTTAAAAAAGATATGCCCAGTGGATACAGGGGCATATATAGGTCTTCTTTATCATATCATTTTTAGCCTTTGCACTGTTATAGTCTATCCTGTTTGTTGTGATTTTAAGCAAGCGAGTATCAGTGTTGCCAACTTGGCGACTTTGTTGCTAGATTTAGCGACTTTTCAGACCCCCCGGCGGCTTTATTTCTCAAAAGCCACTAGCAACAAATCTGCCGAGTCTTTCTGACCATGGGGAACAATGTTAATGTGTTGAAAGCCAAAGCATTTGGCAATAAATTGGTACGGCTGATGCTGGTTTGCTCTACTTGCTTGTCTAATCCAAGACAATCTATGAAGATCCATTGGAGAATTGGCTCTACACAAATGATGTCTAAATATCTAACAAATAGAAAAAGAGATACCTCAATTCAGTAAAAATTGAGTAGTCTGATAAGGTAGATTTGATTCCAAATGTAGGTTACTGTGACACAGTAAACTGTCTTGTCTTTAGCCCTAGTCTCTACTCCAAATCAGCTAGCCAGCTAATTAGCCAGGCTAATTTGGCAGAGCAACTGATGTTAAAGTTAAAACGCGACTACTAGCCACTACTAACACTAGCTTCTACTAGATACGTTAGCTAGTGTGCAAATCAGATGTGTTTACAAGACAGATCTAGTTAACCAGGGCTAACCAGATTCAACAGTTAGCTAGCTCACAAGCTGGCACAAAATCATAAAATCAATCAGCTGCATCTGTGGCAAAATGATCAGTTCCCAGTTTAAAACGGCACTGAAATTAACCTGTTCTGTTGAAACCCAATCAGCTGTTTCAGCTGTTGCCCAAAAACCGAGGACATCCAATATGGCCGCCACAGGGTGTGTTAACGTCACCTGAAAGCCCTCTAATATAGCTCAGTAGGCCTATACAGTATATCGATCAGCAGAGAGGTTTGGGGGTACAGTCTGATATTGTTGCTTCAAGAAGTTCCTGAAAGTTATTTTTAATTAAAATCCACTTTCTATTTTAATGATCAGTGATGGTACACTTCAGAAGCCTTTTACTATTCAATATTTTACTTTGGTGATTAGTGGTATTGTTAACAATGTTGTATTCAATTTGTGGAAGATGTCATAAATGTATTGAATTATCTTGTATGTAAACCAAAAATAATAAACATGAATTATTGTGAATGCAATTCACTATGCTTGACAGATTTGCATTGGTGTCAGAGATTAAGCTTTGTGTCAGTTCTCATTTCCTTCTTTAAACAGTAAACCGGACATGCTTGTCTTATTTGGTCGCATGCACACCACAACCCATGCGTACGGTCCATGCGGCAGCCACACACACACACACACACACCATACTCTCTTAATCAGGCTCTGATCGAATACTAGGAAGATTTAGCATTTATTTTTGTTTTATAATTTTACAAGAATTTAAAGCTTGGTAACGCTTTATTTTCCGGGTCCGCAATTTCTTAATAATTTCCTACAAAGGAACTGTTAATTTGTTAGAAAGTTTCCTGGACAGAACCATGAAATGATGTACTAATTATAGGGAAAATAGAGAAAGAGTTCAATGGTAAGTGGTAGGTGGTAAGTACCTCCAATTTCTTCTGTTGTTTCCAAGACAGAACCATGAAATTATGTAGTAGTTATATAGAAAATTGGAAATTAACCAAAATGACTTACTCAACAAATAACTATATTATACAATTATATGAATAATGGCGTATGATAATTTACCTCTGCCTATTATTTTTCCAATAAATAGTTTATAGTTTTGCAGTTCTTTCCAGGAAATTATTTTAGAAATGTACAGTATCGACTCACCAGACTGCTGACATTTTCTATATAACTACCACATCATTTCATGGTTCTTTCCAGGAAACTTACTAAGAAATTAACAGTTCATTTCAGGGAACATATTTGTAAATTGTGTACCCGGAAAAGAAAGCGTTACCGTGTTCTCTGACTTTTATTTATCGTTATACTTTATTGATCCCTGGCAGCTAATTTCATCTGCCAAAAGAGATCTTTCAGGGATCAATAAAGTATTTCTGCATTCAACTCTGTTCTTCAACTTCTCAAACACTATGAAAGTATGTGTGCACAATTTACCATGAAATCATTTTGAATAAATGACCCACCATTAACAAGCAGTGAACAGTGCTGTTTCAATTAGATTTGGCATTGACTAAATTGAAAGTTGACTCTTAACTCTTCAGACAAATGTTTCAAATTCTCTATACTTATTTACACTATAAGATTTGTATTACAGTGACAGCTTCAGAAGAGAAGTTGCTGTGATGGTCACAGCATCAACACCTGTGAAAACTTACTTCCTGAAAGGCTACAAGTCAGAGGAAGTGGTGGAAACCAACAAGAGTTTCAACATTTGACAGCAGACTATAATATTTAATGTTGGACAGCAGAGGTGACAGTTGACAAACAGCTGGGATGCTCATGAAAAATGGAGGAAATCTACATGAATGTTGAACCTGCCAAGTCCAGTGACTCAAGAACTTCAACAAAACAGACAGGTAAAGATGGGCAGACTGTGAGTGTGTGGATATATAATGTCATGTATTATTACTGTTCTCTTATTTATTATACTCCCTGGTCTTTTCTGTGCTCAGGTCCCAGCAGCTCAGACAGGAGTTCCCATGGAGCGGCTTTACTGGGTCTGGGGCTGCTGAGTGTTTTCCTACTGGCTGCGCTCATCGGCCTCGGTGTCCGCTGTGAGTCTGGTTCACATTCAGAGCTCAAGTCAGACTGAACAGAGGATTTTGATGACCGTTAGTCTATTATGAAACATGACCATGTGTTACCAAGACGTGTTTTTCATGTTTTGTTTTGACTTTTTATGTCAAATGGTTATGTTTTGGATTACTTTTTGCATTTCTCTGGGTCTTCGGCTTTTCAACGCTGGCACAGACCGTCGTATCTGCTTCTGTTCAATATCAAAATGTTTGCTGGGAAAAGACAAGACTCTTATTGTTCAGCAGGAGCATTATTACGATTATTATCAAGAATGATTGCATTTGCTATGCGTTTTCAGCTGAATTTGTTGAATTCCAGTGATGCTCCATGTTGCTGCATTGATAACATAGGAGGACAGATACTGTAATCCACCTGTGCAGTGTCACATGAGACAGATGATGCACTTAGTTTGACCACAGTCTCTCACAGAACAATTTGTCATTTTGACTTGTGAATACTGTAACTGCTGCTGTATGTTATAAATGCAGAAGTTATTTGATGAAATCAATGTTTCAGTATGTCTCTTGATCTATTTCAGACCAGGATGTGGTGCGTGGTTTTGCTGTAGATCTCTCCGTTATCCAAGCCAACCTGACTGAGGAGAGACTGGTTCTCCAGGCCAGTAATGATAAGCTCTCCTCCCTGACTGAGGAGAGAGACCTGCTGAACACCCACCTCACTGCAATGACTAAAGAGCGAGACAGGCTTCAGAGTTTGTCCAGAAAGAGTGAGTACTTGCATGTGTGGATGCTGTGTTGCTCAACCTGCGGGTCAGGACCCACCACAGGGTCATGTAGGAGCCCTATGGTGGAAAAAAACATTGATGTGGAAATCTTTATTCCGTTCTGCAAAATATGTACAGTCAAAAAAGTATTTTATAGCTGGAATCCGGTACTTTTTTCCAGTAATAAATGGTTATTTTATCCATCTGGACCGTAGAGTCAGGTTACACAATACCAACTATTAATGTTATCATGGTTGGAGATGATCTCCATAGACTGGTATTGAAATGTTTGACCAGGTAGAATGAAAGTCTGCTAACTATCTAACATTATCCAACAGAAATCATAATTTGGTATCATGGCTCTCTCTATCCTGTAAGTTTACACCTGCAAAGAAAGGGGGTCTTCAGGGGTGGATTTGGGGGTCGCTGCTGTACAGTACATGCATGTTTTTGAACAGCAAAACTTTACCAATAGACAGACTTGATTCTCGTCTTATCTTTTATGTTTTATATCGCACAGAGAAAACGTGTCCTGCAGGATGGAGGATGTTCAGTTGTGTGTGTTATCTCCTCTCTACTGAGACTAAGACCTGGGATAACAGCAGACAGGACTGCAGAGACAGAGGAGCAGATCTGGTGGTCATAGACAGTGCTGAAGAACAGGTACAGTGTGTTGGTGTGAGTGTGGGTGTGGGTGTGTGTGCATCTGTGAATCTATGAGTGCAGGGATGTGTTTGCGCCTGTCTGTGTGCTTTCAAGAATATTATATATATAATTATATATATATATATATATATAATTTGCCTGAAGCACAGATGGAATACAAATCATCTTAAGTTCTGTTTGGATGGACCAATGAAGGTCAACTCATGTTAACATTAGAAAACATGTTTATTGCAATAAAAATTCAGCAACTTTACGATAAATAAACTCTTTACACATAACTAATAAAAAAAATAAAAAATAAGAATGAATACAACAGTAATAAAAAAGTGACGTTTGGAGTGTAGTTAAAAAAAAAAATATATATATATATATACATATATATATATATATATATATATATATACACATATATATATATACATAAGCTATCATAAAAATAACATGTTCACAATTCAACTGCATGTGGGTTAAACAAAGGTGCAAAATTAATATTGATCAAATATGGTGAACTACATCACATTTTAGCTGCTAGGGAGCTAAGATTTTGGAAGATCATTCAACACAGCGTATGCTAAATTTATATTTTTTGTTTAAATTTATAATTTTTATTTGGTTCCTCTCTGGCGTGAAAAGCTTTAATTGGGGAATTTATGCTGGAAGTCAGACTGGCTAACAACAGGATAAAAATTCTGTGACATCTAGATGCAGCGATTTTATTATTTTCTGCAGGATTCAATGACTTTCCTTATTTTCTGATCCGTTTTCCATAAAAAAATATTTCTGAATTATAATTTTGCCTTGGATTCCTCTCATATTTTGTTGAGATGTGGTTAACACTATAATATAAATACCATGGCTTTTTGTTTGTTTGAAACAGACATTCCTCTCTACACTCACTAAGGAAGAAACTTCATGTTGGATTGGTTTGAGTGACAGAGGCACGGAGGGGACCTGGAAATGGATTGATGAAACTCCATTGACTCTAAGGTAAGACAGAAATATGTTTAGCCTTGGTTGAACATACAGTATATCCACTTTTTCTGTATATTACTAGTAGTTACTTACTTTACTCGGTCTGGCGCACCGAGCTAAATTGTCGCCAACGGAGCGGAAGTGTTGCCCAGGTGATCGTTGACGGTTCATGTCGTCATCGCGTTGTGTGCACCAACTAAATGTCTTACTGTCATAGCTTTGTTTTTGTCTCGTTTTAATTTTATTTGGCAAATACTTATTCTTGGTTAATAGAAATAATTCAGGTAAACAATAATAAAGTACCCTACCTTCCCTCTGCTCTGATTGGTTCGCGGTTCACCGCGTCATCAGAGCGTGGAAAAAAGTTGAAGCCAGCTGAACTTCAGTTTGTAGCTGCGCTGCCCGACACGCTGATACATTTATGCTCCAGCGCAGGCATCACTAACTGGCGGACTCCGGGCCGTATCCGGACCCAGTGACGGTTCTGTCCGGACCGCGACCAATTTCTGATCAATTAATGAGAATAAGATTGACGGAGCCATGGACGGAGCGGCAACACTGATCCGTCGGAAAACGGACAGAATTGACGTCAGGAATACAGCAGCCTAGCTTCGCTCATAATGGAGCTACTTCATAGAAACAAGTTAAATTCATTCAAATTCATTGTTTGTAGAACTAAAACTCCAATCTGCCAATTGCCATGTGCAAGGTACAGGAATTTCTTTCTGTGATATTTGTGCAGAAAATTAGAAACATCTAGAAAGCGATGGACCAATAGTGCATTGGTCCAGCATACCATGAAGAGGAGATGCTGACTAAAATGAGACGCATTATGTAAATTAAGAGCCATTGAAGGCCTGGATTCATGTTGGAGATTAAAAGTGTCATGATTGTCTTGTTTGTTGACCTGCTAGGTACTGGAAGGCAGCACAGCCTGATAACGGTGGAGGAGATCCTCAGTTGCGGGAAGAAGACTGCGCTCATATCGTTACTGGCAAGACTAAAGAGAACTGGAATGACATATCTTGTGCTTATTCTCTGCGATGGATCTGTGAGAAAGTGGTTTATCATTGAGTTTTGAGAAAAATCAATGGATTTTCAGCTTGTAGGCTATGCTTTTGTAAGGAGTGTGTGTGTGTGTGTGCGTGTGTGTGTGTGTGTGTGAGAGAGAGAGAGAGAGAGAGAGAGAGAAAGACTTTGGTTGGCAAAAGAGTCATGCTTTTGTAATCTGGATGCTTTTTACTTTAAAGATACTGAATGATAAACTTCAGCTAAGGACTTGTTCCCCCAAAATGGATATGTTGCATTTTAAAATAGCACACATACTTTTTGCTGCAGATGTGTCACTTAGCGGTTGTTCTGGCTTTACCAACCAAGTGATGTTAAAATAAATTTAAAAAAAAGTGATGTTTACTGAGGTTGCGTCCTCCCCCACTTGCCAGGTCCGCGGTTTCCTGCCTACAGAAGCGCATTGCATTCACCAAAGAAAAGAAAAAAGTCAGAGATGGTTTCTCGTAATTATGACGTAGTATTTCATGATGAGATACGGAAGTCATAATTACGAGAAACCATCTCCGATTGTTTTTTTCTTTGGTGAATGCAATGCGCTTCCGTACCTGCCTTCCTCCCCATTTGGTTTTGGAGCATGTGGGACGGTTTTCAGTGGCTCATGCGCTGGAAATTTTAGTTTGACCTGGCAACCCTGTCCTGTTACTCTGGACTGTCCCTGCTGATTAATTTGCTGTCTTTTGGATCGCCATCCATTACGAAAAGGATGCAAGGTAATGACGATGTGACTAGTCAGTGAGTTGTACTGCTAATGTTCTGGAAATAAAGTGTTTTCTTCCCCAGGCTCAGAGTGACAGTAGAATCACAGTAAAAATCTACAAATCTAAAGGACCGCTTAGTAAGAGCGGATATACATACATCTAGCTCTGATACATTTATTACAGGAAATGTTTCATGCAGATCATGTACTTCCTTTAATGATATGGTGAAAACCAACAGGTTTATCAATCAACATTCCTGTAAGGAATACACGATAAAATCACTCATCACATGCAACACTACCAATGTTATATATCTTTTATTTTGTAAATGCAATAAATACTATGTCGGTCAAACCTCACAGAAGCTTAACGTCAGACTTAATGAACATAGAAGTAGCATCAGGAGAGGAGACATCACATCCCCAGTTGCCCGACATTTTTTAAATGAAGGACACAGATTGGAGGACTCACAGGCATTGAGAAAGTAAGGTTGAATCGCAGAGGGGGTAATAATGAAAATGCCTTATTGAAAAGGGAATGTTTCTGGATACATACCTTAAATACATTGCATCCTAATGGGTTAAACGAGGAATGCAATCTGACGGTCTTTTTATGAATGAATGACTCTTGAGGTTGGGCTCCTGTGAATATAGTAGCCTAATGTTTAAACTTAGTGACTATTGGTATGTCTGATTTATGAACGGCTGACCACCTGATGTCTTCAGATATCCCATAGTTTTTTGACATACTTCTGATATTTTGTATAATCTTTTGACATGTCTTGTACACGTTTAACAATGTAAATTGCACGAATGACCCCTGGTGGCTACATCAGGTACCACATGTTGGAGTGTAGTTTAACACCAGGGATTTATAAAGCAACACCTTTACATAATGGTTCTTGTTATGGGGATTAGATCCTTCATGTCAAAATAATGGTAGATGTATTTTGAAAGTGGTGTCTGCATGTATGAAATACTTTGAACTTATTTTGTTGATTTAATGTTATATATTTTTATTTAATGAAATAAAATAAGTGGTTAACAAAGTAACTATCCATCGTGTCCGACCCCATCTCTATCAACTCAGATGTTTTAACATCTGAAATTCAAGTTATTCTTAAGGTCAATTGCAAATTAGATTCCTCCTAAAGTACATGACTAATGTCGCAGACCACTGACATCAGTCCCTTCATGTGTCAATGTAGTGAACGCTAGTTCACCAGCGTGTGTGTGTTTGTGTGTGTGTGTATGTGTGTATGTCGCCTTTTTCTTCTTGGAAGGACTGCCCAACTCCCGCTGTTGGTCCCCCCACCTGTCACACCAAATTTGCACCCATGGTTGTATGTAAACCAAAAATAATAAACATGAATTATTGTAAATGTAATTCATGATGCTTGACAGATTTGCAGTAGTGTCAGGTAGAGGTCTGCAACCCGACCCGAACCCGACGGGACCCGAGACTGTATGTCGGGTATTGGCCGGGTTGGGCTTGGTTTTTAAATAAATAATTCGGGCTCGGGTCGGGTCGGGATCGGTTGTATTTTTTTCATGCGTGGAAAAAAGCACAATGTTTTTTGCTCCTCGCTTTCTCTTGAAGCTCTGTGTCACACAGGCTGGGCACACACAGCCTCCCTCCCTCTGCTGAGCGCTCTGCTGAGCGCTGCTCAAAATTGTGGATTTTGATGTGGATTTTCTAATTTCTATTTCTGACAAGAAAATAGAATGACCAAAAAATACACGGACCAAGAGGCTATAACTTTTAAATAGGAACGTTTTGATTTCGGGTCGGGTTTGGGCTTCAAATGTTGCATTACAGTCGGGCTTAGTTTCGGGTCGGGCCTGAACGTCGCGGGCTCGGGCTGGGCTCGGGCTGGGCTCGGGCTGGGCTCGGGCTGGGCTCGGGCTGGGCTCGGGCTGGGCTCGGGCTGGGCTCGGGCTGGGCTCGGGCTGGGCTCGGGCTGGGCTCGGGCTGGGCTCGGGCTAAATGGCACTCTTTCTTCCTTGATTTTATGAGACGAGCGCTGGCACACGCTCGACCGGGAGAGGGGCATAAATGCGCGACAGACTTTAAATTACGTTTTTCAATGTAGACTACATCTGATATATTTGTTTCAGAAAGCAATTCTCCACTCCATGAAAAAACCTTCAACGCATTATTCTGGCGATAGGGTTAGAAAATGTGGGCTAAACCTTGCGGTCCCGGGGTAAACGTTGGAACAGCTGATTTTACAGCAAGGCTGACAAGTGGCATTCAAGTCATATCTGACCCGTTTTCAGTTTATTTCTCCCCACAAAAGTTATCTCTCGAATATATAACGCAACACTATCAGCTCCTTGTTCACGATACAAGACAGGCAGACAGGGAGGAAAAGAAACCATTCAACTTTTACTTTACTTACCAATTTGGCGTTCTCTCTTGCAAATAATCCAGCCATGTAACTATCCATTCATGAAATGAAATCGCACACTTTAGGATCCTCCTTACCCCGGGAATATGCACGAACATTAATGGTTTGTAAGAGTGGCATTTAACAATGTAACGGGACGCGCAACAGAAGTAATCCTTCCTGGCCAGTGATAAACCACAGAACAGCGCATCGCCCATTGTAGAACATATTCCCACGATGTAATCCACCAAATCACACTTCAGGATATTCTCTTAATAATGACTAAATTCGGAGTGACAAAAAACGGGTTTATTAAAAACGGCGTATGCAAAAGTATCCGACTAGGCCAACGTTACTGCGGAAGTAAAGCACGTCATGCATGACAACGCCACAAACTCCGACTGATGTCGCGGTGATAAAGGGGTAATTCACTTTTTAAATAAGATTATTATGATAGCCTCTTTGATGCTACTTGAGTTGTGTATTTTATATTTTTTGTATATTCTCATATTTCATTTCAATGTTTATTTGAATAGGGACAGATACATAGACATAGAACATTTAAACAAAAATAGTCTGATGTCACATATAACATTTATAGCCTAAGCTAATTTAGATAACCTAATAGATAGATCATTTAATAGACAGATAGTACAAAAACAATCAATGGAATTTCAATTTGTATTTAAAATGATCCCAATTATGATCCTGCTTGAGATGTGTGGGTAATGAATTCCATATTTGCCCCCGTACAGAGAAAGTGGTTTGTCCAAGGGAGGCAATTCCCCACAGCAGCACCCCTAGTGGTTGTCCCAGAGACCCAAAGGGATTTCACCATATCACAGAGAACCTGAGGAGCCTGATTATGAATACATTTATGAATACGTTTTATGTTAGCAAATTTAATGAAATTATCAAAACTTAAAATGTTTAATTTCTGTATGACACAGCAATGGTGAAACCTAATTGGCTTCCTGTCAATAATTTTTATTGCACGATTGTATATCATCTTAAGAGGTCTGATTACAGTAGGACTTGCTTGAGACCACGAAGTTACACAATAACTCAAGTATGAGAAAATCATTGAGTGCATATAGATATTTGCAGCATGAAATGGTAAACAGTTCCTAATCAGTCTAAATGTATTTGCTTTTGCTACTCTGCTCACCATTTGTATATGTTTCTCCAATTTTAGATGGGAGTCTAACATCAAGCCAAGATATTTAACCTCATAAGCCTGTTCAATCGATTGTCCATTGATTTTTACTTTTAATTTATTTACTTCATCTGGTGAGGAGCGTCTCCTGGACGAGAAGCATATTGGCACAGTTCTCTTAATGTTCAGTGTTAGACAAGAATTTTTGAGCCATACTGCTACCGATTCTAGATGTTCTGTCAGTTGTGTGGAAACTGAGGCGGTCGTCCGGCCAGACACATATATGACTGTCATCTGCATACATCTGGAGACCTGCTCCTGGACATGATTCTGGAAGATCCTTTATATATAAACTGAAAAGAAGTGGTCCGAGAATGGACCCCATGGGATTCCCGTTTTGCAGCCTAGTAAAGATGATTGTTTATTATTAATAACTACACATTGCTCACGATTACAAAGATAAGATTTAAACCATTGTAAAGTTTTATCAGAAAAGTTATATTTGGAGAGTTTAGAGATAAGAATATCATGATTAACGGTGTCGAATGCTTTTTTAAGGTCCAGGAAACCTGCCCTCACCAACTTACCTTTATCAATTGAGAGTTTAAGTTCTATAAAAAAGCAATTAGCACTCTCGGTAGAATAATTAGAACGGAAACCAAACTGCAATGGGTGCAAGTAGTTATGCATTTCCAGGTACTTCACAAGTTGTGAGGCCACAGTTTTCTCCAAAACTTTGGCGAAAACAGGGAGAATGCTAATTGGCTTATAATTGCATGCCTGATCAGCTGCTCCAGATTTAAAAATTGGTATAACTCATGATTGTTTCCACCCATCAGGAAACTTCCCAGTTGCAATAGATACATTAATCAGATGAGTGAGAGGACCAACATATATACTTCTTTAGAAAAGCAGTATCCAAATTAAAAAGATCTTTTGAGTGACTGTTGGTAAACTTACTTCTATTATTTGAAGAACTTCTATTCGATTAGTTTGTTGTAACTTAAACGAATGAGTAGTTTCATTTTCCAGACTGGCTATGATAGGCCTACTGGGTTGTTTGAAATTGTTGAAAAAGTTCCTCAGCAGATCTGATAAAGAAGTTATTAAATTCCTGGGCAATTTGTCCGCTTTCTGAGATCAATTGATTCCTTACTTTTAGTTCAAATATTATCTCTGTTCTGTGTGGCTTAATCAGATTGTTTATTTGCTTCCAGATTGATGAACTGTTTCCTCTCGCATCTGTAATTACTGAGATGTAATAGTCAGCTTTTGCATTTCTTAATTCTTTAGTAACACGATTCCTTAGCCCCTTATACAGAGCCATGTCAGTATTCAAGCGACTTTTTAAAGCAGTTCTAAGTGCAAGGTCTCTTTGTTTCATAAGTTTTCGAATTGGCACATTTACCCACGGTAAGGATAGTTTTCTATTTGAGCGCTTGCATGTTTTGATAAACTTGCCCACAATTGCACCAACCGTATTCATAAGCTCATTACAACATGCACTGGAATCGTTGTCATTCAAAACATTGTCCCATTGCACCCTGCTTAGTTCACTCTTCAGGTTTTCCAGATCACACTTTGAGATTGCCAGAAAATTTGATTTAAGATTACTACAATCAGGGAAGCATTTTTTTTGTTAGTTTCCTCACAGCTAAAGTCATATTGTGATCTGACAAACCTGTTATGAGATTATACACCTTAATTATCCTTTCCTCCCTATTAGAAAAGATTAGATCAATCTGTGACTGAGTGGATCTCGTAATCCAGGTGGCAATACGAAAGAAAGTGCATACGTAGGGATAGACAAACATTCAAACAGAGATATTCATCATAGTCCAGCTCAATTTCTTTACCCTTAAATTAGTTGCTAATATAAATTATTACTCCTCCTCCCTTTCTATCTTTCCTAAAACATCTGAACCCAGGCACATCAATTAGACTTTTACTTTTACTGTGAAGCCAACTTTCACTGAGGCATAGAAAGCGCAAATTAGAATCCATCAGTAATGTTTTAATTTCATCATGTTTTGGGAGTAAGCTTCTAACGTTTAGATGACCTCCGATAATCCCTTTGGGCTTAACGTTAGTGTCCCATGTAACTTTTGCATGATTGACTACATGTGGTATGGTTCAGTTTGCGTTTAGTCA
The DNA here is from genome assembly GCF_048128805.1 of Centroberyx gerrardi. Classification (NCBI taxonomy): domain Eukaryota; kingdom Metazoa; phylum Chordata; class Actinopteri; order Beryciformes; family Berycidae; genus Centroberyx; species Centroberyx gerrardi. The sequence continues at coordinate 5,204,661 of NC_136006.1, read as the reverse complement.
CTGCAGCGCTGCTTTTCAAGATATTCAGTTCAGAGCGCTGTTTTAATTTATGCGTCTCACGGCTGGTTGTGGAGACTTGATCCTCTGCTGGCAATGAACGGTGAGTCCTGTTAGCTGTTAGCTCGCTATTGTAGTTCAGTAAATTATACTGCTGCTACTGCTATTTTCCACACCCCTCCTAATGCTGTAATCCATAATTTCTTCATTCTTTCATTCACGCCTTTCTACTTAATATGTTCCAATGTTTAAATGGTTGGTTGCTTATGTTCCTTCTTTTACTCTATTCTTATTCTATTTTTTCCTCGCTGTATACTACTAATATTTTGGTGCTGCAATGGCGCAATTTCCTTACTTATCTTAGAAAGACAGATACTGTAGATCGAATAGAAGTAAAAACACAAGCTGACAAAAATTCAGAAGACTTTTCTGACAAATAATGTAGGTAGACCCTTTACTTACAGATTTAACAGACACACAATTTGCATGAAAACAAAAAAAGAACATTTAAAGGTTGATAGAAAAATTCCTAAGAAATTGCACCTCAAATGGAGTTGTACTGGAACATGGATGCTGTTACATAGTAACAACACTATCCACTGTAATAAATTAATTAACAGTAACATAAAGTAATGTTGGATCTAAAGTAATGTTTGAATGCAGCCTGCATTTATGTACTGTAATCTATTTCCTCTGCCCAAAATGTCCTGTATCATTTTGTTAGTGAATGTATTGCAGGCATTATGTGCACGCACGTACACACACAGGTGGAGATTTGAGAGGAAATGATATCCCACATGACCATATTGAACTTGTGTGTGTGTGTGTGTGTGATCATGTCAGATAATAGATGCAGAGGACACTGGTCATGATGCTCAGGAGATTAGACGCCGGCACAGATGTCGCTGCGCTGAAGGTGAAGGTCGTCCTCTCAGAAACTCCTGAGCCTGAAAAAAGGAGATTCCAATTTTTGGTCAGAAGAAATTTTGAAATGCACAAAATCTCTTGCAAATCCGGTCCTGGCATTAATAAAAATAAAAATATACCTGTTACAGTTGCCTCAGAGATGGCCAACACCATGGTGTTTTGGATGTGGCAGGTATAGGTGTCGAGTCTGGTGACTGGCTGCAGCGTGCTGACTATACTGAAAATCCCTGCCGAGTTTTGGTTGAAAGTCGTGCTTGCATTCAGCACTTTCCCATCATAGTCCAACCACGTCACGCTTGGTTTTGGGAGCCACCTCTCTGCCTCGGCGATCAAGATATCCTTTGTGTTTGTAAATTTGGGAGCTGAAAAGGCTGAAGTGACAAAAGTGACAATAAAGAATCATGAGAACATGCTGCAATCTACAATTTCCAAAGTGTGACTGTACCCAACTTCAGCATCTCCAATATTAATGTCAAAAGCAGCAGTTTGATTCTGTTTTAGGCATGAACCGTAATATATATTGGTACAAAGGTGAAGAGACTAAGAATCTGGTCTGAGTATCTGTTCACAAATTCAAAGCTTTAATGGGTGAGGGGGCTTACACTGGCTGAGCAGGTCGGGGTCTGGAGTCTCACTAAGGGCCACTTCCCCAAAACTGCAGTCAGACCATGAAAAGTACAAGCTGTATCGGAGCACAGTACCACACTCACAGCTGGTTTGTTTAAATCTTAACATGTGCAAATGTTCACATGGATCTTTAAGCTGCACCAGGCCATGTCTCATGTTGGCAGCACCAAATGGCAGCGAGAGGCAACTGTTTGAAAAATGTATTCCTTCAATTCCAAGATATTATGTAAGGTGATGTCAGAAAACTGGTAAGACCTGACGAAGGCCTTAAACATTGTCTATTTTCTATATTTTTGAATAAAGGTGCAGTGGAGCATGGTGTTGCAGGTCCTACGTTTTCTCTTTAGTGTCCACTTTTTTCGACCCAGCACCTGAAAACAGGATGTGCGTATAATACTTGACGTCAGTAAACGTCACACAGCTCGCTCAGGTTTACCAACCGGCCGGTCTGTGATGCTTTATACCAAAGGAAACCAAAGAGACGAGAGAGGAGAAGATCTAACGTTGGTGAGTCCAGCTTTCTCTGCTGCTGTTTAGGAGACAGTTTGGATTCATCACTTCCTGTGTGGAGAAGTGATCAAACCTGACACCAGAATTTAATTTGGCCAAATAAGAGAATCTACAACATCTTAGTTAGTAGGGATGGGATGCTTTGCTCTTTTTCAGCCTCACTTCATGGTTCAGGCTGATACGATGGATGTGCTTTGATATAAAGATGTTGCCTAGTGCAGCTTTACTCTTCCCTGTACCCAGTATGTACACAGACAGTTTCTTGATCAAAGCAAATACACAGTGAAACCGGAAAGACGAGGCCTCCTACCTGCCGTTCTGAGGCGAATGCTGACGGAGCCTCCACCACTGGAGGAGCTGACGCTGCAGCTGTAGACCCCGTCGTCGCTGCTCCTCACTCTCATCAGCAGCAGAGAGGCATTTCCTTTGTTTATGGCATCGGTAAAAAGCTGGGTTCTCCCTCTGAAGTCCGGGTTCTGGTCCCGAAGGTTCGCCGCTCCGTCCTGGTACTGGTAAACCAGTCCGCTTAGCCCCTCCTTCCTCCAGGTGATTGACACATCGCTGAACTGAGCTCCGCCCTCGTTGGGTAAGAGGAGGAAGCAGCTGAGACGCACATCCTGTCCAAGGTTGGCGATGGTCGATCTGTTGCTGCTCTCCACTTCGGACGAGGGGCCTGGAGGACAGGGGGACAGGGAGAAATGCAGATTGCAGAGGCCTTTCGTTTTTAAATGTAAAAAAAAAAAAGACAGGAGATAGATAAATCGATTGATAGACAGATTGATAGATACTCCACCAAAACGTCCCCAACATCACTGAAAAGCCAATTTCATTCAAACGGGAGGATTTAGCCACAGCGGGTCCCAGACAGACACAGACTGATAAAGTATAATATATCATTTTTTGTTTACTGTTGCTTTGATGTGAAAAAAGTTGTATATTATAGCTTTAAATTTTAGCACACTCCAAATGCACACTCCAAATGCAAATCAGTAATCAATCAATCTTTATTTCTATAGCACATTTGAAATGTAATGCAATGCGCTTCACATAAAATGCAGACATAAAAGTAATACATTATATCAAAAGTTGTAAAGGAATTTAAAACAGTGAGTGGGGGAAAATATAAAAAATAATAAAATAAAAATAAAACAATCAAATTTAAATAAATAAATAAAAATGTGTCTACCATGCTGCACTGTAGATATATTGTTCAATAGATAGATAGAAACATAAATACATACATAGATTCCTAGATACTTTATTTATCCCAGAGGGAAATTCAATTGTCGCAGCAGCTACTAATTTGACACACATGCATGGATCTAAACGCACACACACACACACACACACACACACACTACATTTGTTTTCACACTTGGTGATGTGTTGTCAACCAGATCATTAATTCCTAATTAGCTTATACAAACAGTCTCTGATGAACACACCCATCTGTTCCCTCCTGAATACACGAGCCGAGGGCCTGCGATCACTAATGACAGATGCAGGAGTAAACAAGGATCCACAACACTCACCTGATAACGTCAGGGCAAGGATGAGGATGATGATGGCTGCGAATATGAAGATGAGGACAATCATGCTACAAATGGAGAGAAAAAGAGCAAATCAGAACGTGTAAGGAAGGTGTAATCAGCTGAAACACCCGCGCCGAAGTTAACTTCTGAATCAACCTCACACCAACCAAGTTCCTCCTACTGTGGAAGGCTGTTGGTCACCTGATTCTTTTCAGCACTATAAATTCGATCATCACCACCACCAGTGAACACATTCAAAGGCTCACAGCAAACCTCCAGAAGATGATCTGCCCCAGGGAAGCCATGGCTCCTGACAAGACGTCTCGAGAAGAACAAATGACCAGATCCCCGTCGGTTGTATCAGCGGTCCGTTCACGCCATTCCTCCTTAAATAACGGCCCCAAATACGCTTCCACCTGCTTTCCAACACGCAGCAGACTTCTTCAGCTCTCTCTGAATGCCACTCGCTGCTGTTTTGCGTGTATTTGGTCTAAGGCACAGGACTGAGCTCTACTCCTTGTGTCAATATTACCCTTAGAGGCGTGTACTGCTTACCTAATCAAAATAAAAGGTGTATGTTACTAATTCACAAGAAAAAGGGGTCATTGTTTTCAGCAGGTTGTTGCCCAGCATGCCATTTGATGTTTTATATACACTGAAAAAAATAAATAAAGTGATGTTGTTAAAAATGCAAACTTTACTCAAACAAACTGAGACACTGACAGCTTTTTAAGTGAGTACAGCATGATATACTGTGTATGGAACAGGACATTTTCGTGATTGTGTGTTCACGAGATCTCGTTCCCATGAGATAATAATTTGTGGCCATGAGATAGATCTCGTTCCCATGAGTTAAAAAAAAAAGCAACTTTTTTTTTTTCACCTCCAGGGCTCCGTAGAATACAGATAATAGATACATGAATAAAACAAAGATAAGAGCAAGCAGTAAAAGTGTAATCAAAGGAAGGAACTAAAACATATATATACACAATATCTAAATGAAATGCATTTTGTTTTATATTGTCCCTTGTACCATGACTACAGAATTGGTTTTGATTATTTATCGATGGAAGACTCGGAAATCATGAAAAAATTGTGTGAGGTGGAAACATTTGCTTTTTGGACTATTTAGATAAAGCATGGACACTCAGAAAATCCATGTTGTATAAGTAGTTGTTTTATATTATATTAGCTGTCTTAGTGCTATTATGTTGAGTGACCTGTAAGTCTGTGTTTTATATGTTGTTGTAATTGTGTGTCATGTAATCCCATGTGGGATGGGCCATTTAGATGGTATGACACAAAAATACAAAATAAATTCAAATTCATATACAGAACCAGAAAAGCCCTTCACAACATGAAGGTGTTAAAGGGCATTTTGTTTAAAATGTATTATAAAAAGATTAAAATAAGATACTAGGCAAGGCAGGAGGGGGTCCCACCACACCTATTACAATGGTAGGCAAACACTGGGATACATTGTTAAAACCACTACTGAAAATTCAACTAATAAATGAAATGTGTAAAGAAAATCTAATTTCATGTCAGGTTTTCCAGCCTGTTTTTCTGTAGCTGTGATCAGGGAGGAACCTCCATCGTATCAGAATGTGATGACATTGACTGGCTGATATATTTAATAAAAGGCCAAAATTACAGGCTGAAATATTGGTCTAACCCTAATATTGTGTCAGATTCCTTTATTTCACCCGGAGATGTAGTGGGAAATGAAAAGGTGGGTAAACTATACTCTCCAGTCTGTGATCGCCATAATGCAAAGGACCATAAAATATACACAAAAATCTATATTATTTTCAAAAAAGCATTAATTTATTTTTCCCATAAAAAAATCCTTATCTTCATATAACTTCTTTCAGTTTGAGACATGCCATGATGTATACGATAAATTACGTCACACTATGCAAAACTCCAAGGATTGACTGTAAAACTAATACCAATCTCACACCACAGTCATAGCAGATTGATAATGTATTAAGAGCGAAGCGTGACCTTTATTTTTACAGTATTCACCATCAATATCTGTAAGCGCCGGCATGGAGAAGTGACCTAAATCCCTTATGACTCCAGAAAAATCCTGCCAGCCTCAAATGAAGATGTGGCGGAGGTTTCTACGAGATCAGCGTGTCGAATTATCTCACTTCAGAATTCCCTCAAATAATAAGACCACGTGAAACAGGAAGTACTCTTAATTGTTGTTGTCCTTTCTGTTTCAGTTTGTAAGGGGAACGACTTCAAAGCTAATCTCCTGGCGCAATAACATTATTGTTAGTGCAGAAGTGGATATAATTCAATAGCATTTATGGCTTTACATTATCCTCATAAACCATCGTCATGGTTTCTGACCTTAAAACATACAAAAAGTAGTTCCTGCTGTTTGCCTTTGATGGCACAAGTTTAAAACAAACGATGGCATTTTTTTAAAGGATAGTAGATAACTTAAGTCTGTGGTTGGCTAAATCCTAACAACATTACAGGTTGGATCCTTTAGATTTCTGGGATACTGAATGATGAATTTCAAGTATTTTTTGTAGCATTTCGTTTTTAGTCTAGGGTTAGGGTTAATCCATGTCTGTCAAGCTGGTTTTTTCTTCCCAGGCTATATTTCCCGGAAAAAAAAGTAAAGCGTAAAAGCCTTCCCCCCCCCCCCCCCCCCCAACTTAATCATTTTAACCTGCTCTGGTTTATATACTTTATAAGAACTAAAGAAATAATTAGCGAAAGGTATCCCATCATTTGATGCTTCCATTCATTTTTGAACTACAAAACTATTTTTGAAGGTGAATACCTCGTATGAATATCTGATTTAAAAAAGAAAAAGAGTCCACAATGCACATCAGCTGAAGACGGCAACAGGCTGAAAGGTCTGGGCCTCTAGGCCTCATGCCTTCATGTAGTGAAAGACAATAAGCTGTATGATCTGAATGGTCCTGAATTTCTGATTGAAAAAACTGTTATTTAAACTAGGGATGCACCGATGCCACTTTTTCAATGCCGATACCGATTATGAGTATGAAAGTTTAAGTATCGGCCGATACTGAGTACCGATCCGATCCGTTACTTTTACTGAACAGTGCAGGCTTACTTCCTTAGTTTGGGTTCAATGGACAAAATTATTGAGATAAAATCCTTGTTTTTCCCACTGTTTGAGAAATACAGGCTTCTGTGTGCCACAAATGCATAAAATCAAGACAGTTTGCTTTTATTTTTTACATGTTACTCATAGCTTTCGGTATCAGATTTTAGTCTTGGTTAAAATCTCCGATACCAATATTCCATTTTAGCCTGGTATCGGCACCGATACCAGTATCGGTATCGGTGCATCCCTAATTTAAATCAGTGTTGTTGAGGAAGTTCCCAGCTCATGACATGCACATCTGTTGACACACGAGTCTGTAGCATCACTCTTCCTGCCACACTTTTCATGTTCAGCGCATGATTCATCCCTGCATTTTGACAACTGCACCATGCCAGGTACATGGCACTTTTCAGATGCAGAAATGTGGGCGTGGCAGCCTTCATCAGTTATTTGTTTGAGTTTCATTATATTCAGTATAATTCCTTTATAGCATAATGGATCCACACTGTTTTAGAGACATATAGGAAAAGATAATCATATTGTACAATGAGCAGCATAAATATGACTTTCACCAGTGTCACTTTGTTGCTTTGGCGGCCATATTGATCCGCAGTTTGCAAATTAACTGTGGAAATAATTACTGGTCAAAATGGTATTACTGGTCAAAATCAGTTAAATTTACAGGAATCTGTCTTGGTGACATTGAATAATTGCAATTTCATAGCGGCATGATCAGACAACTTTGTTTGGAAAACCCTGTTCAGTTATTTGAGAAGTGAAACCACACCGTGCCATCATTTTGAAAGTGCTGACGGCTGGCATGTTGTGGGAAACTCTAGTATTGAACGCTGCTAAGAGGTATTTAAAAGTGAAATATCCACCGAGAAGCCTTAATGCTCGTTTCATCCTGTAAGAACTCAAGAGGACGAACAAATCTTCCAAGAGGATTTTGGTGGAGCGAAGGAAGATTGTTGAATTTCAACAACATTTCTTACAGAGGCAAAACTTTTTAACTCAAGTACTTTTTGGACAGAAGTTCTTTTAGCCAGCATGACACACCTTGGTCATGATCTTCCTCAAAGACTTTTCACAGCAATATCAAGAGCTGTGAGTACATTCCTGCTCTTAGCTGTCTTCTACATCTTGCAGTACATATTTGATATGGATTTTTTTTGCTCATGCAAACCAGGTGTACATCTAAACGGTGTGCTGTACATTATTCTCCCTCCTTGCATAATCACCTCGGTTGTAATTCTGATCGAGTCCATCTACCAAAGGAACATTTTTTCCTGCTGCCGTAATAATGGTTGGAGCCATCTCTGCAGCATGATTGTTAAGTTTTTGATCAAATATGTCTATCTGGGCGTTGTCTGGATATCGGCCGTTCTGTTTGATGGGGACTGGTACTTTTGCCTTGAGACAAACCTCAACATCTCTCAGACTGGAATTCCTTGCAAGGAAAACCTGACCTATGAGGAGAAATGTATGAAGACCGACTACAAGACTGCATCACTTGTAAGTGACAACACAGAAATCAAAGATAAAGCAACATTTTATTATCTGGTATTTATTATTTGGTAATAAAATGGGTTCATTTCTTTATACACACTTTTATTTAAGTCCATTGTGTTGAGCTATTTAACCTATAAAAAAATATAATTGAGTTCTATTCCAAAATGCAACATATCCATTTTGGAAAAAAACAACATCCTTAGCTGAAGTTTATCATTCAGTATCCTTAAAAAATAATTTACCCACTGGCCTCTTAAAGTGGCACAATTTACTTTTCTTTTCTGATAAATCATTTTGTAAGAATAGGCATCAATTTTTCAATGGTATCACATTTTGGAACAAAACTCTTCAACTGCACTGATGGAATAGTTGGTAGTAACTAGTCTTATCTTTAAATGATCATGAAAGCTTTAGCTTAGACACTCCAATGAAACTCTTGTATAAGCCTGTTTTCTTTTCCAGGACATTGGGCTCGGTGTAATCTGTGGTCTTCTTCTTGTTTGGCACATCTGTGAATGTTTGAGAGCCTATTTTATCAGGCAGAAGAGATGGACTAGGGGCCCTGGGTCTCGTTGGGTCTTGTTCTGCCCTCCGTACTACAGATGGGTTTACGAAGATCTTCTGTCCGAGGAGGTGAGCAACCATTTGAAGAATGAGCTCACAAAAATAGCAAAAGAAAGAGCAGAAGCAATCTGTCAGCCCCACCTTCGAGCCATCAAGGATCACGAACGAAGAGTAAAAGATCGCAGCGACGATGTTTTGGAAGCCTGGCAGAAAATTTCAGACTCGGATTTCTACTTATTAGATGAGTATGAGAATCACAACAACATCCTCTATAAGGGACTCATTCAAAGAGAAAAAGAGGTTGCTTTTGGACAGTGTTTGGTGGAAAAAGTGGAAGATTTAGTTTATAGTCGTGACTGCATTGGACAGTTTGAAAACACTGTTGATGAGATCGTAGCAAACCACCTGAGGAGAGAACAAGCAGATCCTGGCTCTGGAGCAGAGAGGGTTACAGACGAACTTTCATTAAGCCACCCACAGATACAAGAGGAGAGGACTCTGATGAGCTAGTAATGCAATAATAAATTACTGTAACCCTGAAAAAAACTTCATTGATCCTGGTCAGTCTCTTCAAGATAACAAGTCGTCTTTGGTTTTGATGAGAGTTTGATATCATTATATATTTTCCTATATTTTCCTAGTAAGTTAGCCATCAGTTTCAAGAAGTGTTCCCAATTTGATGAAATACAATGCTGATCTCTCTCTCTCTCTCTCTCTCTCTCTCTCACACACACACACAAATGCACTCCTTACAAAATCCATTTACAAACGTATGATCTCAAAACTGGGGGATGACATACTTATCTCACGATACGATTCAATATGCAATATGGGATTCACGATTCAATACAACCATGATACGATGTAATAAACAAAAGTTCAATTCAAGTTCAATGACAACAGAGCCTGACTGTGCAGAATTATGTTTACTTCTGAACCACAAATCTTTCTAGCGATGGCATTGGCTTGCCAGAATGTAAACAATTTAAAAATGTAATTACAAAGTGCAAATAATATAATTTGAATTAAAGCTTGTGAAATTATTTTGGGCAAACTATCCCATTTGTGATTACTACAGCAAAATAAAATGTAGCTAATATTCATTTTTCTGCCCCACGATACAAAGTGTCACATTTTTCTATTACAATATATTGAATTTCTCTATATATCATCATCCCACCCCTACTCATTATGCACCAATGCTAAGCCACTTCCTCACAGATCCATCGCAGAGAATTAGCACAATTTTGGTCATTCCAGTTCTCTTTAGTCTTGCCAGTAATGATATGGGCGCAGTCTTCTTCCCCCCACCGTGGATTTCCTCCACCGTTATCAGGCTGCGCCGACTCCCAGTACCTAGCAGGTCAACGAACAAGACAATCATGACACTTTTAATCTCCAACATGAATCAAGACCTTCAATGGCTCTTAATTTACATAATGCGTCTCATTTTAGTCAGCATCTCCTCTTCATGGTACACTGGACCAATGCACTATTGGTCCATCGCTTTCTAGACATTTCTATGTTTCTGCACAAATATCACAGAAATTTCTGCACCTTGCACATGGCAATTGGCAGATTGGAGTTTTAGTTCTAGAAGCATTTATTGGAGGCAGAAATAATGTAATTGGTTGAGTTAAACCTCAATGGGCGGAGCCAAAGAACCACAGTTTTTTCTGTTTGCCAGTTAGCTAACTTCAGAAAAGCTTTAGAAAACTGTGGTTCTTTGGCTCCGCCCACTGAGGTATAACTCAACCAATCAGATTATTTCTGCCTCCACAGCAGCTCTGCCTTCAAGAAATGTTTGTTGGCAAGTAAACTGATTATCGGAGTATACCTAAAACAAAGTAACTACTAGTAATATACAGCAAAAGTGGATATATGTTCAACCAAGGCTAAACATTATTCTCTTACTCTTCAGTCAATGGAGTTTCATCAATCCATTTCCAGGTCCCCTCCATGTCTCTGTCACTCAAACCAATCCAAGCTGAAGCTGCTCCATTAGTGAGTGTAGAGAGGAATGTCTGTTTGAAACAAATAACAAAAAGCCATAGTATCCTACTATAGAATAAGGAATACTCTGTCCGTCTGTCTGTCTGTCTGTCTGTCTGTCTGTCTCTCCGCATCCATTTTGCTCCTCAACAGGTTGGCCAATCAATCTCAAACTGCACATGGGCATTGAGCATTGGCATAGGCAGGGACTGATGGAGCTGATTTTTCCATTTTCCCAAATTTACAATGTTTATGCGCCTTTTTGGCAAGTCTGCGCGGAGTTGTGGCGCGCACATCCCCGGAAGTCTGCACGTAGTAGTGACACGTGCATCCCCGGTTATCTCTTATCTGCGCGGAGTTGTGGCGCACGCATCCCCGGTTATCTGCGCGGAGTTGTGGCGCACGCATTCCCGGTTATCTGCGCGGAGTTGTGGCGCGCGCATCCCTGGAAGTCTGCACATAGTAGTGGCACGTGCATCCCCGGTTATCTCTTATCTGCACGTAGTTGTAGCGCGCGCATCCCCAGGCATGGACTAGTTTATATTATGATTAGTCCCTCTAGGATTCTGCAGAAAAAAATCCCAAATTCCTTGGTACCGTATTTCCTCTAATAGTGGCCGGTAGTCAATTAAAAGCCGGGTCTCCGATAATGGCCGGGGCCGTGGTCGACACGAACAAATAAAAGCCGGCCCCAAATACAGGCCGGGGAAAAAAACAAAGGAAACAAGACTAGGTCAAAACCTAGTATATGGCTGGACCGTGTCCGTCTCCTCTCTCCGCCACTGTCCTCTCCACCGCGCCCACGGCCCGTACCTATCGGGGACACCCGGTGACGCATCGGCGTCGGGACCTGCCGAAATCTCGGCCGGATCACCGGGAACAAATCGACGCCCAGCTATCGGCACTGGCCAGAACCATGTCCCCGGGAAACTCGAAGCGTCGGCAGTAAGCCCTCGGCGCACCAAAACCTCCATGCCGCCGACAGAACAGAGGGCTTGCGCATCAAAATAAAAGGCGATATAATATAATTGTATAGATTCTACTTTAGCTTCAGTTAGCTTCAGCTTACATGCAAACAACGGTGGATACCTGTAAACTCCTTGCGCCTGTTATACATGTAACTGTAGTTTGTAGTAACATACAAGTGCCACAAGATGGCAGTATGCCACAAGATGGCTCGGCCGGCGGAAGTCTCTGGATCTCTTATCGTAATGCATTGCAGTAACAAAAAAACGGCTACCTAACAAACCCCAACAGAAGCAGATCAGAAAATCAAACTTCATACTAAAATATGAGCAAATATACTTATCAAACAGAGGGAATTAGAAATAAAGGCCTGTCTCTAATATAAGCCTGCTTCCAATAAAGGCCTGGTACCCTCTGCAGTTGAGGTAAATAAAGGCCCGGGCCAATATTAGAGGAAATACGGTAATTCTGCAGCTAGAAATCATTATTCTGCGATATTCCGTGGACATTAGGAAAAACAGCTAAAAATGATCAGTTATTCTGAAAAATATATATTTATTCATCAATCCAGTTAAAAGGGATCTGTGATAAATTCATAAAATAAACATGCTCCTTCTAAACTCCTACTGGAACTCTTGAAAAATAAGAGGGTTGAACCTCCACACCTAAACATTAACAAGATGGAATGAGAAAATTAACCACTGTAAAATAAATATATGGGAGCAGTGGCAGCAATGTGCAGCGTTCTCTTTCTTAAATACTTCAGCTCTCCAGCAGCTGCTAAAAAGTTTATGGGACGTGCGTATGGTCATCTTCTCTTCATCATGATAAACTGAATCAAATCAGATGGAAACTGCCGTGTGCGGCGCCGCGTGCTTTTATGAATCGCTTTCACAATATGCAAATGATCAAAAGGGGTGGAAGTACGGGGAGAACGGTAACGCAAATAACGTTCCGGTATTTCACGTTCATGAATGAGCAAACACCATGACGGTATCTGCCCCTAACGTCACGCTAAACCTGCCGGTAAGTTTTATGAATGAGCCCTATAACATTATGCAAATGAGGTGATGACTGCCAAGAGATGACAGCTGACGAGGAGAAACTTAAACTAAAACTCACCTTCATAATCGAAGTGGGAACTTGTAGCCTTTTCTCTAGTTTAGATCCAGGAGTCAATAAAAATAGTCTTTGTACTTCACCAATGTTAATGTTGCGCAGGTTGTGGAGCGATTTAGTGAAGGCCAGAGCTGGAAACAGGAAGTTGTAATGCACCTGTTTCTCAATTCGGAAGCTGTTACCATGACAATGTGAAAAGGGCCTATACCCTAGTGACATCTAGCGGTAATTTTGAAAAATTCATGTTTTCGCGGAATCGTGGAATCCTGGAGGGTCTTAACCACTTGAATATGAGCAATTAATGAGGAATAATTCACTTGAAAATATCTGAGAAGAATCCGTGGCAAAATTATAATTTGTAAATACTTTTTTTTTTGCGGAAAACGGATCAGAAAATAAGTAAAGTCACTGAATCATTCAGAAAATCATAGAAAATGCTTATTGCCACAGCTAGATATTGCTGAACTTTTATCCTGTTGTCACTGTCAGTCTGACTTCCAGCATAAATTCTCCAATCAACGCTTTTCACCAGCCAGAGAGCCACCAAACCAAAATTAGGGAAATTCTACAACATAGACAGTTTTATAGCTGATGTAAATGTCATTTCAGTGTTTTATGTGCAGTTTTTTTCCTCTTTATTGGCTAATGTAACCTTGCTGTGTATGGTTTGAAAGTGTCTCTTTTTGGAGTTGCATTAAAGACATTTTATTATTAAATATAATGAAATAATAATAATAAAATAAATAAAGTTATTATTATTAAGTTTTTGGGAGATTGACCCGTTGGTCAACTTAGCTGAAGCTATGAAAATAGACACCAAAATCATCCCTGTGTCCCCGGGGGATCAACTGGCCCGGTGCTTCATGCTAACACTTTAGCATACGCTGTGTTGAATGATCTTCCAAAATCTTAGCTCCCTAGCAGCTAAAGTGTGATGTAGTTCACCATATTTGATCAATATTCATTTTGCACCTTTGTTTTAACCACATGCAGTTGAATTGTGAACATGTCAATTTTATGATAGCTTATATATATATATTTTTTATTTTATTTTTTATTTCTTTTGGGAAACTACACTCCAAACATCACTTTTTTATTACTGTTGTGTTCATTGTTTTTTTTTTTTATTATTAGTTATGTGTAAAGAGTTTATTTTATCGCAAAGTTGCTGAATTTTTATTGCAATAAAAATGTTTTCTAATGTTAACATGAGTTGACCTTCATTGGTCCATCCAAACACAGAACTTAAGATGATTTGTATTCCATCTGTGCTTCATGCAAATTTATAATTTAGCTCTTTTTTCAAGGCCATATAATATTCCAGAAAATGTCTGTTTCTAACTGTAAATTTTTGACAGATGAAAAATGGATTATGTTGTTTTTTTTCTATAAAGCTTTAAGAGGGTGTGAAAGTTAGCGCCTACTTGAAATCACACAGACAGGCGCAAACACATCCCTGCACTTGTAGCACTTATATCACAGATGCACCCGCGCACCCACACCAACACACACTCACACCAACACACACTCACACCAACACACACTCACACACACACACTCACACACACACACACACACAAACACTGTACCTGTTCTGCAGCACTGTCTATGACCACCAGATCTGCTCCTCTGTCTCTGCAGTCCTGTCTGCTGTTATCCCAGGTCTTAGTCTCAGTAGAGAGGAGATAACACACACAACTGAACATCCTCCATCCTGCAGGACACGTTTTCTCTGTGAGATATAAAACATAAAAGATAAGACGAGAATCAAGTCTGTCTATTGGTAAAGTTTTGCTGTTCAAAAACATGCATGTACTGTACAGCAGCGACCCCCAAATCCACCCCTGAAGACCCCCTTTCTTTGCAGGTGTAAACTTACAGGATAGAGAGAGCCATGATACCAAATTATGATTTCTGTTGGCTAACGTTAGATAGTTAGCAGACTTTCATTCTACCTGGTCAAACATTTCAATAGCAGTCTATGGAGATCATCTCCAACCATGATAATATTAAGAGTTGGTATTGTGTAACCTGACTCTACGGTCCAGATGGATAAAATAACCATTTATTACTGGAAAAAAGTCCCGGATTCCAGCTATAAAATACTTTTTTGTCTGGACATATTTTGCAGAACAGAATAAAGATTTCCACATCAATGTTTTTTTCCACCATAGGGCTCCTACATGACCCTGTGGTGGGTCCTGACCCGCAGGTTGAGCAACACAGCATCCACACATGCAAGTACTCACTCTTTCTGGACAAACTCTGAAGCCTGTCTCGCTCTTTAGTCATTGCAGTGAGGTGGGTGTTCAGCAGGTCTCTCTCCTCAGTCAGGGAGGAGAGCTTATCATTACTGGCCTGGAGAACCAGTCTCTCCTCAGTCAGGTTGGCTTGGATAACGGAGAGATCTACAGCAAAACCACGCACCACATCCTGGTCTGAAATAGATCAAGAGACATACTGAAACATTGATTTCATCAAATAACTTCTGCATTTATAACATACAGCAGCAGTTACAGTATTCACAAGTCAAAACGACAAATTGTTCTGTGAGAGGCTTTGGTCAAACTAAGTGCATCATCTGTCTCATGTGACACTGCACAGGTGGATTACAGTATCTGTCCTCCTATGTTATCAATGCAGCAACATGGAGCATCACTGGAATTCAACAAATTCAGCTGGCAACAGTGAAAACGCATAGCAAATCCAATCATTCTTGATAATAATCGTAATAATGCTCCTGCTGAACAATAAGAGTCTTGTCTTTTCCCAGCAAACATTTTGATATTGAACAGAAGCAGATACGACGGTCTGTGCCAGCGTTGAAAACCCGTGTAAATACAGCGGCAAAATTAAAGTTGAGATGGCGTCCGTTGTCGTCCATAGCTGCTACCTGCATCGCATTGTGAAATCAGGACCTAAATATCTTTCCAATATCCAAACAGTTTCTAAAGCTGTTTTAATAAATGAATTTTTACTGTGCCGTTATATCATATTGTGAAAATGTTTTGCTTGTTACGGTTGAGGTTGAACTCGGCCACACCCTGAACATTGCTGTCCATCAAATGCTTTCTGGGTTGGGACAAGACCCAGAGAAATGCATAAGGTAATCCAAAACATAACCATTTGACATAAAAAGTCAAAACAAAACATGAAAAACACGTCTTGGGAACACATCGTCATGTTTCATAATAGACTAACGGTCATCAAAATCCTCTGTTCAGTCTGACTTGAGCTCTGAATGTGAACCAGACTCACAGCGGACACCGAGGCCGATGAGCGCAGCCAGTAGGAAAACACTCAGCAGCCCCAGACCCAGTAAAGCCGCTCCATGGGAACTCCTGTCTGAGCTGCTGGGACCTGAGCACAGAAAAGACCAGGGAGTATAATAAATAATAATACATGACATTATATATCCACACACTCAGTCTGTCAGTCTGCCCATCTTTACCTGTCTGTTTTGTTGAAGTTCTTGAGTCACTGGACTTGGCAGGTTCATTCATGTAGATTTCCTCCATTTTTCATGAGCATCCCAGCTGTTTGTCAACTGTCACCTCTGCTGTCCAACATTAAATATTATAGTCTGCTGTCAAATGTTGAAACTCTTGTTGGTTTCCATCACTTCCTCTGACTTGTAGCCTTTCAGGAAGTAAGTTTTCACAGGTGTTGATGCTGTGACCATCACAGCAACAACTTCTCTTCTGAAGCTGTCACTGTAATACAAATCTTATAGTGTAAATATGTATAGAGAACTTGAAACATTTGTCTCAAGAATTAGTGTCAACTTTCGTTTTAGTCAATGCCAAATTTAATTGAAACAGCACTGTTCACTGCTTGTTAATGGTGGGTCATTTATTCAAAATGATGTCATGGTAAATTGTGCACACATACTTTCATAGTGTGTGAGTCTTGTGAAAAATGCACTTATTCAGTGGATTGAATTGAATGCAGAGGTACTTTATTGATCCCTGAAAGATCTGTTTTGGCAGATGAAATTAGCTGCCAGAGATCAATAAAATATAACAATAAAAGTTGACGGCACATCTATGTTCTTGAATATGAAGACATCCTTCGCTGCAGTGAAAAAAGGGACTCAAGAAACTCTAGAAGGATTTAAGAACAGCTTTTAATTCTTTTAAAACGATTAAACAAAAATAAATGCGGAATCTTTCTGGAAATATAAGTAGCCTATTAGATCAGAGCCTGATTAAGAGTGAACTGTATGTTTTTCTGTGGGAACTGAGAGCCACATCTAATATCAGCCACTGGTTACAAAGAAGGAAATGAGAACTGACACATTAGACTACACAAAGCTTAATGCCTGACACTAGAGGTCTGCACGGGCCTGGAAATTAAGCCCGAGCCCAGCCCGAGCCCAGCCCGAGCTTCATGGGGTCTTTAGCAGTTTAGATTATTATCAGGAGTTAATCACATGCGCACAGATATTTTCAGCAAAATTGGCCCTCGCATCATATGTAGAGAAACACTGGTAACACACACAACAACATTAACAAAGTTTAGTTTGTGTTCAAATACACATGAACTGTATTAATTAATGTTGTTATACATATTTGTTTATAATATTAACTGTGTTTACATTAATTAAGCATGAACAGTGTCATTAACAAAGATGAGTTAATATTAATGGCACAATAAACAACTGTATTAAGTAATGTAGTTATACATGTTTGTTAATGCCAATGTATTGTCTAAATTGAAACCCTAACTTCATGTATTACTTAAACATTAACTAAAGTGATTAAGTCACAACAAGCATTACCTAACATGAATAGTGTGTTATTTGTGTGATGGCAAAAAGGATCTTTCAGTGAAGTATTATACAGACTTTTTTATGTAAGCTATAATGAATCTCATTCACAAGTGGTTCACAGAATCCTTTATCATATAATTTGGTAAATAATCATTACTTATGGGCAGTAGATTATATTGTACAATGGATGCCAGGTTATGTTTATGTTTTATAAGTAAGACATGAGAATATTAACGCTTGTATTTTGATATAGATTTATGAGTCGTTTTACTGTAAAGAGCTCGATTAATCAATCACTGTCCACAGAATGTGTTGTAAAGGGAAACTGAACAGGATTTTAACAAGGCTCATGTTAATATTTTATTTGGACAATGAAATTAATGAAATATTAAACCAGACAGAAACAAGTTGTTGTTTATGATTGACAGGTTAAATTATTTTTCTGTTGGATCTTTGTTATATTTGGTATTTTATTAATCTCACCATTCCAAGCATAACATTTTTATGTTTTCTACAATTGTTTCCCAGAATTAAAGGTTAAACATTTCTGTATTGATGGATCATCATGAATTGAGCTGTGACAGATTGAAATTGTCACACATCTCTTTTAAACTATTTGAATCGTTCGTCAACCAATTTAGGTTAATCACCTAGAACCAGCATCTCTGAGTTATTGTACTGAGCAAGTAAGTCTGATAATTTATTAATTGCACTAGAGACAGCTGAGGGTGGTCTGTAAACACCCACCACATTAATTGAATTATTACTAGATAAGTTAACTTTCAGAGCAATAAATTCGAAGGAATGCGGTACAGTGACAGCATTTAAAACATTAGCAGATAAACATGACTTCACACATATAGCGACACCACCCCCTCTTCCACTTGTCTATTCTGTACAAGTTATAGTTATGTAGGGAAACCTCAGAATTATGTATACTCTGTTTAAGCCAGGTTTCTGTCAGAACCAGGATATCAGGATATATTAAATATGATATATCTAACAATACCTAACAAAGATGAGAAATGAGAGGACAAATGTGAATATGAAGAAAAACATTATGTGAAATTACAGCTTACTGTAGGCTACAGGATTTGCAAATCCATGAAGAGAGTTAGCAGCCTTGGAGGACAGTCATCTCGTGCCCGCTTCTAGCAAACAGGAAGAGCCACTGCTCTGATTGGCTGGCCGTACTAGAGGGTCCGCCCCTCCTTTTCTGACAGAAAAAAGGAAGCAGCGTCTGTCAGATGAAGGAATAACGTTTCTTTGACTTGATCTGGATGTGAATTCACCAGGTAAGGACCCTACCAGGAAACATTAGACGTTTGGCCAATGAAGTAGGCTACGTGGTATTGTGTTATGTCTGTAGAACTGTCCCACCCAGCAACATGTAGTTGAAAAGACGTTACACGTCCGGTTTTAACTTAGCTGAAAGTGAAAGTCGAAAAGACGTCCTTTTCAACGTCTTGCAAACTAACGTTACTTAATTTTAACACAATTTAGAATTTGTTTAAAACCCATAGGCTACAAATGACAGTTGTACGGAGCGCCTCTGGGGTCACCTGGGAAAAAAAGACGTGGAAATCCGTACCCTCTCGGATTAGTAGGCTAAACAGTACTCCCGGGTAGCGCTTGTGCTTGAAATTGTCCGGGAGGAAGAAGAAGGCTCCGAAGCATAAGGTGATGAAGGCACTGAGCATGGGGAGAAGGATGAACTTCTCGGAGAGCCTCAACGTGGCCCTGTGGTGCGGGAAGGAGGAGGCGCCCGGCGACAGAGTGGGTATCCTGCGGCCCGGTTGGGGAGGGGGGTGGGGTGGGGTGGGGTGGGTTTACACCGGCCGAGTTACTCTATTATCTCATCCCCGCAACGGTGAGTCCAGAAACCGAGCCGGGCTGAGGTCCCTCAGTGAAGGAGTGACTGGTATCAATACACAGGATATGATGTTACTATCCCTTGTGCTTTGAGAGAAACGAAAACTTTTTAAGTGTTTTTAAAAAGATATTTAACAGTTCACAGTAGCCTAATAAAGGGAAATGGAAAGAGAAAAAAAGGGAATTAGACTGTGCTCTGACCTTGCTGAAGAAATGCAGATGTATACGAGTAATGTGTGTTTGTAATGAAGGGGCAGATATGATTAGACAATAGAACAAACATTGCCAATTACATTGTCTACCAATTACCCACATGTCTAAAACACTGGTATTTATGAGATGTGATGAGATGAATCTTAGTCATTCCTGTGGGGAAATTGCATAATCGGTCTTTGAGTTGAATATTTCCTCTGATTTTTACCAGGGAGCAACAATGGCGGCGCCTGTGCGGCTGCTCTCGGAAATTTTAATGGATTTGGGAGATGAAGAGCTAAAACATTTCAAGTGGTGCCTGCAGCAGGCTCACATCCTGAAAGGTTTCCCAGCCATCCCAAAAAGCCAACTGGAGAAGGCAGACAGGCTGGACACACTGGATCAGATGGTGCAGACCTACAGCGAAGACACTCTGGAGGTGACCATGATGGTTTTGAGGGAGATCAACAAGAATGATCTAGTGCAGCGTTTGTCAGACACCATCTCAGGACCCAAAGGTAAGTCATGGGAAGATTACAAAAATGTAAAAAAACATATATCTGGCACATTATGCAATCATGCATCACATAAAATAAACACTTTAAACCATCAATTAGGGCTGGGCGATAATTCAATATTATCGTTTATTGTCTTTCAGTGGAATCATATCGTGATGATATGAAGATATTTTAATATCGTGACACACATTTCTGCTGTCTAAATTGATGATGACAAGCAAATTTTACTTAAAAACTCTCATAAAATGAGGTATGGTAGGAATATTATTTGAATATTTCTGTTTTGTTTGACATCACACCTAACATTATCATTCGGTTCAATGAGATGAACATTAATTTGATTATTTAACGTGATTTTGCATACATGAACCATATCGTGATATATATTGATATCGAGAAAAATCCTTATGATTATCGTGATATTGATTTCAAACATATCGCCCAGCCCTACCATCAATTTATATAGGGTGTGTGCTGTATCAATTTTATGTGTACTTTTGTTGGTCTACATCCACATAATATATGTGTGAAGAGAGACAGGCGGCCTTTAGAGTGCCTGTGTTCATTATAGGTTTTATGTTATGCAGATGTCAGAAAAACAGCAAAACTGGCATATTTGTATTTATGTCATTTGGGTTTGGATTTTAATATACTTTTTTGATCCTCCCTGCAGTAGGTTGGGGTTAAGTATCTTGCTCAAAGGCTGATCCCAGTTGTGCACGATATAACAAGTAGACAAGTATGACACCACCTCCTACATCAATCAATCAATCAATCAATCAATGAGACTTTATTTGTATAGCATATTTAATGCAAGTGAATGCAGCTCAAAGTGCTTCACAACACAGATAAAAAGTGCAATGGAATAAAACAACCAGAAAAGAGATCATAATAATATATATATATATAATAAAAATGTAGGCCAGTGATCCCCAATAGGCCGCCGGTGGGCCGGACCCGCGCCGACCCATTGGCACTTACGTGAACCAAGGGCGGATATTTCATTTCACTGTTGGGGGGGACAATAAACAGAAAAAATTCTCCAGAGCAATTCCTGAAGGGGACACCAAAGGTGCCGCCAAAAGTACTGTTGTATTAAATGTATATAGAGGTCCATTATGAAACATTTCCATTAGGGATGCACCGATACCGATACTGGTATCGGTATCGGTGCCGATACCAGGCTAAAATGGAATATCGGTATCGGAGATTTTAACCAAGACTAAAATCTGATACCGAAAGCCATGAGTAACATGTAAGAAATAGGTTGCACATAGAAGCCTGTATTTCTCAAACAGTGGGAAAAACAAGGATTTTATCTCAACAATTTTGTCCATTGAACCCAAACTAAGGAAGTAAGCCTGCACTGTTCAGTAAAAGTAACGGATCAGATTGGTACTCAGTATCGGCCGATACTTAAACTTTCATACTCATAATCGGTATCGGCATTGAAAAAGTGGCGTCGGTGCATCCCTAATTTCCATAAGCACTTCGTTCCTTTCTTATGAAGATTTTATCAAATTGCCTTTGATATTACTGGGGTCTTTCTACTTGGCGTTTCGGTGTACTGAAAAATGATCGGATGTCTGTTTTTCTTTTCTCTGCCATTTGAACTGACCTGGCTGGCTGACAAATAGACACACACACACACACACACGCACACACCCCACACACACACACACACAGCATGCAGGTTATTTACAGTAGTAGGTGAGATGCAACACCCATTAACTGAACTAAAGCTAATATATGCCTAATTAGATTTAGTTTTCCCGAAAAAGCAGATCTCTAATGTTTTGCTGTCAATGTGTAAAAGTCCAGAACGCTATGAAGCCTGCCAGAAACTTACTTATATTTTAACATAATGTTTGTTGTAATTATGTCTTTTTTATTAATTAAGTCTTCATTTATTTCCAAAATTATGAACAAAATAACATAGTGGCAGCCATTTTACATGCAGTAAGAAAAAAATAATATACTTAGAACCTAATTACATAGGGTAAGTTAATCTTAAATATTATATTATAGAAATATTACTGTTACCATCTACAAAAGATAAAGTATTTTGGTATGAAAACCCGCATTTTAATTTAACCAAGTATCCTGTATCATAAATACATGTCTGGCATTTGTAACAAACCAAACCGCTTGAAAATCGGTCGAAAATTCAGTGAGTTATGAGGATTTTAATTGTGGATAGACCTCCTGCCTCCATACACACACATGCATTAGGAGACGCGGCTCGTGCCAACACGCTGACGCACGAGATTCAACCGCGAGGTAACGGAACAAAATGTAGTCTGGTTACAATTGTGAATGTGTTTTATTCTATTGAGTGATAGAAGTAAAGAAAAATGTCTGACACATCCTTTGTTTTAAGTTAACCTTTGCAAAGTAACTTCTTACTGGAGGTCTGCCACCACTGACACACTTCCAGAGATCCTCCACACACACTCGTACTGAGGGCTAATGTGTGTGTGTGGGGGTTCGGGGAGGCAGGTAGGCAGTGGACCAAACCACTGTGAGGCGTATGAGGGGGGGACTCAATCTTTCGAAACTTAAAAACGCATTGTTTTGCGTCTATAATTAGCACAGGTGCTTTCAATGCATATTATTATATTATTTAAAATTATATAGTTATGTTTACAATGATATATTGAGGGGGACAACTCTGTGTTAGTCCCAGGAAGGGGGGGTCCGGACCCCCCTGTCCCCCCCGTAATTTCCGCCCCTGCTACTACTACTACTACTACTAATAATAATAATAATAACAATAATAATAATAATAATAAGGGTAATAGCAGCAACAACAACATCTGCACATAAAACGTTTTGGCCCTTGGCTTGGCATGCTTGACATAATTTGGCCCTTGGGGAAAACTAATTGGGGAACCCTGATGTAGATTAATAAAAATAAAAAATAGACAATTTATATAAGATTATAACAAAAACTGTAAAAATGACAGGAAAGCTAGGCTAAACAGTTATGTTTTTAAGTTTTAGTGTCCACATTTTCTGTAGCCCTTAGATCCTCTGGCAGGCTGTTCCACCGGCTCGGACCATATAATGGCTAAAAACTGACTCGCCGTGGGTCCTATAGTTTGGCATTTAGGAACAGTTAAAGACCACTTCCAGAGGACCTGAGGGACCTAGATGGTTCATGTTTTAGCAGCATTTCTGACATGTAACCAGGTGCCAGTCCACTTAGAGATTTGAAGACCAGAACCTTAAAATCAATGCAGAAACTAATAGGTAACCAGTGCAGAGACTTAAGATCTGGGGTAATATGTGCTCTTCTCCTGGTCTTAGTTAATAGTCTAGCGGCTGAGTTCTGTAATAATTGTACTTGATTTTATTGCTTTTTTGGGAAGACAGGTTAGACCATTACACTAGTCGAGCCTGCTGGTAATAAATGTGTGCATCAATCTCTCAGTGATAGTCTGGGAGAGAAAAGGTCGTACCCTAGTAATATTCTTAATATGATAATAGGATGCCTTAATAACATTCCTAATGTGAGCCATAAAGTTAAAATCTGAATCAAATATAACACCTAAGTTTCTCACCTGAGTTAATGCTATGGATTGGAGCTTAGTAGGCAGTTTGTCTTTTCCCCAATAACCAGTAATTCTGTTTTATCTGTTTTATCTGGTTCAGTTGTAAAAAGTTTTTGGACATCCATGCCTTAATATTCCTAGTATATAAAACTAAAAAGTAAAGGGCCTAAAATTGAGCCTTGTGGAACACCACAAGTAAGTCCTTAACTTTTTGACACATTCCCATCAATGGCCACTAGGAAATCTCTGCCAGTGAGGTAAGACCTGAACCAATTAAGAACTGTGCCAGCGAGACCAACATGTCTATGGAGTCTGTCTAGGAGGTTAGAGTGGTTGACAGTGTCAAACTGCACTGCACTTAGACTGAGTAGTACAAGTATTGACAGTTTATTGGCATCCAGATTACACCTGAGGTAATTTTCAACCTTTACTAAACCCGTCTCAGTGCTATGATAGGTTCAAAAGCCAGAATGAACATTTTCTAGGGCATCTTTATGATTTAGAAAATCATTTAATTGTTTAACAACAATATTCTCTAAAATTTTGCTTAGAAATGGTAGATTAGATACTGGTCTAAAGTTGCTAAGTACTGAAGAGTCAAGATTGCTTTTTTTGCGGAGTGGTTTTATCATAGTAGCCTAAAGTGCAGTGCATCCAGTGGGTTGATGGTCTGGGAGAGCGGTGGGAATTGATCCTCACCAAGGGCTTTGGCAGATGGGTCCTGGGCTGGAAGTGTTGAGGTGTTGTCAAATTAAATGTTGCGTCACCACTTTGTTCATAATCCCGGTAAAGAAGATCATCAAGGGTATTAGGGTTTTCATACAATCATTACTAATGCATGTGTATTGTCTGAAAAGTTTTCTCCAAAGTAGTTTACATACATAAACATGACAAACAGCAGAAAGTGAGAAGGAATGCAGCTAGCTGCTTCCTTAACACAAAACTTGGCAAAGCAACCAGTAAAGCACAGCTAGCAGAGCTTTATGGGAATTATCAGCATAGTGTGAACGTGTCTAAAATTAAGGAATCAGATTGGTTGCATGAAACTCCCTCTTGAGTAATAATAAAGCTACCTTATACCTTATACCTGCACTCAGGACCTGCTTATCTGCCCACCAGTAATGAGCTGAATAGATTCCATGGATTTGTGAATGTGTACATTTTTATTTTATTTTATTTATTTTTATTACACTGGATTAACACCACTTAGTCACTTTGGACAGTGAGACACTTTCTAATCATTTTATATTGTTTATGTATATTGCATATATCCTTTCTGCACTGTTTTCATTTTTGTTATTTTTATTACCTTATTACCTTCCCTGTACTTTGTTCTGCTATTGTACTCAGTAGTCGATTTGTACACAAATTTCAAGGGGGATGGTGGGGTTTTATGGAGACAAACAATTTGATAGTGGCGAAGACTGCGTGGAGGGTGGGGGACCAGCTGTTTACCCTTTTGTTTATATTGTAACAGCACAAAGGTAATTCTATATTCAAAAGACATGCAAGTTAGGGATGTTAGGTGTCAGATACTCCTGCCAATGCCCTTAACCAAGGCACTGTAGCTCTCTATAGTTATCAAACCTCTACTCATGCTCGCTTCTGCTTGCTTTGCCTCTGCTGCATCGTCTATTAAAACATCAACCTGAACCTGGTGTGTGTGTGTGTGTGTGTGTGTGTGTGTGTGTGTGTGTTTACATTTGTTTCAGCCTTAGCAGTTATCTATTTCCTTTACCAGCATAGATTACCACCCAAAGCAGTAATCAAATTATGAGCCACTGCACAAAATTCAGCACATACTAGAGTAAACGCCTTTGTGTCCCATGATCCTTAGTCAAATTTTATTTGAGCTTACGTGAGAACGACACACAAAGGGCTTCCTCCCTTTGACGGTGATTACCTGCCACTACACACAACATGCCACAACAAAATTCGAACTAGGTTAATCTTGATTTCCCATTTATTTTGTTGCCTGGCAACACCCCGTTCAGGATGAAATGTAGCCTAATGTACGGCCTAATGTTTTGTTTATTTTTCTTCATTAATATAATTTTGGTGTTAAAATGTCAACTAGCTACCTAATCTCTGTTTAATCTCTGTTTCTCTTTTGCCCCGCTTCAAACAGTGTAGGCTAAATTATAGAAAATAATCATTATGACTCCTGACGTTTCTCACACCTGTAGTTTTCTTCTTTTTGAAGAAGTCCCGCAGATCTACCTGCCCACCAGCCCATTTATAATAGCCAAAATAATATCCTCAAGGTGTCATAGCCGCGTTGCAGGTTTTGTTGTGCCATCAACCAATAAAAAAACATGCATCTGTATCAATGCAGGTGCATGTGACCCCCCGCCCTCGGATTTGCTGAAAACTCCAGATGTGCTATATTCTCTAAAATTATTAAATATCAATAAAAAAGTGGCTTACACATTTCTTGATTAAATGATATCTTTGTGCCATAAAGAGGGATGAAAGGGGGATGGCAGTGTTACAAAGGGGATGGTTTTTGACTATTTTTATTTCAAGGGGGGTGGCATCCCCTCACATTCCTCCTCAAATTGACTACTGAATGTACTGTACATTGCTGCTGTGACACCCAAATTTCCCCTAGGGGATCAATAAAGTGCATCTTAATCTTAATTTACCAGGAAATGTTTACATTACTCCTACTTTCTATAACATCCTCTAACTGATGTCATCTGTTTATTCATTCAGAGATTCATGCTGAGTGCCAGCGTAAACTCAAATCCAACCTGAAGAAGAAGTTTCAGCGTTTGTTTGAGGGAATCAGAAAATCAGGAAAGTGGACACTTCTGAATGAGTTCTACACAGAGCTCTACATCACAGAGGAAGAGACTGGAGAGGTCGATAATGAACATGAGGTCAGACAGATTGAAACAGCATCCTGGAAACCAGTGAGACAAGAGAACACAATCAAAAGTGAGGATATCTTTAAACCCTTACGTGGAAAAGATGAATCAATCAGGGTAGTGATGACAAAGGGAGTGGCTGGCATTGGGAAAACAGTCTTAACACAGAAGTTCACTCTGGACTGGACTGAAGACAAAGCCAACCAGGATATACAGTTCACATTTCCATTTACTTTCCGAGAGCTGAATTTGCTGAAATACAAAAAGTACAGCTTGGTGAAACTTCTTCATCACTTCTTTAATGAAACCAAAGAAGCAGGAATCTACAGGTTTGAGAAGTTCCAAGTTGTTTTCATCTTCGACGGTCTGGATGAGTGTCGACTTCCTCTAGACTTCCACAACAATGAGACTCTGACTGATGTTACAGAGTCGACCTCAGTGGACGTGCTGCTGACAAACCTCATCAAGGGGAAACTGCTTCCCTCTGCTCGTCTCTGGATAACCACACGACCTGCAGCAGCCAATCAGATCCTTCCTGATTATGTTGACATGGTGACAGAGGTGAGAGGGTTCACTGACTCACAGAAGGAGGAGTACTTCAGGAAGAGATTCAGAGATGAGGAGCAGGCCAGCAGAATCATCTCCCACATCAAGACATCACGAAGCCTCCACATCATGTGCCACATCCCAGTCTTCTGCTGGATCACTGCTACAGTTCTGGAGCATGTGTTGAAAACCAGTGAGAGAGGAGACCTGCCCAAGACCCTGACTGAGATGTACATCCACTTCCTGGTGGTTCAGTCCAAACAGGGGAACATCAAGTATCATGGCAGAGCTGAGACAGATCTAGTCTGGAATACAGAGAGCAGGAAGATGATTCTATCTCTGGGAAAACTGGCTTTTGACCAGCTGCAGAAAGGCAACCTGATCTTCTATGAAGCCGACCTGACAGAGTGTGGCATTAATATCAGAGCAGCCTCAGTGTACTCAGGAGTGTTCACACAGATCTTTAAAGAGGAGTGTGGGCTGTACCAGGACAAAGTGTTCTGCTTTGTCCATCTGAGCATTCAGGAGTTTCTGGCTGCTGTTTATGTCTTTCTGTCATTCATCAACACTGGTGTCAATCTACTGTCAGAAGCCTCTTGGTGGTCTAAGTCATTCAGAGACAAATCTGCAGTAAAATACCTCTACCAGAGTGCTGTGAACAAGGCCTTACAGAGTCCAAATGGACACCTGGACTTGTTCCTACGCTTCCTCCTGGGACTTTCACTGCAGACCAATCAGACTCTCCTACGAGGCCTGCTGACACAGACAGGAAGTAGCTCAAAGACCAATCAGAAAACAGTCCAGTACATCAAGAAGAAGATCAGAGAGAGTCCCTCTCCAGAGAGAAGCATCAATCTGTTCCACTGTTTGAATGAGCTGAAGGATCATTCTCTAATGGAGGAGATCCAACAGTACCTGAGTTCAGGAAGTCTCTCCACAGAGAAACTCTCCCCTGCTCATTGGTCGGCTCTGGTCTTCATGTTACTGTCATCAGAAGAGAAGCTGGACGTGTTTGACCTGAATAAATACTCTGCTTCAGAGGAGGCTCTTCTGAGGCTGCTGCCAGTGGTCAAAGCCTCCAATAAAGCTTGGTAGGTGGACAGATAACTGTATATATTAACTTGCATTTATTATTTGCATTTATTTGCATTATTTGCACTATATCTATTGTCTCTTTTGTTGTATATTATATGCACTACCTTTATTCTATGTTAGTAGCTATTTCCTTTATTTCTTTATTACTTTATTACCTGTACTTGACATACTTTACTTCTTTGGCATTGTCTGTCAATTGCTGCTGTGGCACCTGAATTTCCCCAAGGGGATCAATAAAGTGCTATCTTCTCTTATTATTTTTTATGTTAGTACAAAATGGAAAACATTTTTAAAGTTCTTGTTTCTCTTCATCACTAATGCTTCTTCAGGCTGAGTCTATGTAAGCTGTCGGAGAGAAGCTGTGAAGCTCTGGCCTCAGTTCTCAGCTCCCAGTCCTCTAGTCTGAGAGAGCTGGACCTGAGTAACAACGACCTGCAGGATTCAGGAGTGGAGCTGCTGTCTGCTGGACTGGAGAGTCCACACTGCAGACTGGAATCTCTCAGGTTGTGGTAGCAACCTTTCATACTACTTTCTATCCCCTATGAATTGTTTTCTGCTTTCTATCAGTATATTTCATTATTGCCCCTACTTGCTGTCTCTGTTGTTCAGACCTAAAATACCAAAAAGGATTTCTAAGATTCTGCAGCAAACTGATCCAAGAACTGACAAACTGACCAAATGAAAGCACAAAACACATCATTGGATCATTTGTTGTTTGGAATGGTGACCGCTGCAGTTTTTACTCAACTAAAATCACATTATCACACCCAACATCAGAGCAGATAGTGATTATCTGACATGTATCTTGTTTTAAACAGGAAGTTTACACAGAGCTTGGTGGTCTTTTTTAGAAAATCCTACAAAACTAGGCAAAATTAATTCTCAGTAATAAATAAACTATACTTCAATGGAAGAAAACTTAATTGTGTGTGTGTGTGTGTGTGTGTGTGTATGTGCAGGCTGTCAGGCTGTCTGGTCACAGAGAAAAGCTGTGCCTCTCTGGCCTCAGTTCTGAGCTCCAACCCCTCCCATCAGAGAGAGCTGGACCTGAGTAACAACAACCTGCAGGATTCAGGAGTGAAGCTGCTCTCTGCTGGACTGAAGAGTCCACACTGTAGACTGGAAACTCTCAGGTCAGGATTCCTCAACCTGGTCAACACATGACCATTTAAATCCTGCTTTACATACAGGTTAACATCAGTGAACAGATTCCTAACCTCTGTAGGATTTTCTCTGCTCTTATGATTTTCAACCCAGTTGTGGTGGCAACATTTCACACTACTTTCTATCCCCTATGAATTGTTTTCTGCTTTCTATCAGTATATTATTGCCCCTCCTTTCTGTCTCTATTACACCCTTCTTACACCAAAATTAGCGCGTATATGCAGGTTTTTTAAACGTGGGTAAACCCGCTAAAAATAGGCGATTGACTCCTTTCACATTGCCAGTAGACGAGTTTACCGCTTCGTTTTTTTTCTGGTGTGTCACGTTGAACGTCACGAACGCGCCGGAAAACAAGGTTAGCAAACCATAGAAAGCAGCATGGAGGCCAGTAACAATGTTACGGTGGTTACTTTTTTATATCTTCAGTCTCTCGTTCAAACTCAACGCCGACTGCACGGTGCCATGCCATTGTTACGACGGCCCATTATTCCGAATTTTCTCCCCTCGTTTCTCAAACAAACAGAAGCACATGGCTAATTATTATGCAGAATGACGTCATCGGACCGGGTGCAAGGGAGGAAGCTGGCTGTCGGACCTCGCGGTCGGATATTTACTCTAACAACACTTCCCTGGTTGGAATTATGCAGCGTTCCATGCAGCAGTGATATTACCGTGGTAGTGAGTGCTTAATCCCCTAAGAAGAACAAGCTACTCACGTTTTCTTTATGGACGCACATGGTCTGATGTTTGGAGCAGCCGAGTGGTGTAGTTGGTAAGTTACCGGACGTCAGTTCCGACAGCCATATATATAAAAAAATAAAATAAATAACAATAAATAATGTTCCTGCCTGGCTATTTACGTGCCAACGTCCGGAACTTCAACGCGCGTCATAGCGTCGCGCCTGAAAAGGGGCGAAAATTAACGTGTCCACCCGGGTGTCATGTTTCCATCACTGCCGATCGGAGCTGTAGCCGATAAATACCCGTGACTATTGCAGAGTCCTTTGACCCGGGAATGAATGCCGATTGTACCCTTTCACACTGAAGACAAAAGCCAGATGTTAGTGGGTGTTAGTGGGTTTTTTGTCCAGTGTGAAAGGGGCGGGGGGAGATCTAAAATACAAAAAAGGATTTCTAAGATTCTGCAGCAAACTGATTTTTGTTGTTTGGAATGGTGACGGCCTTGAAGGTATGGAAGGAAATGGCGAAGGGCAAGATGGACCGCCTTCAGCTCCAGAATATTGATTTGCTGGGCTGTGCAAGGACCGTGCTTGCGCCATTCCCTGAGCACTGCCCCCCAACCTGTCAATGAAGCATCTGTTGTCACCAGCTGGCGATGCGTCATTGGGCCCAGTACACTCCCTCTGCCAATATTTGCCCTGCTCTCCCACCAATGGAGGGCTAACCGTAACCGTCTGGTGACAAGCACAGTGGCCTGCAGGTGACTCTTGGGGCTCAATCCTAGACCCAGGAGACACCTCTGCAGCGGGCGCATGTGCAAGAGGAATGGAATAGAACAGACTGGACTGATGATGCCATGAGCCCCAGGAGGCGGAGACACAGCCTCCATGTAATCTTGGCCCCCAGCCTGAAATGTGAGAGGCAAGCCCCGAGGGACAGCTGCCTTTCTTGTGTCAATGTCAATAGCACAGTCTGGGAATGCACTACTAGGCCCAGGAACTGCGTCCTCTGTGAAGGCTCCAGCCTGCTCTTGTCTCGATTGAGACGCAGGCCTAGGTGCTGTAAGTGTTCCAGGAGTAGGGACAAATGAGCTCGACATTGGTCCTCCGAACACGCACACAGGAGCCAGTCATCCAGATAATTTGGAATCCTGATTCCTCTCTGTCGCAGAGGCGACAGAACTGCCTCTATGCAACTGGTAAAGGTGCGGGGAGCCAGGGAGATCCCAAATGGTAGGACATGGAATTTGTATGTCTTGCCGTCGAAGACAAACCTGAGGAATCGCCAGTGCCCTTCCAAGATAGGAATCTGGAAATAGGCATCCTTTAAGTCTATGGTGACAAACCAGTCCCCTCTGCAGATGGATTGTCTCACCCTCGGGACTGTCAGCATTTTGCATGGCAGATGACGGAGATATTTGTTGAGTCCCCTGAGGTCTAAAATGGGGCAGAGATTCCCATCCTTCTTCGGGATGAGAAAATACCTGGAATAGAAACCAGCCTGCCCGTTGCCTTGTGGTACCTCTCTGATGGCCCCCTTCCCCAACAGAGTGGAAACTTCGGCCTGGAGCACTGTCTTTTGGATCCACCACCGTGAAGACTGTTGGGGTCCTTGAGGTTGGTGGTCGACGAGCAAATTGAATATGATACCCCTAGGTCATGGTTGAAAATACCCAGGGGCTCGCACCCAGTGCCCTCCAAGCTGCAAGACGTGCCCGAGCTAGGTGGAGGCAGGCTGGGTCTGGTATGGCGTCAGGAGCGAGGCGGGGGCTTGGGCCGCCTCTTTCCCTGAGACCCCTCGCTCTGCTTGCCTTTACCCCTACCTCTGCCACACTTAGCTTCTATGGTACCCCTCAGGTCACCAGAGCCCCAGCTTGGCCCTTGTGTCTGTGCAGGGGACCTGGCCAACTGTCCAGTCCCCTGCCACCTGTGGCGCCCGACCAGTGCACTGGAAACCTCCCGGGCACAGTGACGTGCTCCCTGGGCCTGCTGCAACATAGCATTAGCCCCAGAACCAAACATGGCTGAGGGATCAACCGGCAACCTCAAAAGGTAGCTCTGGTCCTCTGGTTGCAATCCAGACTGGGACAACCATAAATGGCGCCTCGTCACCCAGAGAGACGGTACACCCTTCCCAGCAGCCGCCGCCTGCTCCTTCATCAACTGTGCCATGACAGATGAAACAAGCTGCAGCTCAGAGACAAGGTTTGCACTGTGCCTGGCATCCAGCTCATGTGCCAGCAGCCGGTGATCCAGCGCCAATATGGACCCAGTATTAGCCAGCTGTGCCTGAACTGCTATAGTCCTATGCACCTTAGCTAGCAAGGTGTCCAACATCCTGCATCCCTTAGTCGGGCAACTAGTTTTCCCCAACACAGAGCCAGAAGGGAACATGAGAGTCGCAATGGTCTGGTTGACCAGAAATGGAGCAGGCTGTGCCTCCATCCCATCATCGAAGCGTGATGGAGTAGGTGCCTGGCTATCGTGGGGTCAACCCCCAATGCCTGGGCCGCTCTTTTAATCAGCCCTCTGAATTGGCGGAGCTCGCGGCCCCGCTCCCCCTCCTACGGTTCAGGGGCAGCCTCCCCTTGCCCTGGAGAGAGCTCGCTGTCTGAAGAGTGAAACCCTACCACATCCACCTCTTCAACTTCCTCCTGCTCCTCAACCGAAGCCTCAGCCTCGACCCTTGTATCACCCAAAAAGGACCTGAGTGAGGGAACAGTAAGGGGGTTCATTGAATCACACCCAAACTCCACCCCCCTAAGGCGTTTAGCCTGCCGGGGCCCAGTGGGTGTAGCAACCTGTTTACGCTTTCCCCCAAATACACAGTAACGGGCCTCCAAAGACCGTGCTGGGAAAATAAAACAATTCATACAGGAGGAAGGGTTCTCCCAAGCTAAAGAGGCGTGGTTCTCTCCAAGACACAGCACACATCTATCATGTCCATCCTCTATGGGCATCTGTATGCCACAACCCACACAGTTATGGCCACCTAGGTTTGCCATCTCGCCAAATCTTGCAGGAGGCATCAGTTCCCGCAAGAGCGCGAACACGGAAGTACCTGCCAGTAAAATGAGCAGCAAGGCAGCCGCACAGTTACCTGCTACCTCGCAAGCACTCCCGATTACTGTGTGTTTTGTGTTTATTTCTTTATTTTCCCCACAACACCGCGTACCACCGCTTCCACCGCTCTGGGTTCGGCTGTAGTCTCTGTACCTATGACGCATTAACCCCTCTGTCAGAGTAATACACCAGGTAACGTTACGTAGGAAGTGGCCGGCAAGGAACTGAATGCCGACAGCACGGCAAACTCCGGTTTCCACAGAACCCCCAAACACAGCCCAATCTATGGAGAAAACAGCCACCCCGAGAGGCACTTTCCTACAACTCTCTCTTACACACGATAAGTGGCAAAGACTGTCTTCTCACTCTATCTTTTCTCTTGTAGTATCAGCACACACGCCAACCTGCTCTCGTGGAATCAAAATGATCAGTGATAGTGTGGCGCACAGATGCTCTTATACTGTCATCAGCCACCTCACAGGTGGTTTGTCTTAAAGAAATTATCCACGTCACCTGACCCAGTGGGTCAGTCCCCATACATATGGAATATGTAACTGGGTGGAGAGATAGTCTCGATACGATAGAGAACCCTGTGTACAAAAGCAGGCAAAATTAATTATCAGTAATAAACAATAAATAAACTATACATCAGTGGAAGAAAACTTAATTGTGTGTGCGTGTGTGTGTGTGTGTGCAGGCTGTCAGGCTGTTTGGTCACAGAGGAAGGTTGTGCTTCTCTGGCCTCAGTTCTCAGCTCCCAGTCCTCTAGTCTGAGAGAGCTGGACCTGAGCTACAACAACCTGCAGGATTCAGGAGTGAAGCTGCTCTCTGCTGGACTGGAGAGTCCACACTGCAGACTGGAAACTTTCAGGTCAGGATTCCTCAACCTCTCTCAACACATGACCATTTAAATCCTGCTTTACATACAGGTTAACATCAGTGAACAGATTCTTAACCTGTGTGGGATTTTCTCTGCTCTTATGATTTTCTTTTCTTTTTTTTCTTTTTTATTCAGAGTTTCAAATAATTACAAACATACAGACCACCAATGACAGAGGAAACATACAGACACTAACATACACACAGGCAAAAGGGGAAAAAAACGGTGAAAACCACAGTGCAATTACAATATATTGTATATAGGAATTATGCAATTGATTGCAGTTGAATCCAATATGAGATGAAATGGCATCAAAACAGTCCACAGAAATGCCAATGTCAGTTACGGCAAGAACATCAGGAATTCTAATAAAGAGGGTACTCAATCATCCACAATAAAGATTGTCCAAAATATACATATAAACACATGCTACTGTAAAGTACAAAATTATCAAAATTACAGATACAAAATAAAGGTGCTTGCAAGCATTATTATTATTATTATTATTATTATTATTATTATTATTATTTATTTATTTATTTATTTATTTATTTATTTATTTATTTTATTATCTTTTTGAAAACACACATATACATACACACATATAACTCATTCCCCATATCTCCAATCCACCCCCCACGTTAACAAAACAGACAAAACAAGGCAAGGAAAGCACAACATGATGAGATATAACACTCGTGACAATGTGGAGGGAAAAGCAAAAGGTTAGTCAGTGGAGTAATGTGGGTCAAGCCTACTCCCAACAATCAGGGATCCCCACATATCATATCCTCAAGATATAAAAACAAAACAAAAAAACAAACAGACAAACAAAACAACACAACACAAACTAGTGCACTCAGATCCTGCCGTTGTCATAGTCACTGACATTGGTGTAAGAGGTTCTTGAAGTCAAATTCTGTATGAGATTGCCATATTTTTAAAACGTCTGAGGATCTGCCTTTACTCTTGCAATAAATTTTATCCAATGTAAGGTAGCTTGAGAATTCATTCCACCAGTGGGCTATTACTGTGGGTATGGATACTTTACAATTTAAAGCTATGCACTTCCTAGCTGCCAACAAGGCAAGATCTATGTACCTGCTTTCCTACTTGTCAGATATACTAGTTCCCAAAAGACATAAACGAGGTGAAAAGGGAATAGATACATGTAAACATCGTGATATTATCTTGGTAACAGAGTTCCAAAATAAAGAAAGTAAATTACATGACCAAAACGTGAAAAAATGTCACTTTTTGTTTCTTACAACGCCAACAGAGAAATGATATCTCACTGTTTCTCTGGAGTATAGTAAACCCCATGTACCATCTTAAATAGAGCTAGTTTATGTCTTAGATTGTAAGAGCATTTATGAACTTTTCTACAAATAAAAGACCAATCCTCCTGATGTATTTCCATATGAAGATTTTGTTCCCACTTCTGTCTTAAATCTATCTGTATTTACTACTTTATTTCAATAAGAGCATTATAAATCTTCGAGGTAACTTTTTTCTTATTATTTTCCCTATTGTTTAATATGACATCAATTTTGATGGTTTAGGTTCTTGAAAAGAACCTTGCTCAGTATTTACCAAGTGTCTGGAAAAAATCTAAATAATTGGGAAGAGGGAACTCCATATTTATGTTGAAATTGAGTAAATGAGAGAAAGGTCCCATTTTCAGACAGATGAGAGATTTCCCTTATACCTTTATCATGCCACGGTTTGAACGTATCATCTTTACAACATGAGAGACTTGGATTTTTCCAA
Organism: Centroberyx gerrardi; assembly: GCF_048128805.1. NCBI lineage: Eukaryota > Metazoa > Chordata > Actinopteri > Beryciformes > Berycidae > Centroberyx > Centroberyx gerrardi. The sequence continues at coordinate 5,168,846 of NC_136006.1, read as the reverse complement.
ATTGGGGAGAAAGGAGAAAGAGGATTGTTGTAACCTAACAATTTATGGGACAATTTCCAGATACGGAGGCTGTTTAGTATAGCAGGATTCTTGGTGATTTTATCCACTTCTCAGAGATCAATGTATGGTAAATGTTCCAAGTTGTACGGATAAATATCCAAGGATTCTATTCTTTTCCATGAGCATTAAGTATTTAAAAACCATTGTTTAATCTGAGTAAATTGAGCTGACAAAAAATAATAATAAAAGTTGGGAAGCTTCAGGCCACCAGTGTCATATTGTAAATACAGCACTGTCATACAAACCCGTGGGGATTTGTTGTTCCAAATAAAGGAAGACAGCAGACTCTGTACCCTTTTAAAAAATGATTGTGGTGGTATAGTCGGAAGATTTTGAAATAAATATAAAAAATTTGGCAAAACAGACATTTTAACTATGTTGACTCTATGGGAAGCTGACCAATTATCTTTAATTCCTCCAATATTTTATTAACTGCTGGAAGGTAATTCAAACGAAGAGTCTTCCGATTTTCTAAGAATGAAGATACCTAAGTACTTAACACATTTAATGGACCAGTTCCAATTGAGTTGATTCTTCAGTGATTTATAGTCAAAGTTGGAAATTGGCATTATCTCGGTTTTACCCGTTAACTTTGTAGCCTGATAACTTTTCAATTAAAGATAAAATAAACGCTATTGAGTTTACAGGGTCATGGTCTAACCCTAAGATACAACAAGATATCGTCAGCATACAAAGATATAACATGCTCCTCATTCCCAATCATAACACTTTTAATGTGTTCATGAGATCTAATCATTGCAGCTAACGGTTCGATAGCAATGGCAAACAGTGCAGGTGACGTTGGGCAACCTTGTCTTGTGCCTCTTGCCACTGACAGGCTCAGATTGTTATTATAAGTGTCTGACAGCATTATGGAAAGGCCCTACAGAGAAATGAAACATTTTTCTTCTTTTCCAAGTCTCGCTCAAGTCTCGTGAGAGTTGAGTTGTTGCAGGAAGTTACACACAGACCGGATCAAGCGAAAGGTAAAGAAAAACGTTTAATTTCTCTGTAGGGTCCTTTCCATAATGTTGTCAGACACTTATAATAACAATCTGAGCCTGTCAGTGGCAAAAACAAGAACTTTTAGTGGACGTACATTGACGGTGCGATTTTCCCCGTCGGATTACATTGCAGCCTGTTTTGCGGCTGCCGGCTGAAGCAATCTCGCTCAATACTGGACCAATTTCAAAAATTGTTGTCCCCTTTAGTCACTTAGACACCAAAAGATGGGAAAATAGGGTCCAGGTTGAAAAATACCGAAGTTACCCTTTAAGTGTGTCCTATATTAGCAATGGGCATCCTGAGCTGTTTTTGGTGTGCCTCAATAAAGGTTTCTAAGTGAGCATCACTGCAGTTTTTACTAAAATTAAATCACATTATCACACCTAACATCAGAGCAGATAGAGCTTGGTGGTCTTTTTCAGAAAATCCGTGTACAAAAGCAGGCAAAAATAATTCTCAGTATTAAACAATAAATAAACTATACATCAATGGAAGAAAACTTACTTGTGTGTGTGTGTGTGTGTGTGTGTGTGTGTGTGTGTGTGTGTGTGTGTGTGTGTGTGTGTGTGTGTGTGTGTGTGTGTTTGCAGGCTGTCAGGCTATGTGGTTACAGAGGAAGGTTGTGCTTCTCTGGCCTCAGTTCTCAGCTCCCAGTCCTCTCATCTGAGAGAGCTGGACCTGAGCTACAACGACCTGCAGGATTCAGGAGTGAAGCTGCTCTCTGCTGGACTGGAGAGTCCACACTGTAGACTGGAAACTCTCAGGTCAGGATTCCTCAACCTCTCTCAACACATGACCATTTAAATCTTGCTTTACATACAGGTTAACATCAGTGAATAGATTCCTAACCTGTGTAGGATTTTCTTTGCTCTTATAATTTTCTTTTTTTTTTTTTCTTTTTTTTTTCACAGTTTCAAATAATTACAAACATACAGACCACCAATGACAGAGGAAACATACAGACACTAACATACACACATACTAGGAGGAGAAAGGAAGAAAAAAAAAAACACAGTGCAATTACAATATATATAAGAATTATGCAATTGATTGCAGTTGAATCCAATATGAAATGAATTGGCATCAAAAACAGTCCACAAAAATGCCAATGTCAACTACAGCAAGAACATCAGGAATCCTAATAAAGAGGGTACTCAATCATCCACAATAAAGATTATCCAAAATATACATACAAACACACATGCTACCGTACTATTGGTACAAAATTATCAAAATTACAGATACAAAATATAGGTGCTTGGAAGCATTATTATTTTTATGGACAGTTTACTGTTGTGTAAAAGGATCTCTGGGATTAATAGGCTAAAGAATTTCCCACTTGGTCCCACAGCCCAGTGGAGCCATGATCAAGATCCTTTAACACCCCGGCAACTCTTTCCATGCAGATCTGCTCTTATGATTTTCAATCCAGTTTTGGTAGCAACCTTTCACACTACTTTCTATCCCCTATAAATTGTTTTCTGCTTACTATCAGTATATTTCATAATTTCCCCTCGTTGCTGTCTCTGTTGTTGAGACCTAAAACACCAAAAAGGATTTCTAAGATTCTGCAGCAAACTGATTCAAGAACTGACAAGCTGGCCAAAAGAAAGCACAAAACAGATCATTGGATCATTTGTTGTTTTGAATGGTGACCGCTGCAGTTTTTACTAAAATTAAATCAGATTATCACACCTAACATCAGAGCAGATAGAGCTTGGTGGTCTTTTTCAGAAAATCCCTGTGTACAAAAGCAGGCAAAATTAATTCTCAGTATTAAACAATAAATAGACTATACATCAATGGAAGAAAACTTAAATGTGTGTGTGTGTGTGTGTGTGTGTGTGTGTGCAGGCTGTCAGGCTGTTTGGTCACAGAGGAAGGTTGTGCTTCTCTGGCCTCAGTTCTCAGCTCCCAGTCCTCTAGTCTGAGAGAGCTGGACCTGAGTAACAACGACCTGCAGGACTCAGGAGTGAAGCTGCTCTCTGCTGGACTGAAGAGTCCACACTGTAGACTGGAAACTCTCAGGTCAGGATTCCTCAACCTGGTCAACACATGACCATTTAAATCTTGCTTTACATACAGGTTAACATCAGTGACTAGATTCCTTACCTGTGTAGGATTTTCTCTGCTCTTATGATTTTCAATCCAGTTGTGGTAGCAACCTTTCACACTACTTTCTATCCCCTATGAATTGTTTTCTGCTTTCTATCAGTATATTTCATTATTGCCCCTTCTTGCTGTCTCTGTTGTTGAGATGTAAAACACCAAAAAGGATTTCTAAGATTCTGCAGCAAACTGATCCAAGAACTGACAAACTGACCAAATGAAAGCACAAAACAGATCATTGGATCATTTGTTGTTTTGAATGGTGACCGCTGCAGTTTTTACTCAAATAAAATCACATTATCACACCCAACATCAGAGCAGATAGTGATTATCTGACATGTATCTTGTTTTAAACAGGAAGTTTACACTGAGAGCTTGGTGGTCTTTTTTTTTTAGAAAATCTGTGTACAAAAGCAGGCAAAATTAATTTTCAGTAATAAATCCATAAACTATACTACAATGGAAGAAAACGTGTGTGTGTGTGTGTGTGTGTGTGTGTGTGTGTGTGTGTGTGTGTGTGCAGGTTGTCAGGCTGTCTGATCACAGAGGAAGGATGTCCCTCTCTGGCCTCAGCTCTGAGCTCCAACCCCTCCCATCTGAGAGAGCTGGACCTGAATAACAACAACCTGCGTTATTCAGGAGTGAAGCTGCTCTCTGCTGGACTGGAGAGTCCACACTGTAGACTGGAAACTCTCAGGTCAGGATTCCTCAACCTGGTCAACACATGACCATTTAAATCCTGCTTTACATACAGGTTAACATCAGTGACTAGATTCCTTACCTGTGTAGGATTTTCTCTGCTGTTATGATTTTCAATCCAGTTGTGGTAGCAACCTTTCACACTACTTTCTATCCCCTATGAATTGTTTTCTGCTTTCTATCAGTATATTTCATTATTGCCCCTTCTTGCTGTCTCTGTTGTTGAGATGTAAAACACCAAAAAGGATTTCTAAGATTCTGCAGCAAACTGATCCAAGAACTGACAAACTGACCAAATGAAAGCACAAAACAGATCATTGGATCATTTGTTGTTTGGAATGGTGACCGCTGCAGTTTTTACTCAAATAAAATCACATTATCACACCCAACATCAGAGCAGATAATGATTATCTGACATGTATCTTGTTTTAAACAGGAAGTTTACACTGAGAGCTTGGTGGTCTTTTTTTTTTAGAAAATCTGTGTACAAAAGCAGGCAAAATTAATTTTCAGTAATAAATACATAAACTATACTACAATGGAAGAAAATGTGTGTGTGTGTGTGTGTGTGTGTGTGTTTGTGTGTGTGTGTGTGTGTGTGTGTGTGTATGTGTGTGTGTGTGTGTGTGTGTGTGTGTGCAGGTTGTCAGGCTGTCTGATCACAGAGGAAGGATGTCCCTCTCTGGCCTCAGCTCTGAGCTCCAACCCCTCCCATCTGAGAGAGCTGGACCTGAATAACAACAACCTGCGTTATTCAGGAGTGAAGCTGCTCTCTGCTGGACTGGAGAGTCCACACTGTAGACTGGAAACTCTCAGGTCAGGATTCCTCAACCTGGTCAACACATGACCATTTAAATCCTGCTTTACATACAGGTTAACATCAGTGAATAGATTCCTAACCTGTGTAGGATTTTTTCTGCTCTTATGATTTTCAATCCAGTTGTGGTAGCAACCTTTCACACTATTTTCTATCCCCTATGAATTGTTTTCTGCTTTCTATCAGTATATTTCATTATTGCCCCTCCTTACTGTCTCTGTTGTTGAGATGTAAAACACCAAAAAGGATTTCTAAGATTCTGCAGCAAACTGATCCAAGAATTGACAAACTGGCCAAAAGAAAGCACAAAACAGATCATTGGATCATTTGTTGTTTGGAATGGTGACCGCTGCAGTTTTTACTAAAACTAAATCACATTATCACACCTAACATCAGAGCAGATAGTGATTATCTGACATGTATCTTGTTTTAATAACTGGGACCTGCCATTCATTTTCCCATCTTTGCCTATACCTTTGTATTTTGGCTTATATTGTTGTAATTTTCACAATATCATCAAAGTCTATACATCCCCAGAGTCTGCACAACCTTAGGCAACTAGACATATCTCTCAATAAACAGTTCTATACACTATTATAGGGGAAATCAGACCATAATTGAAACAAATTTTAAAAAAAGCAAATGGAATTTTTACTTATTTTATTATAAAACCACTGCACACAAAGAGGTTGAAAGAGAAAAATATATGAAAAATGTTCAAATGGGCCTTTGAAAGATCCCTGAAGTGATTTGGCACTTCTGCCATGTTTACTTTTTTATCTATGCTCATTTTTATGAGCATTGTCACCAGCCGTTTTTTGTTTTTTTTGGCAGTATCAGTGACTTTTTGGACAATGTAGTTTACATATGATATGCATCATGGCAATTTCTGTCCAAGATGACACACAGAGGTACCTGGCATGCCTTACACCATAAAGGTGTCAGTTTCTTGCAGAGCCTAGATTTCCTGTGTCCCTCTGTTGCCATTTTGGACTTGTCATCAGTGGGAGCAATTGCCACAGGAGTGTGTATACTGTCTGTCTGGAACAGAGAAGTCCAATGGTACTCCCATCAGTTCAGCAGAGAGCAGCTCCCGGACACACAAAAATATAAAAAAAAGTTAGCAAATTGAAATGATCACTTTCCTTTCACAATAATAATAATTCTAATAATACAACATAATAATAACTTTATTTGTGTGGCATCTATCATACAAAGCAGAAGCTCGAAGTGCTTCACAGCTGGGACATAAAACAAATCAGTGGACATGCATCATGTATGGCCTATTTGGATAATTTCATAAATGTACTTACAGATCGTCAAAAGTATCGAGTCCTTCCATAAAATGGCGTTCATCCTCGGAATAGCAACTTTCAGGGGCAGATGGCTGTGCCTCTTCCTCGTCACTATACCTGAAAAGTTGTTCCAAAACTTCCTCCGGAGTAAACTTTTTCCTCGCCATCTCTTCGCATGGCATTAGCCGGTAGCTCGACGGTAAACAAGCCAAGCCTTCGATAGACCCTACGTGATGACATCTAGCATTGAGCACATGATCAGTAAAGATTGGAGATTACAATTGATTCACATATATATGGATAGGGCTAGGTCTATGCACCAACTAAACTGGTGGCCTATCCATATGTTTTATAACTTTACATTTTACTTTCACAACGAAACCTAGCGGGGCACATAGACGAGCTTGGGCTGGTTAGTTAGCTGCGATTCTGTAGTTTCACATGCAAAAAAACGCATATAAGCGGTAAGATGATCAAAACATGTTGTTTTCCAAGTGCAATGGTTTGTGACATCAGTGAAAAAATCCCCCAACTACTGTCTGACCACCCAGAAATTAATCAAATCATTGTACATTGTAGAGATGTGGATGATCTCCGGGGAGTCGTTAGAGAAGAAGAGATGAACACCAGACGAAAAACTTTATACTTCAGCTGTAGTTTTATTAAGGGCAGACGTTGTTGTGATATAGGTCAAGGTTTTCAGCAACCAAAAAGAGACTTATAACATAAAGTTAGACACAACGGCTCAGACAAGCGACTTCCCCATACAAAAGTAAACTCTGACTCCGCAAGAGCGGAAGTGTGATGTATAAACAAGGTGACCAGAACAGAATTCTTTCATCTTAGAAATATTGCCAAGGTGCGGCCCTTCCTAACCCAGAAAGATGCTGAAAAGCTAACTCACGCTAAGTTACAAGTAGACTGGACTACTGCAACGCCCTTTTTGCCCTTTCTCCCAAAAAAGTCTATTGAGAGGCTTCAGCTTATCCAAAACTCTGCAGCTAGACTTTTAACAAAAACAAGGAAGCGAGAGCATGTCACTCCGATTTTAGCTACATTGCACTAGCTCCCAGTGTCCTTTTAGAATTGATTTTAAAGTTATTTTACAACGAAGTAAAAGAACTTTAAAATCAATTCTCTTAATCAATTCTCTCTTAATGGCTTAGGACCGGCCTACATTACAGAATTCCTGCTGCTTCCATCAAGAACCCTCAGGTCTTCTACTGCTGGTTTGTTAGAAGTACAAAACCCCACTCAGAAGAAGATTGGGGATGCAGCCTTTTTTAACTACGCTCCTAAAGTGTGGAACACCCTCCCAAAGAATATTAGAGAGGCGGGCTCTGTAAGCATTTTCAAACGACTGCTAAAAACGTATCTTTTCAGCTTAGCTTTTAAGTAGCCTTCATTTGAACTGTTTCTGTTCAGGATCCCAACAGAGCTGACACGGGCAAGTACGAATTTTCATTGGTCTTGTCCGGGTAATGCTTACTTGCACGAGTGAACACTATATGTGGGGGGGACAGAGCTTTACCCTGTATGTTTCTCATCCATCTGTGGATGGGGAGGTTTTTGACCAAGAGGAGAATCTGTGATTCTCGTCTGCCTGAGCCAGTGAGATCTGACGTAAATATCAGATCAAGAGTAGAATCAGGAAGGACAGGGAAAAAGAAAATTAAAGAAAACATATGGGTTCACTCACAATGTGCATCTAAGAGTGGGAGTGTTGTGTCCTTTTATGTTTCTATTTTACTTGATTTGATTCAATGCATTTTGCTTGTTCTTTTATATGAATTTTATCTTTTTATCTGTCTTTTATCTGCCTTTTATTGATGTAAAGCACTTTGAGCTGCATGTTGTGTATGAGAGGTGCTATACAAATAAAGGTTATTATTATTATTATTATTATTATTATCATTATTATATCTCTAGCTCAAATTATTGAGACACAGTGATGTTTTAAAGACAACATGACATTTGGTATCGGATCCGATACTTTAGGTCTATAATGTTTTAAACAGGAAGTTTACACTGAAAGCTTGGTGGTCTTTTTCAGAAAATCCCTGTGTACAAAAGCAGGGGGAAAAAATTCTCAGTAATAAACAATAAATAAACTGTACATCAATGGAAGAAAACTTAACTGTGTGTGTGTGTGTGTGTGTGTGTGTGTGTGTGCGTGTGTGTGTGTGTGTGTGCAGGCTGTCAGGCTGTCTGGTCACAGAGAAAGGTTGTGCTTCTCTGGCCTCAGTTCTCAGCTCCCAGTCCTCCAGTCTGAGAGAGCTGGACCTGAGTAACAACAACCTGCAGGATTCAGGACTGAAGCTGCTCTCTGCTGGACTGGAGAGTCCACACTGCAGACTGGAATCTCTCAGGTCAGGATTCCTCAACCTGGTCAACACATTAACATTTAAATCCTGCTTTACATACAGGTTAACATCAGTGAATAGATTCCTAACCTGTGTAGGATTTTCTCTGCTCTTATTATTTTTTTCACAGTTTCAAATAATTACAAACATACAGACCACCAATGACAGAGGAAACATACAGACACTAACATACACACATACTAGGAGGAGAAAGGAAGAAAAAAAAAAACACAGTGCAATTACAATATATATAAGAATTATGCAATTGATTGCAGTTGAATCCAATATGAAATGAATTGGCATCAAAAACAGTCCACAAAAATGTCAATGTCAACTACAGCAAGAACATCAGGAATCCTAATAAAGAGGATACTCAATCATCCACAATAAAGATTATCCAAAATATACATACAAACACACATGCTACCGTACTATTGGTACAAAATTATCAAAATTACAGATACAAAATATAGGTGCTTGGAAGCATTATTATTTTTATGGACAGTTTACTGTTGTGTAAAAGGATCTCTGGGATTAATAGGCTAAAGAATTTCCCACTTGGTCCCACAGCCCAGTGGAGCCATGATCAAGATCCTTTAACACCCCGGCAACTCTTTCCATGCAGATCTGCTCTTATGATTTTCAATCCAGTTTTGGTAGCAACCTTTCACACTACTTTCTATCCCCTATAAATTGTTTTCTGCTTACTATCAGTATATTTCATAATTTCCCCTCGTTGCTGTTTCTGTCGTTTAGACCTAAAACACCAAAAAGGATTTCTAAGATTCTGCAGCAAACTGATTCAAGAACTGACAAGCTGGCCAAAAGAAAGCACACAAAAAAGCACATTATCACACCTAACATCAGAGCAGATAGAGCTTGGTGGTCTTTTTCAGAAAATCCCTGTGTACAAAAGCAGGCAAAATTAATTCTCAGTAATGACCAATAAATAAACTATATGTCAATGGAAGAAAACTTAAATTGTGTGTGTGTGTGTGTGTGTGTGTGTGTGTGTGTGTGTGTGTGTGTGTGTGTGTGTGTGTGTGTGTGTGTGTGCAGGCTGTCAGGCTGTCTGATCACAGAGAAAGGTTGTGCTTCTCTGGCCTCAGTTCTCAGCTCCCAGTCTTCCAGTCTGAGAGAGCTGGACCTGAGCTACAACGACCTGCAGGACTCAGGAGTGAAGCTGCTCTCTGCTGGACTGAAGAGTCCACACTGCAGACTGGAAACTCTCAGGTCAGGATTCCTCAACCTGGAGGAAAACATATGACCATTTAAATCCTGCTTTACATACAGGTTAACATCAGTGAATAGATTCCTAACCTGTGTAGGATTTTCTTTGCTCTTATAATTTCGATCCAGTTTTGGTAGCAACCTTTCACACTACTTTCTATCCCCTATAAATTGTTTTCTGCTTTCTATCAGTATATTTCATTATTGCCCCTCCTTTCTGTCTGTATTATTGAGACCTAAAACACCAAAAAGGATTTCTAAGATTCTGCAGAAAACTGATCCAAGAACTGACAAACTGACCAAATGAAAGCACAAAACAGATCATTGAAGTAACTGTTTGGGACCACTGTAGTTTTTACTATAATGAAATCACATTATCACACCTAACATCAGAGCAGATAGTGATTATCTGACATGTATCTTGTTTTAAACAGGAAGTTTACGCTGAGAGCTTTTTGGTCTTTTTCAGAAAATCCCGGTGTACAAAAGCAGGGAAAATTAATTCTCAGTAATAAATAAACTATACTTCAATGGAAGAAAACTCTGTGTGTGTGTGTGTGTGTGTGTGTGTGTGTGTGTGTGTGTGTGTGTGTGTGTGTGTGTGTGTGTGTGTGTATGTGTGTGTGCAGGCTGTCAGGCTGTCTGGTCACAGAGAAAGGCTGTGCTTCTCTGGCCTCAGCTCTGAGCTCCAACCCCTCCCATCTGAGAGAGCTGGACCTGAACTACAATCATCCGGGAGCCTCAGGAGTGAAGCTGCTCTCTGCTGGACTGGAGGATCCACGCTGGAGACTGGACTCTCTCAGGTGTGGAGAGGCAACGCCTGATAGAAGGCTGAGAGTCACACACATTTCCTCTGTCAGACTGAGAAGCTGAGGAATATTGTTTAATGTTTAACAGGAGTTACGGCTGATGCTGTATGGAAAATCATTCATAGGGAAGGTTATTAAATACTTATGTTTCCATTGTCAAAGAGAATTTGCTGGTGTGACTTTGTTTATTCCCCACAGTGTGGACCATGGTGGAGTGCAATGGTTGAAACCAGGTGTGAGGAAATGTAAGTGTGTATTTAGTTTTATTAATGAAAACAAAACAACACACATTCAGCTATTTAGATAGAAAGCCCATTTACACAACAGTATGTATGGAAGTTGAGAAGTGACATAATTCAAATGAAATCATGAAATGGAATTGCAATTTCAATTCCCATATATAACAGCATAATATACGACAAAATTAAAATGAAATAATCCAAATTTCATTTTCATTTACGTGTACAAAAAAGCATTATTACTGCCAAAATGAAAATGAAAATGAAAACTCCATTGACATTTAGTTTTCGATGCACTCCAAAGCATAACCGTGACATATTTAAAATGAAATTGAAGTGGAGAAGTGACATAATTCAAATGAAATCATGAAATGGAATTGCAATTTCAATTATGACAGCATAATATATGACAAAATGAAAATGAAATACTCCAAATTTAATTTTCATTTACATGTTCAACAGCATTATTACTGCCAAAATGAAAATGAAATAATCCAAATTTCATTTTCATTTACATGTTCAAAAAGCATTATTACTGCCAAAATGAAAATGCAAACTGTCAAACTCACCCATCAAAACCAGTGGGTGGGATCATCCGATTGGTTGAATGTTGTAGAACCACCCACCAGACCAGAATCCGACCAATCGGATCCCGCCCACTGCTTTTGATTCAGTGGGCGGGATCTAATATCCGATTGGTTGAATGTTGTAGAATCGCCCACCAGACCAGATCAGTCCGCTGCTTGCAACCAAGAACTACTCTAACTCATATGCCAAGATGCTGAAAAGCTACGCCGAGTTCCAGCGGGAGACAGCTTGTTTAGTTCAGGAGGCTTTACAGCATTCTTCTTCTTCACCATCCACACCAAACCCTAACACATCTGAACAATCTGGAGACAAAAAAGTTTTGTCCTATTGTCTGCCAGTCTTTCCCCTATATCTATATTCTCCCGTGGCTATCCGCCACTGTAAGATCATGACATGACTCGCCAAGACAAAAATATTTTCTAATTAATTTTGGCCTGCAGTGTGCCTCTACCACCTCCACATCGCCTCAACCCCATTCTACACCAGACGCTTTCCACATCAGTAAAACGCATCCTGTCCTGCTGGTTCCATTTGCGTTTTAGCTGCACATTCAACAGCATCAGCTCAAGCACAAAGCCTCAAAATACACACACAGAAATTGAAATTCATCAGTGAAATTCATCATTGAAATGGAATGCTATTTGAACATGTAAATGAAAATGAAATTTGGATTATTTCATTTTCATTTTCGTCATATATATTATGCTGTCATAATTGAAATTGCAATTCCATTTCATGATTTCATTTGAATTACGTCACTTCTCAACTTCAACTTTAAATATGTCACGGTTATGCTTCGGAGTGCATGGAAAACTAAATGTCAATGGAGTTTTCATTTTCATTTTGGCAGTAATAATGTACATGTAAATGAAAATTTAATTTGGATTATTTAATTTTAATTTTAATTTTTTCATATATTATGCTGTTATATATGGGAATTGAAATTGCAATTCTATTTCATGATTTCATTTGAATTATGTCACTGTCCATAAGTATCTTCGTCCATTCATTCAAATCCAACTCTGATCCATCTGTGAATGAAGATGATGGCTGACATCATGTGTTTTAATGAAACAGTTAAATAAGTTGTGAAATATTTAGCTTTTTATTTGTGTATATGTGTTTATATGTATGTACTGTATGTGTGTATATATACAGTATGTGTATGTATGTTTAGGTATCTATATTACCATTACTGTTATGTATGTGTTTATTTATTCATTTTCAACCCATGTGTTGTTATTACTCTCTTTTCATCATATTTTCCTAACTGTTATACCTGATGTAAGCCCCATCAGAGGTTGGTTGCCTTTTCTTGTCATTTGTATCAATAAATCAATAAATAATAATAATAAATAATAATTAATTAAACTATTAAATAATTAACAGCCAAGTTGTTAATAAATCAATAAATAATTGTTCACTAAAATGAAACTATTAAATAATTAACAGCCAAATTGTTAATAAATCAACAAATAATATACACAATATGTCCATTAGATCAGAAACTGTTAAATAATTAACAGCCAAGTTGCTAATAAATCAACAAATAATAAACACAACAGGTGTATTAGATCAGAAACTGCTGCTGTATTGATTCTTGTTCTCTCCATCAGATGCCTGTGATCTCACTCTGGACCCAAACACAGCACACAGAAACCTCTTCCTGTCTGAAGACAACAGAAAGGTGACAGCCGTGAGAGAGGAGCAGCCATATCCTGATCACCCTGACAGATTTGACTGCAGGGAACAGGTGCTGTGTAGAAACGGTCTGACCGGGCGCTGTTACTGGGAGGTGGAGTGGGAAGGATTGGTTGATATAGCAGTGACCTACAGAGGAATCAGAAGGAGAGGAGAGGGTGCTGACTGCATGCTTGGAGGGAATGACAAGTCCTGGAGTCTGGACTGCACTTATAATAGTTACACTGCCTGGTACAATAACAAATCAGACATACGCATCTCCTCCTCTGACTCTAACAGAGTAGCAGTGTATCTGGACTGGCCTGCTGGCACTCTGTCCTTCTACACTGTCTCCTCTGATGCACTGATCCACCTCCACACCTTCCACTCCACATTCACTGAACCCCTCTACCCTGCGTTTGGGTTCGGGTTTGTGACTGGGTTTGGTTCCTCAGCATCTCTGTGTCAGATAGAGGAGGCAGATAGACGTGTCGCATCCTGTGTGGAGAAACACTAGTAGCACTTTACATTAAGTGTTCATTAACTAAAGTAATGCATTTACTAACATGAATTAAACATGAATAACAACATTAACAAAGATTAGTTCATGTTAAATGCACATGAACAACTGTATTAATTAATGTTGTTATACATGTTTATTCATAATATTAACTGTGTTTACTAACATGAATTAAGCATGAACAGTGACATTAACAAAGATGAGTTCATATTAAATGCACAGTAAACAACTGTATTAAGTAATGTAGTTATACATGTTTGTTAATACCAATGTATTGTCTAAATTGAAACCCTAACTTCATGTATTACTTAAACATTAACTAAAGTGATTAAGTCACAACAAGCATTACTTTACAGAATTTCACAGAATCCTTCATCATATAATTTGGTAAATAATCATTACTTATGGGCAGTAGATTATATTGTACAATGGATGCCAGGTTATGTTTATGTTTTATAAGTAATACATGAGAATATTAACATTTGTATTTTGATATAGATTTATGAGTCGTTTTACTGTAAAGAGCTCGATTAATCAGTCGCTGTCCACAGAATGTGTTGTAAAGGGAAACTGAACAGGATTTTAACACAGCTCATGTTAATATTTTATTTGGAAAATGAAATGAAGAATAATAATAATAATTTGTTATATTTGGTATTTTTTTAATCTCACCATTCCAAGCATAACATTTTTATGTTTTCTACAATTGTTTCCCAGAATTAAAGGTTAAACATTGTTTTATCTTCTTTTCAAACAAGCTGTGTTATGAACATATATTTTTACTTTAAAATAAAACCTCATTTTCCAGTAAAGTCTTACTTGTTTTCCATGTTGTCAGTCATGACTTCTCATAATCAAGGAAAATTATTTCATTATGAAGAAACAAAAACACTGGATTTTTAATATACAGGAACGTGGCAGCCTTTAAAATGTATTCTCAGCCAACTCAGGTAATTATCTTTTCTTATTTGTATTATCTGTTATTCTCACTACTTATTATTAGGGTGATGCTCTTCTGCATATTCTTATTATTATTATTATGGCCATTATTTATTCTTCTTATTATTCCAACTTATTCTTCATCCCCCCCCCAAAAAAAAAACCATGAGCCCTATCTCCTCCCACATATTTAATGCTAGAACATCCATTCAACTTTCATCTTGTAGCATCCCAGCCTTTAAAAAAATTCCCACATCCTTGTAATTACCACTAGGATGCTGATGCATTGGCCAGAAAAACTGTGGAGCCCGTTGAGGTTTATTATTTATTATTATTTATTTATATCTACCTTCAGAGCAGCTCTGCCTCTGAGAAATGTTTGTATAACTAAAACTCCAATTGTCACTATAATAATCAGAGCATATCAACAGTCACATCATCTCTCTGTCCACCCATCCCATGTATTTAAACAGTAAAGGGCTCTTTCCTGCCGGTAGATGGGGACAGTCAGACTCCCAGGCTGCTGGTCCAGAGTCATGGAAGGTCTTTGGACCACGCCTGGAAAGCCATGGAAGGCTTCCTATTGGTCTGGTAGTGAGGTGTCGTATATCCCACGGAGCAGTAAATGCAGCCTAGTTTTCCTGAAGAAAAGTAGTGGTTTCCAGAGGGATTATAATCAATGCACTGAGATTTTAAGGAGGTTTTGTTCAAATGGTGTAAAAACAAAAAGGGTCGATGGGTTTTTTCTGTGAGTCGTTACTATGCAGAAAAAAAGGAATCGCATGATTTTGTCGTGCAGGACTTAAAAGTTTGTATGCAGCGGGGTGGGCAGTAGGGCGGCTTTCATTGTGTTGTTTTTGGCAGCAGGGTCGCTTTAACTTTTAAAAACAGACAATGTCGCTGTCAGAAAAGAGAGAAAACGCGGATCAGTGTCCCACCGCGCCGCCGGTAAACTCGGAGAATAACCAAAACGGAGTCCCGGTGAACCTAAGGGCGGTTTGTAACGTGTGTAAACGCTTGTACCGGGACCCCAAAATCCTGCCCTGTCTACACACTTTCTGCGCCGACTGCATCGGCCAGCTGGAGCCGTTTTCGGTGTCCAGCCGCCGGGCCGGTCCGGAGGAGGGGAGGGCGGCGGAGGAGAACCGGGCCGCCGTTACCGTCACCGTCCTCTGCCCGGCCTGTGACTCCGAGGTGGACGTCCCTCCGTCGGGCGCGGCCGGGCTGAGCACCGACCACCTGGCCCTGGACGAAGTCTTCCAGGAGACTCTGGTGAGCGACGGCCCGCTGGGATGCGACCTGTGCGGCGAGGGAGCGGCGGAGCGGCGCTGCGAGGTCTGCTGCGTCAACCTGTGCGCGTTCTGCTGCCAGGCGCACAGGTGAGTTCTATTCTATTCTATTCTATTCTATTCTATTCTGTTCTATTCTATTCTATTCTGAGTTCTGCTGCCAGGTGCACAGGTAGGACAACTTCTATTCTATTCTATTCTATTCTGAGTTCTGCTGCGAGGTGCACAAGAAGGACAACTTCTATTCTATTCTATTCTGAGTTCTGCTGCGAGGTGCACAAGAAGGACAACTTCTATTCTATTCTATTCTGAGTTCTGCTGCCAGGAGTGCAGGTAGAACAACTTCTATTCTATTCTATTCTGAGTTCTGCTGCGGGGTGCACAAGGACAACTTGTATTCTATTCTATTCTATTCTATTCTATTCCATTCTGAGTTCTGCTGCGAGGTGCACAAGGACAACTTGTATTCTATTCTATTCTATTCTATTCTATTCCATTCTGTGTTCTGCTGCCAATACAAATAAGCTGCACAAGTAGGCTAACTTCTACTCTATTCTATTCTATTCCGAGTTCTATGGCCAGTTGTACAGGTAACTTCTATTCTATTCTATTCTAGTCTAGTCTAGTCTATTCTAGTCTGAGTTCTGCTGTCAGGAGCACCAGTAGGCTAAGTTCTATTCTATTCTATTCTATTCTATTCTGTTCTATATTTTTATTCAACATAATTTATCCCATTGTTTTCCCACAACTCCAAGAAAAGCTCTTGGTTGTTTTACACATTGAAGGATTAGTAAACTTAAAAACTAGGCTACATAATAACTGAGCTAATCCTCAGTATCAGCTGTCTGTTCACCTAAATTCAGGCTGAACAGGATCCTGCCACTGACAGCCTCATGTTGGATCTGAGACATTCTCCCTCTCTCCCTCCTCTCTCTCTCTCTCTCTCTCTCTCTCTCTCTCTCTCTCCCTCTCTCCTCTCTCTCTCTCCTCTCTCCTCTCTCTCTCTCCTCTCTCCTCTCTCCTCTCTCTCTCTCCCTCCCTCCCCCCCCCTCTCTCTCTCTCTCTCCTCTCTCTCTCTCTCTCTCTCTCTCTCTCTCTCTCTCTCTCTCTCTCTCTCTCCCTCTCTCTCTCCCTCTCCCTCTCCCTCTCTGCAGGCGGCAGAAGCGAACGGCGTCTCACTCTGTCCAGAGTCTGCAGGAGCTGAAGACGCAGGGCCGCCTGTCCCGTCCCGTCCTCTGCTCGCTCCATCCCGGCCAGGAGCTCCGCCTCTTCTGCGAGCCCTGTGACCTGCCCGTCTGCCTGGAGTGCGGCGCCACCCTGCACCGCGACCACCGCTGCTGCCCCGCGCGCGACGTCATCCATCGTCACGGCGACCGCATCCGCGAGCTGGTCACGGTCCGCCTGCGGCCCCGCCTGGAGCGCCTGGAGGAGTCGCTGCAGAAGGTGCAGTCAGGAGTGAGAGCTTCTGGGAAAAAGTCTGGAAAATCAGTCTGATCAGATGTGTATGGAAAAAGTTGATACACATTTCATGTAGACCCATTGTCATTTCATATATTGTAATAATTGTTGTGAAGACAATGGCTGAGGGTGAACATTAACCACAATCTTCAAATTCAAGGAAGAAATTAAGGTGTGGAAAAAGAAATGCTATGAAATTTTGAATTGGGCCCTGAAGCCATGATGGACATCCCTACTACTAATCGACTTGATCTAGGAATAAAAGCTTATTTTACTGTTTCACGCTTAAGTCACTCTCTTCCTTTTACCCTGTCACAGGTGGAGATTTCCCAGGAGACCTTGCAGGAGCGAGTGGAGGCCACAGCAGAGGAGGTGCGGGCGTTTGCGCGAGGCTACGCCAGCGCTGTGGAGGCCCACTGCCTGGCTCTGCTGCGCCGCCTGGAGGAGCTGCGGCTCCAACGCAGGTCAGACACCCAGCCGGACTAAACAACACCGTTCCTACAACTTCAATCAGTAGAGTATAACGTTATCAGAAGGGAGCTAGCATTCCGCTGTACAAAGACCTGGGTTCTTCTCACGCAGGTCTGGATATGCACTTAAACCCCCACAACGCTGCCTCTGTCCCACAGGAACCAGCTCCACCTGCAGAGGGCGCAGCTGCGGCAGGCTCTGTCGGACGTCCGGGGCGGGGTGGAGTTCGCCGAGAGGCTGCTGACCTGCGGCTCGGACGCCGAGATCCTCAGCGCCAAGGGGGTGACCCTGAGGCGGCTGACCAGCCTGGCGGAGAGCGGCTACGACCCCCGGCCGGCGACGGTCGCCCCCGACGACGGCGGCAGCATCTGCTTCGTGCCCGGCGAGCGGGCGGGGGAGGTGGAGGGATACCCGGTGGTGGGGGTGATCCACGCCAAGACGCTGGACCTCAGCAAGTGCACCATCGAGGGCGAAGGTGAGAGAGTGTTATCACATGGTTATTACCAGGGTATTACCAAAGATGGAACCAGGCATTGTACGGTTATTACCAGGGGTGGAACTTGGTTATTGTGTGGTTATTACAATGAAATGAACCGTGTTGTCGTGGGGTTATTACCGGGGATGGGATCAGGTTAACGCATGGTTAATACTGGGGATGGAATCGGGTTAACGTATGGTTATTACCGGGGATAAACCCAGGTTATCTTGTGGTTATTATCAAGGATGGAATCGAGTTAACGTATGGTTATTACAGTGGATTGAACTGGGTTATTGTATTGTATCCAGGGGTGGAACTGGGTTAACGTTTGGTTAATACTGGGGTTGAATCCTGGTATCATACGGTTATTACCAGGGGTGGAACTGGGGTAACGCATGGTTATTACAATGGATAGAACCAGGTGATGGTATGGGATTGAACTGAGGGATTTTGTGTTTCAAGTTTTAAGAGTTTCTTTTCCTTTTCTCGTTCTAAAGTCTGTGGGAATGACTCTCTCCATCAAAAACTGATTGGGCTGCATTTACATTTTACTTTCAGGCATTTAGCTGAGTAGAATAGTCTTGAATTCCCGGATCGCCAACAGTGCAGGTAACCAGCAGTAAGGAATGGAGTAAAATACGCAGTAAAATATTCCTGGGACCGTAGAATGATCATGCGTGATAGAGAAGTGCTAGGAAAGGAAAGAAAAGCTGCGAAGAAAGGTTGTTTGTTTACTTCAAGTTTGAGGAAGAAGTGGAGGAAGAAGAAATGGGGGACGGTCGGGGATGCAGTTCAGGGGACAGAGGAGTCTGTGAAGTAGCTACTTCTTGAGGTAGATTCCTCTAGGTCATGAAAATTAGGCTGCTTGTACTTTAGACTTGTACCTTTTGTCGCCTTTGTCCAGTACCTTATTTTCTGAGAGTGTGTGACGACCTGGAGAATTACTTTACCTCCCCCTCCCCCGTCTGAATCGTATCCCCCCCTCCTCTTCACTCTAATTGCTCTCCAAAAAAATCTGCTCGACCTCTGTCCTTAGCTCTTATTTTAATTATTTTCTGTGCACCTCTCTTACGTGATCATTCATGGGTCACAGGAATATTGTCGGGGCGCTGTGGCTCTCTGACCCCTTGCACTTCCGACTATTAGCTGCTTGTAATTTGTCAGTCAAGGAATTCAAGGTTATTCTAATGTTGCACTCGTTGTGAATTTGGATAAGAGCGTCAGCTAAATGCCTAAAATGTAAAAGGGAAATTATGCAATAGAGAGATTTTCGTTAAGTGCGTACGCGGCATTATTATGTACTTGCAGTAATCTTCAATAGGTTAACACACAGGTTAATATACTGGAATAAATCCATTGCAAAGTAAAGTGTCTCCAGGATCAGGTTTTAATGAGCGGTGTGCGTCTTTTCATTCCTCTGTCTACCCGTGTAAGAAGCAGCTCTGCTCCCTTTTCATTCATTAGACCTAGTTATTACACAACATTCATATTTGTAATAGGTGCATAGTCTATGAAGTTATGATTTTAAGTTATGGTTACCAGCTGCACCTGCTCTACTATCTTGTTTTTTCTTTAAACTATTATTTAGCAAGGCAAGAAGAGTAAAAATACATTCTGAGTTACAGCAACGGCCTGGGGGAGTAGTTGCAGGGGGGATGGGGACGATTGGGGTGTGGTGTGTCTCTGTGTGTGTGTGTGTGTGTGTGGGGGGGGGGGGGGTATTGTTATCTTCCTGGGTATTTTAGCTTGAAGACAGATTTTGAAATTCCTTTGGTACTGTAGGAACGTTGAGGTGACTCACAGTGCCGAACACTCCCGGAGGCGCTGCACTGTGGGATGTTTTTTACCCACAAATACGAACATACGTACACACACACACACACACACACACACACACACACACACACCCTCATTGAAAAAGACCCTTGAGGCAGTGGAGTGCAGGGATAACTTCAAAGTGACATTCCAGCTAGCTGTGGGAAGTTTTCGAGTGGCAGGAATTACCTCTGCGAGACGAAAGGTGTGTGTGTCCTGAGACGGCCTCCAAGCTTACCATGGCGGAAGGAGAACACACACACTCACACACACACACACACACACACACACACACACACACACAAATACCTCATACACAAAATAACCCCCCCACTGGGTGCTTACCCAAGCTTCTTTACCCCTAAATAGGTCTGTGCACCCAATTTCACACACACACACACACACACACACACACACACACACACACACACTCTCTCCCCAACTTGACCAGCTTGAACAAGGTATATTGTTGTTCCTAGACATATTTTCTGTAGAACGACCACCGCTGTTCCTCGCCAAACTGCCGGAGGTGTAGAAAAGGTGCTGGAGGTACAGTTAAGCCCATAGAGAAACCGATAAATAAGAGAAATGCCATATAGATCTAAGTGTGCTTTTCCCTCTGCCTCTCTCCGTACCTAAAACCGGTCGTTCACAAAGACAACAAACACAAACCCCCCCCTGCACACAAACAAACACTAGCAGGGATCTGTAGCAGCGTGTCTCTGGGACAGGCCCAGCTGTAAGTAGTGTTTACCTGTGTGGGAAAGGGAAAACCTCAGCAAATAATGACTTCCTTGGCGAGTCAAAGTGCAAACTGCTGCGTTGCTGAAGGATTGCAGAAGGTCGGTCGGCCATGTTTGTATTGCGGTGTGTTAGGCTTTTGTTTGTGTGTTTGTTTGTGTGTGTGTGTGTGTAGGGGTGCGATGTGTATTTTGTTTGCTTTTGGCCCATATGAACCACTTGAGCCTTTTTCCTATCCATCTGAATTGTACCACACTTCCTTCATAGTGACTTTTTAATGTGTGTTGTTAAGGATTAGGGACTTTTTTTATATGAAAGATTAGGCCACGTAAATCCTCAGATTCGCTACATCAGCTAAGCCGTTTTTTTTATTTTATTTACAACCTATAAATTGTTTGTCCCTCCCCAAGTTGTTCCTAAGTTTATGTGTGAACTTTCACCAGCTGCTCTTTATGTAGTTTGACTCGTTCATTGAAGGCGGCAGATAAAGTCCAGATGTATATGATAACTGGAAGAAAGCAGAAATCACGGGGGCTTACTGAGGCTTATCCCTTCCCTGTGTGATAAGAGGGTTTAAGTCGGGGATTTGGACCGCACGGCCGTACGGGACAGGTGAGTTTACTGAGATGTGTGTGGGAACGGCAGCTGCCTCTGTAATGGTGGCAGCTGCTGGGCTGCTTGGCTTTGCAAGCACACACACATGCACACACATAAAAACACACATAATACAGCACACACACACATTAGTAGTAGTAGTAGCAGTAGTAGTAGCAGTAGTAGTAGTAGTAGTAGTAGTAGTAGTAGTAGTAGTAGTAGTAGTAGTAGTAGTAGTAGTAGTAGTAGTAGTAGTAGTAGTAGTAGTAGTAGTAGAAGTGAGGTAGTAATGCTAGAAGTAGTATTAGTAGTAATGGCAATATTAGTAGTAGTAATAACAGTAGTAGTAGTAGTAGTACTAGTAGCAATAGAAGTAGTAGTAGTATTAATAGCAATGTCACTATTAATAATATTCTTTATTTTTAATCATCTTTATTTTCAAAACAGAATTTACAAAGCTGCTTTACCGATAAAAAAGCAGCAAAGGAAATGAGAACGAAGCAAAAGAAACAGGAATAAGAGAATGAAAGGAAAGGAGAATAAAAACAAGCAGGAGGAGATAAAACAATTCCGAGTATCAATAAATTAATGAATAAAACTTCAATATAAATAAAACATTACAAGAAAGCCAGTTTAAAAAAAATAATTTGAAGAAGTGATCTAATGAAGGGGCTAACCTGAGCTCGTAATCGTAGTAGTTTTAGTAGTAATGGAAATATTAGTAGCAGTAATAGCAGTAGCAGCAGTAGTAGTAGTGATAGTAGTGGTAAAAGAATTAGTAGTTGTAATAGTAGTAGTAGTAGTAGTAGTAGTAGTAGTAGCTGTCATAGCAGTATTCCAGCAGCATGTAAACAAGTCATATTGTGCAGTTCTGTAGCGAGTGGAAAAGGTGAAACAGTGATGGATGAAGACAAAGTGTGGGATCATTAGCTGTAGAGTGAGCCATGTGGCTAACCGACGCTCACAACAATATGCAAAGCGATATCAATCATTCATGTGAATGCAAATGATGTTGACTTAAACACGACAGCGACGCCACAACGAGTGACTGCCGAATATCTTAAGTGAGTGTGTGACAAGGGGACGCAGCGGAGCAGGTTAATGAAGCGCTGAGTGATGGTGGGACGTTTTCTAAAGCTCAGGTCAGCAGCACCGAAACACTTGTGCTCCTCCCCGTCACTGAAGTCACACTAAAATTGGGAGCACAGACCCTATGTTTAGGGGGAAAGTAGCTTGGGTGAGCGCTCAGTGGGGGGTTGTTTTGTGTGTGAGACTGTGTGTGTGTGTGTGTGTGTGTGTGTGTGTGTGTGTGTGTGTGTCTGTCTGTAATCTTTGGAGGCACAAGACAAATGTCTAAGCGTCTCCATTCTGTGGTGTGTCGAAATGATGAAGTGCCTCTGTTAATGTGATGTGCCCATGCAGGATGACTTGTCCAACTTGCAGAGACTGTGTGTGTGTGTGTGTGTCCTTCTGTCCTTCTCAGTGTGTGTGTATGTGTGTGTGTGTGTGTGTGTGTGTGTGTGAGAGAGAGACTTTGCTGCCTGTGTGTGTGTGTGAGTATGAGAGACAGAGAGTCTTTTATGCCTTTATGTGTGATTGTCTTTCTGCTTCTTGTGTGTCTTCTTGAGGCTTCTCTGCCTGTGTGTGTGTGTGTGTGTGTGTGTGTGTGTCTGCGTGTTTGTCCATACATGCACATATATGTAGGTGTGTGTATGTGTGTGTGAGTGCGCGTATGAGAGAGAATTTTCTGCCTTATGACTGTGTTTCTGCCTTGAGTGTGTGTGCGTCCGTGTTTGTCCATGCATGTACGTTTTCTGTAGGTGTGTGTGCATGTGTGTATGTGTGTGTGTGAGAGACTTTTCTGTCTTCCTTTCCTTTTTTTCTGCCTTTCTGTGTGTGTGTGTGTGTGTGTGTGAAAACCTCTTTTCAGCCTTTATGTGTGACTGTTTCTCTGCTTTGTGTGTGCGTGTGTTGGTCCATGAATGCGCGCTGTCTGTCGGTGTGTGTGTGTTTGTCGGTCCACCTTTCTGGCCTCTAACGTGTACACGCACACACACACACACACACACACCCCAGGTCTGCAGCGGGGCAGGGAGGGCCAGCAGGGCCAGTTCACCCTGGTGTGCCGGGACTCGGCCGGGGAGCAGATGGGACGAGGCGGGGAGCAAATCCTGGTCAGCATCGTCCACAAGGAGAAGAAAAACTGGTGAGTGTGTGACACAGTCTGGCCCGCCGTGTCAGTGTTTCAGTTTTCCAGGGTATTTCTGATTTACCAGGTAATGGGGAGGAGGCTGGGAAGCCTAGTGGTTGGAGAGAACCGTCCTTCAACCAGACAACGAGTCGGCAAGCATCTGCTCTGCTGAAGTGTCCTTGAGCAAGATGCTGAATCCCTCCAGGGAAGCTGTTGGTAGCTCTGATCTCCCGGACGGGGGCAAGCAAACACAGAATTTCCTCATAGGGATCACTTTATTACCTTTATCACCATTATATATAGGTCCAAAATTGCCAAACTTATCCCTTAAATCCGGTGCACAGATAGGCTTTGGCCCAAGAATCAGTTTAGACTTTGGTGGTGATCTGGATCTGGGATTTCCACCTTTTCAATGATTATCGTTTTTTAGCCCTCTTATGTTGCGTTCAGGTGTTAGTGGGAAGGTCCAACATCCAGGACTTCCAAGTCAGCTGCTGAACAGTGTTGCATTCACAAGCTATTTTGTCAGAAAATGAAACCCGGAAGACAAACGATAAACAAACATAACTGCAGCTTTGCAAGTTGGAGGAAGGAGGAAATTGTTCAGCGTTGGCAGAGGTTTGCACTCTACTGACTGCCTTCTAGTTATTATCATACAATGAATTGTGACAGGAAAGATTAGTGTGTGTGTGTGTGTGGGGGGGATACGTAAGGAAAAGATGCCCTTAACATTTATTTTTTTGTGTAACTGAATTGCTTATCAGTTGCATTTTTCAGTAGTATCCCATAATATTACACAGATACTTTGTTTTTTCTTCAGCATGGTGGAGACGACGGTGGTTGACAACAACGACGGGTCCTACGGTGTTTCATACACGCCTGCAGAGCCGGGAGCCTACTCTGTCTGGGTGTGTGTCAAAGCCCAACATGTCAAGGTACTAAATCAACCCAAAGGATAGAATTATATAACATGAAAATATGAGGATGAGGTGAATTTATTGAATTTTTGTCTCAGTTTGAATATTGGAAAGAAATGACCATAAAAAGCTTCTTATTTTGTCTCCGTCTCAAAGCAATCTGCAGTTAACATCATTATGAGTTGTCTTCTTGATAATGTTATTTATTTTACACTTAACAAGTTGCAGTTGAAAGTGCTTGTTAAAGTGGTTGAGTTTTAAGCTGGATTGAGCCCTCGCCCTGCCAAGGGATCCCAGCTTATCGCCTCAGGGGTGCTGAATCTCTCTCAGATGTCAGCACACATTATCCCAGCAACAGAAATCGACATGGACAACTTTCTCTCCAGGCAAAAACCCAAAACAGGTTGCCTACCCACAGCTCTGATGTAAAAATGATTTACTTGAGATGTCTGATAAGCAAGACTTCTACTAACAGTTTGACGTCCTCTAAATTCTGTTTGCTTCTGTCTGTCTGCATAGATGGATAGATAGATAGATAGATAGATAGATAGATAGATAGATAGATAGATAGATAGATAAGACTCTATTTATGTAGCACCTTTTGAAAACCATGGGTTACAAAGTGCTTCACAAAAAGAGCAACAGCAATTAAAGAAAATAATAAGATAGATCGCTGGGCAGGTAGGTAGGTAGCAGTGTTGGGGTCGTTACTGGGAAAAAAGTAATAAATTACACATTGTTACTTTGCTTAAAAGTAATGAATTACAAGCAAGTAATTAGACTAGTTGTTACATTACTTTTGCGTTACACTTTAAATGATTGTGTGAGGCATACTTATGTTCATTGGGACATTAAATATTGTCGACCTAAGCCACATTACCAGCAGAAGTATCTAAATAACGAGAGACACTAAGTCTTTCTTTTAAGTTTTTTAATAAAGACAGAGCCTACAGCATTAAATTCTGACTTTCCCAGTCGTTTTTACCACTTTGTTGGCTCGTTCATGTGCGCTCTACTCATAATTCTGATATTTCCGGCATGACTTGAAGGCAGGATAAGACGAGGAAACTTTCATACAGATTACACCAATAAAGAGGTTAAAGAGGCTAAAGAATGTAATGCTAGTAATGACCAATCTGTCTCATCAGTAACTGTAATGTGTTTACTGAAACTGGAACAGTAATGCCTTACTTTACTCCATTACAGGAGAAAATAATGTTATTACAGTAACGCGACCCCCAGCACTGTTACGTACTGTACGTAGGTAGATAGGTCATCGTGGCTGGTGTGTGTTTTTCTCGCCTCACGGCTCTTTCCTGTCTCGGTCTCTCCAGGGTTCGCCATTCGTCCTGAACGTGAAGAGGAAGTTCAGACGTCACCGTGGGACGTTTCACTGCTGCTCCTTCTGCTCCAGCGGCGGGGCCAAAGAGGCTCGCTGTGGCTGCCCAGGAACCATGCCAGGTACACAGAGCAAAACACCAAAAAGTCAATAAAAAAACACAATATGCACATTCCAAACACCGAGCAGGTGCTGGACAGAGAGGAAGATTGCAGATAAGAGGTAGATTCCCCTCACTGATTTGCTGCCGCTGTGAAAATTCAATAACAGCAACAGTGATAGACCATGTTTTTTTTATTTCAAGAATTTCCCCTTGGGTGGCAGAGAAACAGGGCAGCAGCCAAGTAGAACATATAGAATTTCTTGTAGATGCCTGCTGCAATTCTGCTGCCCATCCATCCACTAGAGGAATTGTTTGGAAAGTCCTGCAGCACTAATGCGGGAGAGTTAGTTTAGTTACTTAGTTTTGTTAAGTTTATTGGCCATTTGTATTAAAAATACATTTGAATTCTTAGTCACAAGCCTCTAATCGACACAAAAGCCATACAACATGAAAAAACATACATGATCAATAAACGCTAAAAACCGAGACACTATACAAAAAACAAACAGACAATATACATGGTAATGCATGAGACATGATCTGTTAAGTAAAGTGCAGTCTTACTAAAGTGCAGTGCAGGAAATAGGATGGGGGTTTCTGTATATGTAATATGTAGTAATATGTAAGTTTGTTTTGTATGAAGTGTAGTATAATTAGGTATACTTCTCGGTTTGTCTCAGTGTTTTTTCCTCATCAACAGTGCCTTCTTCTTCCCTGGAGAATCTCTAAAATCCTACTGTTGCTGCTGATCTCACATCTTGCCTGTCTGTTTTTCTACCCATCTGTCTTGACTTCAGGAGGGTTCCAGGGCTGCGGTCACGGCCACAAGGGTCACCCCGGGAAGCCCCACTGGTCGTGCTGCGGCAGCACTGTGGAGCAGTCGGAGTGTTTGCCTCAGAGCGTGGTGGCTGCGGTTTCCCCCCGCGGCCACCTGCGAACTGTGGAGCTCTGATGGAACGGGACGGCAGGACAGTTAAGGAAGGCAGTAGCCTGGAGGTTAGAGCAGCAGGCGCTGGTGTGAATCGTGGAGCGGATTCAAAACGTCGGGTGGGGAAATTGAATAAGGAATGACTGAAGATCTTCCCCTCAACCACTACTGTTGAGGTGCTTTTACCTTTATGTATCCAGGGAAGGTTGACTGAACTGCTCTTTCTCAGCACTGCCCTGTTTCACATTCACACAATTACAGACATGCACTACTGGGAGCTGCCCAGTACAACCACAGTCTTCTAATATTAGCCAATGAAGGTGGAGATACATTCAAAGATTTTTCCAATCATAAGTGACAATGAAAAGATTGTGCAGCACACATTTAACAACTGAAATTTGCAGACTTTCATTCTCTTCTGTCACACTTGACGCACACACAACGATGGCTGTTTTCGAGGAGCACAACTAACTAACCTGAACTAACCTGGACTGCCCTGAACTACCCTGAACTACCCTGGACTACCCTGAACTACTCTGGACTAGCCTGAACTACCCTGTACTACCCTGAACTACCCTGAACTACCCTGGACTACCCTGGACTACCCTGAACTACCGTGGACTACCCTGAACTACCCTGGACTACCCTGGACTACCCTGAACTACCCTGGACTACTCTGGACTACCCTGAACTACCCTGGACTACCCTGAACTAGCCTGGACTACCCTGAACTACCCTGAACTACCCTGGACTACCCTGAACTACCGTGGACTACCCTGAACTACCCTGGACTACCCTGGACTACCCTGGACTACCCTGAACTACCCTAAATTACCCGGAACTACTCTGAACTACTCTGAACTACCCTGGACTACCCTGGACTATCCTGGACTAGCCTGAACTACCCTGAACTACCCTGAACTACCCTGGACTAGCCTGAACTACCCTGTACTATCCTGGATTACCCTGAACTACCCTGAACTACCCTGGACTACCCTGAACTATCCTGGACTACCGTGGACTACCCCGGACTACCCCGGACTACCCCGGACTACCCTGAACTACCCTGGACTACCCTGAACTACCCTGGACTATCCTGAACTACCCTGAACTATCCTGGACTACCCTGAACTACCCTGGACTACCCTGAACTACCCTGGACTACCCTGAACTATCCTCAACTACTCTGGACTAGCCTGAACTACCCTGGACTACCCTGAACTACCCTCAACTACCCTGTACTACCCTGGACTACCCTGAACTACCCTGGACTACCCTGGACTAGCTTGAACTACCCTGGACTATCCTGAACTACCCTGAACTATCCTGGACTACCCTAGACTACCGCAGATTCTGCCCGATCTCAAATCATCGCCAAATCGGGCTTGAAAAACATGTAATGTGGCCCCTCCATGAGCAGCTTCACTGGAACAACTGGGGGTTACGTGCCTTGCTCAAGGGCACCTCGGCAGTAGTTGTTGAGGGAGAGGAGAGCTTTTATTATTCAGTCAGGTTTTCCCAGTCCACCTTCCAGTCCCAAGTCCATTTCTTGAACCTTGAGGCTGCTGTCGCTTCTAAAGGGGCTGACATTGGTGCTTTTATATCTTAAATATAAAAACTCATTAGAATGGAAGTATTGAGGTTCACCAGACAAATATATGATTTTACTGTTGAACTTTAATACTTTTGTATTTTTTGTATCACTTCACTCTGTCATGGAAAATCCCTTTTGAAAGCTAGTAGTGCTTCAAAAACATCCATGAACGATATGAACAACAATCCCTGTTTATCAGCACTGGTCACCTGATGTACTGTGAAGCAAATAGCAGAAGGGCTGCAATCGAGACAATCCATCAACTGAACAGCTAGCATTTACATTGTCAATATTTGGATTTGGTTATTCTAGTATTCCATTTGTAAATTGATGTACATACAGTGCCATATCCTGTTTACAAAAGTCCGGATACGTTCACATCCCTATTATTAGAACCCGAATATGATAGCTGGCTAATATTATCTGGGATACTGAGGCATTTGAACACCTTATCCTGCTCAGAGTTGGGTTTTCCTGTGTTTCAGCTCTGTTTCCACAGTAGTATTCATAATAGTCTGTTTATTCATGTATGCATAGATATTTGTGGTCAGGATACGAAGCCGCATACAAACAGCTCATCCTGAATATGACCTGAATCGAGACAGAAGCGCTGAGCTGGAATGCAGTGCGCTTGTAAACACACTCACCCAGGATTATATGGAGACTATTTAGAATGTGAAACATAATCTTTTTTTTTTAACAACTGCATTGTATTCGCCTTGTGCTCCGAGCACATAATGATTTTACATGTCAATCACGAGTGCTTGTCTGTGTCTTTCCTGAGGAGAAAGTCGATAAAACTTGCACACTATTGTTTTTCCTCCACTTTCATTCACAAGCAGCCACACCATGCCTTCTGGGGAAGAGGGCTTTATCTGGGAAACACTGTGACCTAGAAGGTACAGTTACCCTCCTCTTGGAATACCAAGTTTTTCCTCTCCAGAGGTAGTGTCACAATACTGACTTAAAAAGCACAAACTTGAAAGTCACAACGAGTCACTTGATGCCTTTGTATTTCTTCTGTAACCTGAATATGCCTTATCTTGGGTGTGACTGCAGGCGGATCTTTTATGTTAGGGCTAAATGACTTCAGCGTACCAGAACTGTTTTTTTTTTTATGTTTTAACTTGAGAGATCTATGGATGGTAAAGATGAATCTTAAAATAGACCTATGCAACTGCCTAACATCAGGAATAAGCTTTTCAATTTGCGGTCCAACATCTTCATAATGACGACACTGTGAGTATCTTGTAGCTGTTTTTCTTTCATGTTTCAAAATGTTTCCATTATACATGGACTGTACAGTCAGCTGTGGTCTTCCAATTTAACTTGTAAAAATGCATTTTATTTGCTTAAACTGCCAGCGGTTTTGCCTGAAACGTTTGTGCCTGAAATATTAAATAAACACTTTTATTTGTCAATTTTCATACCACACATCCCTCTTTGATGGTATTTCGTGATATGTTAACTCAGAATGATCCCAACTGAATTAAAGGAGAACTTCTAGATTTGCCATGTCGTAGTCTGTCTAATACATTAAAATTTCACCTACCAACTCTAGACTGGTGTCCATGTTAACAGGAATCGAACTTTGATTTGAATAATCCTTCACTTCTTAACTCCTCTTTATATTGAAATTCAATAGAGCTGCACAGTTCAGGTGTTTTGCATTTACATCACTTCCACTTTAGGTGTTCAGTTGATGCTATTATACTTTTTTCATTAGACTTCCAAAGAGTGCAATAGTAGAATAACCTTCAATTCCTGTATCACCATCATCACATAACAGTAAGGTATAGGTCAAACCCACAGCGTCCAAAACAATATTACATATGATGATCACATATGATAAAGAAGTGCTGGGAGAAGCATTATAGGAGCCCTATTATAAGAATTCAAATATTCCTCTATTTATATACATATACGTCACATTTACATTTACATTTTTAGAGGAGGCCAAATAATTGCTAAAATCCCTCTAATCAGGCAAATTTACAGCATTTGGATGAACTGATCTGCCTGTGAGGACTTCTTTTAGCTAAACTACATTGATTAGCAAAACATCATGATTCTTACATTATTCCTGAGCGATAGCATATTTGAAAACAAAATCATGAAAACTGAATAATAAGAACCAGGGAGAAAATGTGGACAATTTCTGAGTTCACAGAGCTTGATAGCCCCTCTATGAACCACCAGGAGGCAGGAGAGAGCTAGGTTTCTCTCCCTGCTCTCCCAGAAATGAATAATTATGGCCCTCATTCTGTAACATTAAGTTTTCTTGCTTGTTCTTACAAATCATTCATAATCAGCATTCTGAAAAGCTGTATTAACCAGAGCGATTCTGAGCGCTGATGAATACTGCATTATCATGAAAAATTTCTTAAGCAGTTTAAGATTGAGTCTCTTAGTATGAATGTTTGATGAATGGGGGGCAAATGACCCGTTCCACTAAAACCCATCACTGAGGAATTCATATCAGTGGTGACGTTGCTTAATCAAGCAGAATACCTGTTCAATTACAACAAATTGGAAATGAGCAATTACCTGATGACCATTCAAATGACAGCCAGCGCTGGGAGGAGAGAGGTTACAGACGGAAATAGGAGGTCATTGCGGGCATGCACACGTGCACACACACACACACACACACACACACACGCACGTTCATCAGCTGAGGGCAGGTGTGGGTTAAAGATGATGGAGTGGTTCAAAACCTGCCTTTATTATTGATCTCTTCCTTTCCTTGCTCCCTCCCTTTCTTCTCTTCCTCCCTCTACCTCTCTCTCTCTCTCTCTCCCTCTCACACACACGAGCCCTTTTACTTTCAGCAGACTGAAATACATCCAACAGGAACCGAGCCGTTTGACACACACACACACACACACACACACACACACACACACACGCTGAACTGAACGATGAAAACGCATTGCAAGTGGCAGGACGCTCGCCGTGGCTGTGAGAAAGGGAGAGTGCGTCTCCCCGGATTACAAAGTGAACCCGAGAGAGGAGGACTCATGCCAGACCTCATAAACCTCCTTCACCCACCATTGAGCTCTCAAGTAATGTACCTTGTAATTGAGAGAACCAACGATCATAATACAATATTGTCTCACAGACGAGGGACATTGTTCCCTTTCTGTCACCTATCACCTATGTTTTTAATCATATGTTGGATCTTTTTCATCAGCTGATGCTTTTATCCAGAGGGTGCAACAGTAGAAAAAAGCCTAAATTCATTGTTCACCAACATAACAGGCAACCAAACGGAGTACAAGGGTCAAAGGCACACTGATAATAGATGTAATGAAATATTCCTGCGACCCTACAAAGGTATGAGAAAGTCGAAAAAGGAGGAAATTATTTTTTGGGCTTTTGTCTCCTGTGAGTGAACTGAACTGAGGTGTGACTTATCGCCTCTCCATTTCTCATCCATCCTGTGTGAGAGGGTGATGACTCCCTCTTTTTTCCCTCTCTTTGTTCAGGGTTTAGGCAGAGTTCATTTGCAAACACAAATGACAAAAACTGAAAAATGAGAGAAGAAATACAAACCGTCAGAGTGAGACCAAAAAAATAAAATAAAACTGGGGCGGGGGCTTGTAAAAACACCTCACACCTCACCTCAAAAGGAAAAAAAGATAAAATAAACCTACCACAGCATCATGACACCTCAAATCCAGTGTTGTGACAGCACCTGACATCCCGCTCCGAGAGACACTTTATCTCTGGGCTCCAAGAGAGGAGCAGTGGCTTCCATCATTGTCGTGGAGGCAGGACACACACACACACACACACACACACACACGCACTGTACAGCGAAGGTCACTTGAAATGCACACCGGGGACGGCCGTTTGAGGAATATGAACGCAATGTAACAGAATTCCCTGTCAGAGAATCCATCCATGTTGAATTGTGAATAATTCAGCTTGATTCGTTAAAATTAGTGTGGTGTCAATAATTCATGGCCGTCACAGAATCTAGTTTCCAGAACAAGTGGCGTGACAGAGGAGTCAAACACCCCGTACAAGGCTTGGTTACCCAAAAGCATTGAAGCCCAATGGAGAAAGGTTTCCCTAGAAACACGACTGTTTCTATTGCAGAGATGGCCCTCAATACAATGCTTATATACAGAGGTGGGGACTCAAGTCACATGACTTGGACTCGAGTCACAATTTTAATTGCTTGAGACTTGATGCATGAAGAGAAGACTTGAGACTGGATTTTGGTTCTGGTGACTCGGGACTTGACTTGAGGACTTGAAAAGGTTTCTAAAGTCTTGACTTGAGATCTTGTGTTTGTGTAAATGACTTAGATTGAAAGTGATGAGATTTGTTTCACCAGACGAAATTGAATTTGAAATCTGAATTTGTATGGAATGATTGAATTTATTGAAGTTGAAACTGATTATAGAAATCACTATAGAATCACAAAAAAGTCATGATGCTCTTACCTGACTGACTTAGGACTCGAACAAAGTTGACTTGGTCTCATCAATCTGAAAAACATCAGGTTTTGTAACTCTGACTGAGAAAACCACACACTCCCACTGTATTGCTTGTCTGTGTGTGTGTGTGTGTGTGTGTGTGTGTGTGTGTGTGTGTGCATGGGCGTGTGATAAATAGAGACTCAGCGACTGCAGGTCATTCAGGTTGAACACTGTGTAACCTGATTATAGACATGGAGGCTAGGCCACAGCCAGCACGCTAATGTACTTACTGGACTCTAAATGGTGCCTTACCAGCTCCCACTGGAAAGCAGTGCAGTTGGTAAAACAATGAACCTTTGGCATTTAACCCAATAAGGCCTATTGGTTTGGAGCGACTGTTCTCTAACTGGACACAGTAGGCTTTTGTTTTAAAATGAGATATCCACCATTTAAAAAAAAATTCAGCTACTCATAAAATCTTTTTAAAGGATGGCACACAGGGGGAGCGAGTACCAAAATATCCTACTTCAGTAGAAGTACTCTTTAACTTTGCTAAAAGCTTTGTTCAATGACAATTGTCCTAAGAAACGTCCTAAGAAGTCATTTGGGTGAAAAATGTTCCCCCCTCGCTCTTCACACCCTCTGTCTCGCATTTTTCACAATCACACAGTAGGTGGAGAGAAGCACAAGCTGTTACTCTTTAAGTAGAAGTAAAATAACTGGTGTGAAAATCTAATTAAGGAAAAGCAAAAAGTAGCTACTTGCGAAAACTGTAGCTACCTATATTGCTACACATGCAATGCAAAAAGGAGATTTCAATACGTGGTATTGTACATTTTGAATGTTCTCAAAATTATATTCTGAAGTTCATGTCATTATTCAATCTGTGATGGAAAAAAAACAAAAATGCCCTACAACATTTCTTATTTTAGCTACCTAACTAGCTAGCAAAGCTAGTGAACTAGCTAGATAACAACCAGGCTAACACACAAACCAATACTAGCCAGATAGATGGCTTTTTGACTAATGTTAACTAAGTTAATAATAATAAACTTAATGTTTTCTCCACATGCTTGTGCAGGTTTGATACAGATGTAATTAGCCACTGTGCTGCAATACCTATGGAGAGCCTACAAAAAGTACATAGTCAAAGCATACTTAAAAAAAAAGTAAAATCACTGACTACAAAAAATACTGAAAAAATACAAGTACACAAAAAGCTATGCTACTCAACCACAGTAGCAAGAGTAATAGTTTGTTGCTTCCACCTTACATGAACATGAACCTTGTTGCAAACTGGATCCTCTGCATTGTAGTGATTCTGAATGATGATCTTACGGGTGAGGATTTGTTTTCAAAATGAATATATATCGTTTTCCAATACAACTCTTCACATACAGTCGTGCAGCAGAAATGATTGATCACAGTCGCAGTGGTGCAACAGAACAGGATGCTCATACAGCTGCAGAGTCACAGCACACCGACACACCAACACCTGCTTTATGGGACTGAAAAATAAAGTGGATAGTCGTGATGTGGGGTGGGGTGGGAGGACTAAATGTGTAGGTGCATGGATTTAGATCAATATAGAGAGATCGATAGACAGATAAATACATACATAGCTTGATAGATAGACATACATAGCAAGACAAAAAGAGAATGTGTACTGAGTCTTAGAGAAGGATTCAAGGACTATGGCGGACTATTTTTCCATACTGATGAGACCAGATGCTGAAATGTAGCTGTAATCCGTACCCAAAATGTTTTGTGAGACTGGAAAACAACTTTATGACGCTATATTCTCCTTTATCTATAACTTTTTAGAAGAAGGTGAGGGGAAATAACGCTTTATCGCACCCAACATTAAAAAAATCTATTGAAATCGACCGCTGCCAGAGATACAGCAGAGCACAGTGCATGTGGGCCTACTGTATGTCTGCTTGCTTAGGACTGAATACTGCCGGTGTCTTCTGTCTCCTCTGTGTCACCTCACCGTTCCCCTCGCAGCCTTAATACTGTCTCAATAAAAAAATGATAAGTCGACGAGGCCAGACAGCCCGCTCTTTTAGAGAAAAATGAAACCTTGCTGCCAGAGAACCTGAGCTGAAACATGAGCTGAGAGTCCACACTCTCACCGCGCCTGCATCACGGCTATTTTAATTAATTCTATTTCCTTTACTTGTTATCTATTCATTTTGTTGTTTTGCTACAATTCCGCTCCATGCTGAGTTTTGATGTAATTTGATTTCTCTTGCCGAATTCACCTGTATCTCCGCCTGTCATCTTAATTTTCTCTCTTTTTCTATTTTGGGGTGAGTCGTTTCTGTAAGCCCCTTGGGGTTTCTCTGTCTCATCTCATCTGCACAGATTGTATTTGAAGAGTTTCATTCCAAAATGAGATATCTATCAACTGAAAAATAGGACACCGACTCTGACAAAATGATTGCTGGCATGAAAGTAAAACTCATTGTTGAACGTTATTAAAGTTATTAGCTGTCTGGAGCCCTGTGCTTATGAAATATCAACATTACAGAGGATGTAATTACCTGTTGTGTTTTTTTTTAAGTCTTCTTTTCAAAGTGGGTACAACTTGGAACTTGGAACAATTGGAATGAAACCTTTCATTTCTTCTCTCTTTTTCAGTATTGTATTTGCAAATAAACTAAACCTAAACCTACAATGATAATTATTCAGAGAGGTGGGATGGGATAATTTATTCTGCAGAGAATACAAGATGGGAACACCATCTGCCAATACCAGTCAGTGATCGTTAGTCGGATAGCTGGGCATGCATACAGTATTGTACGGAGAAGAAGAGGTGGACACTTTCCCTGCACCTGTATCTACCCTCGACTCCACCGCTGCTCTCCGGCCATGTTTACAGAGCCTTGTTTATCCACTTCACCTACCCATCATGCCGCATTCTCTTTGGGGACTCATGATCGCTGTTCTTGGCGGCGTGGGAAGGCGCCGCGACGGCCCATTAACTGGAATGTCAGATATGAAGTGTGTGTCGTTGGCCCCCTTCCTCGTACAATATGCAGTTATCACCACTAGAGCGTGGGATTGACACTTCACACACACACACACACACACACATTTCTGCTACACACACACACACACACCTCCTCCTACTACACACACGCAGGCACGTAGACACACCACGCTCTGCCAGAGCCAGGGGTCATGGTTGACCTTGCCCAAGCGTGGGGCGGGGGCGCAGGTTCCCTTGGGTGCCACAGTGCGGCACATCGTTCACTGGGTTGCAGCCGTCATATTTCACCCCTCCGTGCCGTCTCGCAGCGAGCTGAAGGACAGACGCTATTTCATTGTGTTTACCAGGCAGCTGGAATACAGCGTCTCATTTCAGCCACGCCAAGGCCTCGTCTCTCAGCGCGCCGTAATCTCTCTCCTTCTCGTAAACACTTCTCTCGCTCCTTTGTTTATTTCCTACTTATTCTTTTTCCTTGCCGTACAGGGTGTGGAATGAGTGCTTTGTCTTTGCAGCGTTGTTCTTAGTGGGTGTGAAATGTATGATAAATCCTCCCCAAGTCCTGCAATCCATCCCTCTCTGACAATGATAATCAAAGATGCATTGAAGCAAAGGACATCCCCCCCCCCCCTTCTCTGCAACTTGGCTGTGGTTTGGAAACCGTCAGCCCTTTTGTGTGTGCTCAGCTCTTTTGTTTTTGTGTGTCTTTTTGCACCCACACTGGCGCTGGCGTCAAACGCCGAGCGGAGAGTGTGACTCACAGTGATGCGTCTCCAAAGAGGACTTCACAGTGATTACGGCGCGCTCTGCACCGCGGCACTGCCACTAATTCACTCACGGAGGGGGTGTCCTGTAAATCAGCCGGCCCGGTGGCCCTGTTGTTGCTGCGGAAAGCGAGGCCGGAGCCGGCGGCAGCTCAAGGACCCGCTGATGGACAGAGCGGAGCTGGCTGTCCACCACACTCAGCAAAATGTTGGGACTGTCTTTATGGGTGGACTTTATACACGGATAGATTAGCTGTCAGAGAAACGCTCACTTTGGTCCCGTGGGCTGACAGTGTCACACAATGCAACCTAACTGCCACCAAAGCTGCGCTTCAGTATGGAGCGATCACAGTGAAAAACAAAAAGATGAGAAATACAATCCTGCTTTTCAAACGGTGTGATTGATGTGTGTGTTTGATAGATAGATAGATAGATAGATAGATAGCAGGGATGGGACGATATGCTTATCTCACGATACAATACGATACGTGGGGTTCACGACTCAATACAACCACAATACGATGTAATAAATAAAAATTCAATGACAACAAAGTCTGACTGTGCAGAATTATGTTTATTTCTGAGCCACAAATCTTTCTAGTAACGGCTTTGGCTTGCTAGAATGTAAACAACAATTTCAAAATGTCATTACAAAGTGCAAATAATATAATTTGGATGGAGAGCTTGAGAAATTGTGATGGTCAAGCGTCTCATTTGTGATTACTACAGCAGAATAACATGAAGCTAATGTCACCATTCATTTTTCTGCCCCACGATACGTACTGTCACATTTTTGTATTGAATTTCGATATATTGTCCCATCTCTAATAGATAGGAATGGGACAATATAGATAGATAGATAGATAGATAGATATATGGACTGCACATATTTCATATTTTTTGGTATATTCTCATACCATATATTTTTCGTAATTTTCTCTCCATCTAACTAAGTTCTAGTGCTACTATTGCTGCTTTTGCTTTTTTCCTCTTGATGCTGTACTCCACACATGTTCTAGTGTTGAAATTGTGGGTTGTGTTTGTATATATGACTCTCTTCTGCTCTATTCTTGTTTATATTCTATCTTTACTTTGCTGTTTCCTGATACTATTTTGCTGGTGCAACGGCCCAATTTCCCCATCGATAGATAGACAGACAGACCGGCAGATAGATAGATGGATAGACTGAAGCTCGCCGCTCCCAGACTCTACACAGTGGCTTTAGAAGCAAGCATTTGAAAGAATCATGGTCACCTTTGTCGGTGGCGTGTGTTTGAGAGTTTGTGGTTCAGCCGGGTCAGTGGCCCTCGACCAAGTCACGCCACAAGAAAGCCAGCTATTCAGCAGCAGGAGAAGTGTCAGAGCTGAGGTTTCTAACAAATTACACCCTTCACTTGAGGAGAAGACGAGTGAGCTCTTGGCCCAGAGTGTGTTCTTGGCCAGGGAGAAGGGAGGACTGCTCTGAGAGCAAAAAGAAACGCTCCTGAAAGCAAAGTGACACCTGTCTCATATTCAGCAGTGTCTTTCCACTGAAAGAGAAGACAGAGCGCTCGTTGTCAAGGCCAAAAAAGGAAAGAAAGCTCTGAGCGTAAGCCAGGGGACTAATATGATAAACTGTGTCCTTCCTGGCAACAGAACTCACGCTGCATTTGATAAAGGAGAGTGCATTTGATAAGATTATTCAATTTTGTGCCGTGTCCATTTATGATGTATAGGTCCAGGCGGTGTAGTGAATAGAGCAGTATGCTGCTGTGTGTAGGTGCCAAAACATGACTAAGGCCTCAGCTGAATTTCTCTGCTTTTTGACAGTTTTGACACGCTGCAGTTTATTTCCCAAGACAGGTCCCTGATGTCTTATGTTCTTTTTTAGTCATTCTGGCTGTTTGTTTGATTTTATGCGCTTTTTCTTTATATTCTAAGAAGTGTTTATATTGCTTAACCATTGCCTCTTAAGCAAATTGCTCCTCAGGGATAATAAACATAATCTAAATTTCTTTGCAGATTGTTTTAGGAGTACAGTTTTAGGACACAGGAGAGGCAGAATGCAGGCTATTGTAAGATGCCTTTTTCAGTGTTATCCTCCCTATAATGACGCTTTAGTTGGTCTCTAACAACATGACAGACTGCCAGGGATGGGAAATATTAATACTTAGCCTATATGGTTATGAAAATAAAGCATCAGCTAATGTTGTAATGTTTTCTGAGAGCGACTACTGCCTTTGTGAATCAGACATAATATATCTCAAGCTGTCAGAGAGCAATACCTGATATTGCTGCATCTGATTGTTTGTCCGTCTATGATGTGCAATGTCTCAGACACCACTGATCAGATTTTGACAGAAATTATAGTGATTGGTCCAAGGGGAGCGCTACAATTACAGGACAAAAGAAGGTGGAATATTTGTCACTGATTGGCTGTGAGGGGGAGTGCATCATTTGTGGTGGATGACACATTTACTGTTACCTTGTTGAATACAGTATCACCTAGCCTGTCTGAAGGGCCCCCTCTTGCTTCGGCCCCCTGAAAGTCCCCCACCCCAACCCACTAGTGGTGCCCCTGGGTATGCCCCTTTTTACACATCATCTACATTTTATTCAGGCTTCACTAAATTGGTAGACCGTCTATAACTTGTAGGCTATGGGCCCTTTTGTCCCCCATGATGAAATCAGGGGAGGGACTACAGTAACGGACGCCACTGATCAGATTTGGATGACGCTTCAGAGAATGATGCATGCATTTTCTTATTCATACTGATTGACATAAGAGGGGCACTACAACTAATGTTTACTTGTTGGATTTTGCCATAACTTGAGGGATCGATGGGATGATGCATCTCACCACTGTTCTCACATTTTCAAAATTACACTGATCAGCCCAAGGGGGGGCGCACTGGATCATTTGTTTGCTCATCCATGTTTCATGTGCAACATCTCCAGTTTTGACAAAACTTGGGGAAATGATGCAACTCACCGCT
Organism: Centroberyx gerrardi; assembly: GCF_048128805.1. Classification (NCBI taxonomy): domain Eukaryota; kingdom Metazoa; phylum Chordata; class Actinopteri; order Beryciformes; family Berycidae; genus Centroberyx; species Centroberyx gerrardi. The sequence continues at coordinate 5,129,414 of NC_136006.1, read as the reverse complement.
GCATTCCAGCATTCAAAATTACACTGCTTGGAAGGTGGCATATTTGTTACTTAATGGCACAGACGGGGACGTCGTCATTAGTGGGGGATGACATGTTTACAATCTACATTTTATTTACACGCCACGAAATTGTCAGACGGTCCCTAACTTGAGCAGGCTGGGTAGTTGATGCTGGATCCCCGAGCAGCAGCAGCAGCAGCAGCCGCTCAGTCAGTCCGTCGCTGCAGTCCAACAGAGCGGCCAGCCATCAACATCCCCAGCGTCCACGGAGCTGTAACGCTATGTAGCCTTGAACTGGTGGTGAACGGGTAAACTGAAGCTGGTTATGACAGTGTAACGTTACATTCGTGGACATGAGGACATCTGCTACAGCGTCTGTTTCGAAAAGGCGGACTAGGAATCCTGTCTGGCATCGATTTTCACCGAGCAAATGAGAGAGGTGGTGATGCAGCACAGCGGCGTCTAACACAAGAGACCGCCTCTGTCGGTAGATAACCAGCTAGCTAGCGTTAGCAACGTAGCCAAATAGCTAGCAACCCTAACGTCAGCTAAAGCGGGCAGCGGGCTACGAAAGCGCAGACTTTACCACCCCCGGGCCGGCTGAAAATGTCAGTGAGTCCAAACGCTTTCATCGGAATACCTTGCATTTTAACCCTTGGCTTTTCTAGAGCTTAGCCTGGCAGTTTATGCTCCGTTGTTCGCTTTGCTGCTAGCCAACGTTAGCTGAATAGCCGCTCGTTCGCTTGCTAGCAAACGTTAACATTGGCTAATCGTCTCACACAGGCTCCCAGTGTCGGAGAGAATGAACTTGGTATTCTGTGTGGAGACGCCGAGACATCATAGCTTCACACAGGCCCGATGGAAGACAGCTGAACAAAATAAATAGGCCTAGGTTAACTCACGTTTCTGTAAAATTAGCTGGCTATATCATATCTATCGGGCATTTCGATGACCGCTTATGTTAGTATTTTTTAGCGTCCGATGCAGCGTTCGCTTGCTTTCCATCCATTTTTCACAATATAGGTTAACACGTTGAGCAGTTGTTGAAGGGAACCAAACATTGATTTGCTCCATGTCTTTTTCCTACATTTATGGTCACGGAGGAATTAAGCTTGTGCCTCTAATAGCATGACAGCTAGTGAGCTACTTGCTAGAATTATTTGCTTCAGAGGTAATATAGCAAAGGAAACGTGCATGCAGTGTGTTTAGCTTGCATGTCCTGTCCAGCTTGCAAAGGTTGCCATACAACTGTGATTTGTCATTCCAGTCGACTCCGATCCAGTCTCAAAGATGGAACTGAATGACAAGAGGATTTGCTCGGTATGTGGGCTCATCTCGCTCCACCTCTCTGCTGTCATTTCCCCTCACAGTTAATAAAATATGTCCAATTTCTTCAGCACTGACAAAGGCTAAAACGGTAAAATAGAAAGCTTAGTCAGTGGATATCTGTGTTCATTCTTCACTGCAAGTCGTGTTAGAGATGCCATTACGCGCAACGGCAGGTGTTTGGTGATGTAGGCTCTCAGATATTGCACAGCCACTGATACCTTAAGCCTTTGGAAAATATGTTTAAATTTTTTCTCATGGCCAACGGTTTGTGTGTGTGTGTGTGTGTGTGAGAGAGAGAGAGAGAGAGAGTCTGAGGTATTAACTTCTGAGATGACATGTTGTAAAATTCACTGCAGCACGAAGACAGAGCATTGTTTATTACTCTTATATCTCAGCTATCACCTGATATATGATAAAGCTTTCTGACTTGGCACCATGTGATTAATCGTAACTCAGCGCCTTTATACTCAATAGAAGCCTGTCAGAGAGTGGTTACCAATGGTTACAAGGGACATGCTGCCATGTTGGAGAATTGACAACAAAAGGAAAGATTGTAAAGGATATCAGCTCTTTTTCCCTGGCAAAACAAAGATAATACCTAGTTTCTGTGTGGAGGTAAGGTGTTTTAATGAAGGGGGGAAAAGATCAGGGAAGAAAAGGCGATAATGTCACAACCCTTTACTTTTCTTGTCACTCCTCCAAAATGGTGGTGTGACCCGGTAACCACTCTCCAAACTGGGTCCTATAACTCAGTGTGTAAACTCAACAACCCCAGTGTTTGATCCCAACTCAGTGCCTGTTGCGTCCTTTTTCAGAATCGACATGACCATTTTCCTGGCGACCAGTCACTCCTTCACTGAGGGACCTCAGCCCGGCTCGGTTTCTGGACTCACCGTTGCGGGGATGAGATAATAGAGTAACTTGGCCGGTGCATGCTGCTACAAGAAGGCCCGTGGCACTTGTAAACCCAGCCCGCCCCCCGCCCCTCCCCAACCCGAGTTCGTTTCAACGGTCAAACCATGACGACGCCGGCTCTCCTGCCGCTCTCGGGCCGCAGGATACCCACTCTGTCGCCGGGCGCCTCCTCCTTCCCGCACCACAGAGCCACGTTGAGGCTCTCCGAGAAGTTCATCCTTCTCCTCATTCTCAGTGCCTTCATCACCTTATGCTTCGGAGCCTTCTTCTTCCTCCCGGACAATTCCAAGCACAAGCGCTTCGACCTGGGCTTGGAGGACGTGCTCATCCCCCACATCGAATCGCCCAAAGGGGGGAAGCATGCCGCTGGACAGGTGGTCATACATGGACAGGGAGGACACGATGAGCACAGACACAGGTAAGGACAAACAGCAGAAATGGGATATTTGATTTATTTATTTTGGTGAATTTTAGGTGTTTGACACAAATGGCTGTTCACATCTTAAAAAGAGTCTTGTTTTCTTTCCCCCCTGCTATTTTCTGTTTTTTTCCCCCCACTCATATCTCACATTCAGCTCACATCCTTGAAACAGAGACAAATATTGGAATGTGTAATTTTGATGGGTGGGAGGTGGGTGTTGACACATTTAATTACTCAGTAATGAATACATTACACAAGAAACCCATGCAACAGGAATACCTTTTATATATTTGGAATGATTACAAGCCTTTTTTTGATTTATTACATAAGTTCACGTGCAGCATCACACGCAGATATTCCTCTTAGGCCCTGAAAGCAGGTTTTCTGTCACTCATAACGTCCTCAGCAGCCAGTTGTTAAACACCCATGGGTGTGGCAGGGTTTGTAGAGTGACGGTAAAACCCGCCCTGAACCTTTGGGTGCACGTCGACACAGTGGTTCCTTCTTCCTTCCTCCCTCTCCTTTCTTGCAGCTGGCGTTGCTCTTAAGATTCTCACACCTTGTGTCTCCATCGGGTGTAATTGTTTGTTGTGTTGTTGTTGTATAGCAGAAATTCTATCACCTTAGCCACGGTGTTCCTTGCTGTCCCACGGGTAGACATGGTTGAACTTGATGAACTGGAACACAGATGCCATTTCAAAAGCTTTTGCAAATGCTTAAACAGGCTGGGAAATCACGGTCAGCCATGAGCCAAATGCTGGTAAATTTTGGCTGTGGCTGCCACGTTTGTCTGCTATACCAGCCGCTTTGGCGGGTATCCAGCCGTTGTCTTGAGGTTCTTTTTTCCACTCTAAAATCTAAATCATATTTGGCTAGTGAAAGTGGCTGGTGTAATTTGGAATCCACTCGCTACTGTGGCTGGTGGACAAAAAATTAGTTTCCTGCCCTGCGGCCAAATGTAATTCTCCACTGACTGAAATTACTTAAAGGGGAATGTTACCCTATTAACAATTCAGAAGTTGTTTTTAATGACCTAAGCCAGCCAGTCACTACTGACTGTTAGTGCAACTCTCACAAAGCTAGAAAGCAAGGAAATAAACGTAATTTTGTGATGCTATACTAATTAACAATGTGAAGGTACTGCTCCATAGACAATAAATGGGAGAGTGATGTTTGGGGCTTGTGCAGATTTTTTCTGAACAGTGGAGCTCTAAAATACATGGTTATGCCCAAAATAAAAACATAGGCTACATTTCTAGAGTTTTCTCTTTAAGAGAATGGTATTTATGTAGATTTCAAAAATCCTAAATAATTGCATTTTGAAATAATTTTGTAGTGCAACAAAATGTGTCAACAGGTGAACAAAATTTGAAGCATGGTGGTAGTAGAGCAATCACTTCCTAAATGGAAAGTCTTGATACCTCGATCCATAAAAAACCTATCTGGGTTACTTCCACCGCCGCCCTTTCCATTCTCATTAGAGCTGGTCATTTGTGTAACATACAGAGTTGTCCCTTGTTCCCTCAAATTAACACACTGTCTTGTCCGACAGTGTGTTAATTTGTTTTGATAGCTGTAATTAAGTGCTATCATTTAATTATTTGTCATTTTTAATAACAGCCAATGAAAGAGATTCTTTAAGTAGGGGTTTTGACAAGAGAGATGGCTAAGTGTAGCTTAATATATTTTTTTTCTGAAAGGCTCTTATTTCCTCACGCTTTTCACACTCTGTTCCTCTATTTCTCTCTGTGTCTCTCTCTCTTGCTTTCGCTGTGTTCCCCACTCTCTTTGTATTCATTCTACACACATACACCAACCATATAGCTGGCATCCAGTCCAGCATGGAGACCCACTGTGGTGTTGGCTCTTTATCCTCTGGAGGGGGGAACGGCTCAGTGGGACTATAGATAAGTGCTTCCTCAGAGGCTCTACTTGCTGACAAGCAGGGCACTATGTACAAATAGAAAAATTCAAGAATATTTTAATTTTTAGCCTTCTAGTTACCTATATGATGTAAAATGGTATAATGTATACATTTATTATTCAGTTTGTCCTTGCATGTGCATTATTTTGTTGTGATAAAAAAGCATGTACAGTACTGTGCGAAAGTCATAGGCACCCTAGATTTTTTAATATAAATTTTGTCTTCTACATTAGTCTGTCAGTAGACTGCTCTTATAGTAATTTTTTTGATATTTAGAAACCTTTCATTTCATTATTTTTGAAAGCATCTTAGCTTTACGGCATTTTTTTTTTTACATGCGCCTAAGACTTTTGCACAGTACTGTATGGCTGAAATATAACACATATAATGCCTAACAACCTGTAGAAGGGAGAATGTACAGTAAAGGTCTCCTCCATGCTGGTGGAGGTGGTCATTAGTTTTACTGAGTGGCAGGCTAGGTGTTAAAAGCCATTTCTCTAACGGCTGCACAGTGGGGACCATTGAGTGTTGCCTCCTCGTCCCCTGTGGCGTCTTTTCATTTTTCCGTTTCTCACAGAAAGGCCTCTACAGCTCGGGATACCGCCCGCTTGAAATAACTTATTTATTGTCGTTCGGTGACTCAGAAGGAGCAGACGGTGTTGAGCTCAAGTGGTGCTGTGTGCCATCGTGGGGACCACAAGAGTCCTTGGAAGCATAAAGGGGAGAAGGGCAGCAGGCTTTGAGATGTTGCATGGCTCTCCAGAGGTTGCGATTCATAGCAGAACTGAGAAGCGACTCTGTGATACAGCGCCCTCCCTGAGATTGTAAAGTGGATAGGTTGCGTTTAAGGGCCCCCACCATATAGGGGGGTGTAACACACACCCACCTGCTGCTATTTTTCAAATGATGCCTGTCAGTTTTCAGTGAATCTCAGGCAATCGTCTCTTGACAATTTTTTTAAAAAGCATTTATTATTCTTGGCTTTTGCGTCCAAATTAGTTTAAATGATGCACCAAACTGTTTCGGCACGAAGGCCTTCCTCAGGGTGCAACGATGGATAGTAGGAAGTGTTCTTCCTCTATGATAAAGTGAATGCATTAATACTGAATACTGTTTAATAGGCTGGCTCTGGCTCACTCTATAGCCCTTGTTCATCTTTGCTATTTCATGGAAGTAGACCATGCAATAGTAAAGATGCCGCCAAAGACCCGCAGAGTGATGACATCAGTATCACACAATTTGAAAAAACACCCCAATTGAATACGGCTATTTAAAAATTGTTTCCTGGTGTACTTTGTAAGGAAAATCATTCAGTTCAGTTCTCAAGAATGCCATAAGACATAAAAAATGTCACAGTACGTATTTGATTGTATTTAAGAGTTATGGACCATAGTGGCTCTTTAAGGTGAGATTAAAGAAGCAGCAGCTGGCAGGCTTCAACTGAGCTGCCTCCTCTCATGGCCCTGCGATGACTATTTCAGGTTTTGAGGAGGGAAAGTAATGCTGTCGATCTCTTGAAATTACTTTTATGCAAATTTAAACTTGCACGTGCCCCCTATACATTTAACCTCATATAAGCATTCATGTGCGGTGTTTTTTTTTTCTTCCTGTGCCTATAGCAGCTTATGGAAATACGTTTACTATTTTGTATGGCTGACTCAGCTGTTGGTAAAAACATCATTGTGTACTCCGGAGTATAGGGTTCAAACAGCCTCTGGAAAATGAGGCGCGCTAGCATTTAAAGAGCCCCTCAGGAACACAGGCGGGCTCATAATAATTTCACCTTTTACTTTATTTGGTCACAGAAAACCGGGGTGAGAACCACCTCTCCGTTTACAAGTGTGCCCTGTTAATAATCGCATAAAAGCTTTCGAGAGAGCGAAGCTTATTATCCCATTTGCCATGGGGTTTCCTCCATTTGTTCCGGTGAATTTTTGAGATATTGACGATAATCCAAAATGCCTTAGAATGTGGGTAGAGTGCCGCCCCGCTTCCCACACATCTGGCCCGGTGCTTTTGGCTGTGCCGTACCGCGTTCTCCTTTTGGAGCCGACCATCTTTTTTGCCTTGGGAGGGATGTTAGTTTTTGGCAACATTCTGGAAGGAATGTAGGGAGTGAATTCTTGGACCAGTTGCATGTGCTTTGCTTTTTTCTGTTTTTGCTGATACAAGATTTAGTGTGCTATCCTAAACATGAGCAGGGAGCTCTACAGTTCTCCACTTATTTAGGCCTCTGCTTTGCTTGATCTGAATGAGTGGGGATGCAGTTTTACCTGGCTTTTCGAGAGGCTAACGTCGCCAGTATGGTCGGCTTTGCACAGGGATGGGAGATGGAAGACTCCGGGATCACCCTTAATCCATAATGTATTTATGTTCCTGCACACTTCTGACTGACAGACTTCTACACAAGGATCATGTTGCTCAAATATAGAGATGAAACATATGTGTGATAATTGATTATAGATTTAACAATTTGTAATTTTATTCTTTGATTCACTGATGAAATGTTTTTATCACAAAAACATGAGAAAGCAGAGCAGAAAAACAAGGTAAAGTAAGATTCGGTTTAGTTTACGCATGAATAATCAATGCATAAGTAGAATAAATCCAATACATGCAACACTTGATTGCCGTACATCTGCAATGGAATGATTCAGCAGTAATGGGTTCTGTCATTTGAAAAGAATGAACGTCCATAGTAGAGCACCTTAATTGATGCATTAAGTGTGATTGAGGGGTCACGGCAGACAAGATTATAGAATCCATTCAGTATTGGCACTTATTCAAAGACCTTATTCAATCAAAGGTTTAATATGCATACAGATGTAGCCGTTACAGAAGTTCCACTTTTTACCTGATGCTTACTGAACTACTGCTGCATTTTGGCTCCGTCCCCAAGAAGGAATTGTTTGGGGAAAAATCTAGTTTTGCTCTCTTTTTGGCTGTCAGATGTTGCAAGAAATGGCTTGGTAACCAGTTGCGTGACAGACAGTGGAGATTTGTGCAACGAAATTAGAATAGTGTACAGCATCCAAGGATATCGTCTGCATTACTAATGCTGGATGGACATAGGATAAATGGATGAAGAGCATATTGCATATTTTCTTTCAGATGGTCGGCAGACTCCAGGTAGACCACTTAAAAGCTGAATAGAAATGGAAAACCTTTGGATGGCAGTCCATTATGCTAGAAGAAATCACCTTGGTCTTATGCTCAAGTCAGTTCAACATACTGTGAGGCCATTAATGATCCTGTCTTGGTTTTGTTTTGGTCTCGCAGTATAGGACTAGCCAGTAGCAATACTCTCCGTTTGAGAAAGGGCAAGTGGATGTGTTGACAAAGGCAGTGACATTTCAGCAATAGGATAGCCCTAGGCGGTGTATAGTAGTAATGAAGAAAGGCGGAAAGAAACCATTCAAAATCTCTCTCATCATATGATCAGACACATGGATATCATGCGTGTTATTTAGTCATAAGTATGGACTTTGAAAGTTTGATAGTCATCTGAGAGGCAGCTTGTCTTGCAGCACAGCGCATTAAGAAAACAAAAGCATGCATAGACTTCTAGGCTGCCACATCTATAGGCATCTGGGCTACCAGTTAACTTGTGACCAAGGCAAGTGTGTGTCAGTAAACATTTTGTCTACTGCTTTCGTTATGCATTTGCAGTTGTCCTAATTTTTCAGAAGCATGGCCTAGTCGCTGTCCAGAGCCTGATTTCACTGCTTAAGTGGCAAGCCTGAATCCTGTACTTGGCGCAGCTTGTTTTATTGTATTCTTCTGACCACAGAGGAATGAATATCTGTATTCTGATATCCTGTCTATTTTTAGAAAAGTATAGAATGATTGCATGTGTGTTGGCTACCTGCCAAAGTGGCCAAAAGATTTGACAGACTTGTCAGCTACCACCAACGTTAACCAACAGTGTTTGGCTGGTGGCTAGTGGATACTCGGTCATCGATTAGGGCTACGCAATATTGAGGAAAAGGCATACTATGTGTGTGTGTTACTTGAGGACACAGCTTTTTCTATGTGAATTATTTCACCAGCACTTGAAAATATGCTTTGGATTTGCTCAGTTTCAATATAATGAAGGGTTTTCTCTGACGTGCAACTTCATTTGTAGGCTAGGCATTGTGCACAGCACTGAAATACCTTGTTTACGATGCTGACTGGAACACCTTTCCGTCTGAGAAAAAAATTGCTGCCTCTTGTGATTTGGGAATTTCTCCAGTCAATATTGTGATATCCTGTTTTCTGAATGGTTATTTGGCCCCACGGTCCAGTAAATATCAGATCATCTAGCAAATGGGTCTTCCAGTGGCTGAGTGGACTTGCCTGGGCAGCTGCATGGGTATGAATGGCTCATGCATGCTGTAATACTTCCCTCTCCTGTCTTTCCTGTCTTTTCACTAATATGCTATCTGAAAACTATTAAGATACTGGAGAGGGTGGACTGCTGTGTCAGGAGGGTCTGAGATAGAGAGAGAGAGAGAGCCATCTGTAAAGAGCATGCCCTCCCCTGAACCTTTAACTTATTCTGCCAGGCACCTTTGTACAAAGGTGTCACCCTGCCTTTGCCCACATGTCTAACCCCTTACATCATGTGGTTTCTGCCCACAGGATACCCAGCACCCAGCTGAGGTTGGGGCGGAAGGCTCTCTGTGAAAGCCCAGACCATGTGCTATTAAATGGGCAATTTGAGAGAACTGGCTTTGAGCAATTTGAAGTTTGATACTGGAAACACTTTTATAAGAAGCTTTTGGGTAAAAGCAAACAGCAGTTTAGTAGGCAGTTTTACATTACTATCAGTGAACAGTTTGAAGGTGAGCACCGGCAAAAAGGAAAAGTGGAGCAGTTGTGGGTGGCATCACTCTTGACAACAGGAGCTGATGTCACCTCAGCGATAGCTTTTGTGTCTCTACTGCATACTACTTCATAGAGCCGGGCGATAAAACGATCTCAATAATCATCATGATAAAATTTGCCACAATAACGATGATATGCTTTTGGGATTCATTTTTGATCAGCTGTTGGTGGTTTTCGCTCTCCGAGTGCATTCTAGTTTATTTTGTCTTCAGTGTTCTACCCCAACAGACCATGAGACCATGAGAGACGTGTTTGAATCCAAGGCATTTCGATGTGACAGCTAATTTCTCCCCTTTGTTTTACTTAAATGCCTTTTTTTGTTGACTAATACAATGAGCCCGTGTTATAGGCTGACTTCTATTGCCTTCAATGAGGCAATTTGAATGTAAAGTCATCAAATGTTTGCATGTATTTTAACTAGTTGGCTACGATAATAAATAATATAATATTTTAAACTGTAATTAACTTTCTGGTTTCTTCAGGGCGTAATGCCAAGGAGAATACTCTTCAAACTTGAAAGCTCTTATGTGATAACCTTTTTGTGGTAAAACATTCACTTTTCATTGCCGTTAGTGTTGGAGTTTGCCTTTCCAAGCTCCTACGAAACCATCAACATAACATGAGACGCTGAACAGCCGACTCTGAGCGGCGGTGTACTGTATAAAACACTGGAGAGAAATAGTAGTGTCGCACGTGAAGTGATGCGATTTAGGTAACATCCGGTACCATGTTAGTAGACGCTAATGCTAACTGCCACGGCCGCGTTAGCATCGTAGCTATATATCAGCCTGTTAGCTTTTGTGAGTAGTATTCTACAACAACAGACGCAGCTTTTTATCCCAAGCATCTTGTGTGTACAAATGGTTTTATCCCAAGCAGCCTACAGTGTCAGGAGTTTACTGATCAATAGTTTACTGACTAGAGTAGCTGCTGACGTTCCAAGTTATCACATAGAACTTTAAATGGAGCATTATTAAATATTGTGATTATTATTGATATCGATCAATATGAGAAAATATATCATAATATGTTTTGACCATATTTCCCAGCCCTACTACTTTGCAGGTAGCACTTAATATGAGGTATGGTGCAATACCTGGTTCTGTAGCTCAATGGATGGAGCATCACACCACCACTGTCTGGGTTAGAGGTTTGATTTCCTCCTGGGGTGACCCATGCTTCTAGTGTAAACATGATGTTGTGTTGTAAGCCTCTTTGGATAAAATGGCTCATGTTATGTTATATTCATGTACAGCCAAAGCTACAGGTAAATGTATTTGCAAACCACAACCTCCTCACACTGCATCCCTCTCCACAATGGAGTTTACTGCCATGGCTGCAGGTAACCTGGTTTCGCCACTTATTGCCTTGCCAGTTATTGTTAGTGTTGTAGGGACATAACTTAGCGCCTGCGCTCTAATACTGCCATAAATCTAAATTCGGCATCACAGCCCCTGGATCATGGTTAAGGCCGGGGCTGACATCAAAGTATACTTATTTATCATATTTAGTGTGATCTTAGATATCATTTCTGTGTCTCCACGCTTCGTTCTCCTGTCGCCCACATAATAAATCTAGGTGGGTGCATTGGTATGTGTGTGTGTGTGTGTGTGTGTGTCCACTAAATCTCAGTGCTAATAAAGGAGCACCAGCTTGTATGTGCACCTCGCCCGATCACACACAAGCACACGTATCATGCTAGCACTGTAACACAACCTAGAAAGAATCCCTTGGCTCTGCTGTCAGCGCAGTGCTGCTCATGAAACCATCCATATTGGATTGTAGATTCAACAGAGGTAAATGTAATATCAGCCTTTCTTGTTCAGAGCAGATGGAGGGGTGTGTGTGACTCAGCTGCTTAAAAGGGGCTTTTCAAGACATCCATCACCACTGTTGAGCCGTTTTGAATTTTACATTGACAGCTTGGCTAGTGGGCTAAATGTATCGAGATCCAACTGTAAAGTAGGGCCTTAAAGGATAACACCAGTGTAATTTTAGTTATTTTCTATTGCCATTAACGCCCATGAAAAGTGTAAATCCGCCCATGTATTTCTCACAGCCAGAAGCTCCTACTGTCTGTTCTGCTGCAGGTTTGCCCGACCTCCTGGAAGTCAAAAGGCTCACGTTATTTTCAGAAATACATTAAAAACAGCTCAGAGACATACTGCTGCCTTGACTAACATAATACATCATGTTGAACTTGTGCAGATAAAGGTGCAGCTGATATGCCTGTTCACTACAACGCTAGTGTGGCTTATGCTATGACGTTTACATGTTATGACTTTAAACAGTAGACCAATGCAAGGCCTGTTATAGGTTTAGATTGGGTGCTGACATTTGGCCTCCTAATATTTAATTCAACCTTTTTATTGAAGTATGAGACGGACGATTTCTTGTTTTACTCGAGGCAATAATATGTAAAATACAAATTGCTTACCAGCTCAGTAATATCTAGTTGAAATGCTGTTGGTACAACGTAGATTGTGTTTTTGTGGTCAGTACACTGATTATGTCCAACTCACGAACTAGAAAATGCCATTTGATCTGTTTTTCATAGGAGTCAGTGTAGCGTTCTGTGCTTTCAGCTGAGGAACTGAGGTCAGTGAGGTAATCTTATGTGCATATACATGTTTGTAGTTCACATCATTGGACAGGGAACTAATGTGTTTCCTGCTGGTAAATCCCAAACTTTATTGGCCTTTTTTGCTGTTTAACCTGCCAACTACTGTAGATTTTTTTGAACAGAATTGGTTCTCCAAATGATGGCTGGTTGCTTGCCAAAGGGCCTGGTAGGATAGACTAAATTATCAGCTCCAGCCAAAATGTACCAGGTTTTGGCTCATGGTGGTGGTTAGTGGTTCAGTTTGGATATGTGAAGTTCTCCTGTTTGATTATATTTTGCAGAAGTGGTGTTTGGTGCGACTATAATCATAGCAGTTTATTCAGAAACTGCTTTTTGGCTTTCGGGTCGAGGATTCTAACCACCGAAACTGTCCACCGCATGTTCCCCTCGTCCTAAACACAAACCCAGGTGTTCATCTCACAGCTGTTACTTTCTGACTTGTGGACAGCTGTCAGTGTGTCGATTCGAGCGCTGTAAAGTTGTTTGGATGGATTCAAACGGTGTAAACAAATCCCAGCAAACTGTCTCTTACTTGCAGTTGAAACATTTAAATAAGAAAATGTTTCATCCAGACCAGATCACTTATGCAATCAGACACATTGACCACTAATTTTAATGTAAAATTAACATTAATTCTGAATCACAACTGCTACCACTTTAATTGGGTTTAACTTCATGTCAGTAGGTGTAGGTGCCACTTTTTTCGAATGGCGGGCATCTCGTTTTGGAGTGAAACCGGTTCCACAGAGTAAAGTCCTTGGTGGATAGTTTGGAAGTTGGTTTAAACGTAACCAGTGTAGTCGCAGGGTTTCACCAGGCCCAGAAAACATAGTGGTATTGCATGGCAGCCTATCAGCTATAGATTCCCTGTTGTTACGCCCCTTATGAACATTGAATCAACGCAGTAGGTAGATATTGAAAGGGACACCTTGGCAAGATTCGTCTCATTGGGGAAAAAAATCCCCACAATCTGCAAACTTATCTTTCAGATCCCTTGTCATAGTAATCTCTCTAACACTCATCCTAATTCATGTGTTGTCTGTTGTCAGGAGGTTTCATCTAGTACAGTTGGTATTAGTGTGAACAGCATGCAGAACGCTGAGTGGACTCCATCGTACATAATCTCTTCATTAACACTCTGCTGCTTTTTTTATCAGATCCGCTCTCTGTGTCTCATTTCCCGTTGTGCTCTCTCTCGTTTTGTTTCCATCTTCCTCATCTGATCATAATGTTGTTTCCCCTGTAGAACACAGCTGCAGCCTCTCAGACTGGCTGGAGAGCTCTGTGTGTGTGTGTGTGTGTGTGAGAGAGAGAGAGAGAGAGAGAGAGATTGTGTGTGTGTGAACCAGGCTTTTTACGTATGCTTGAGTTCCAGAGGCCCTCGCAAGTACAGCATAATTACTAGAAAACGACATCCAGGAAGGTTGACTGGGCATGCATGCTCTTTTTCAGCGCTGCCCTGCTTCATTTTAGGAAATTCGGGTTAAGTGCCTTGCTCAAGGACACCGAGACAGTAGTCGTAGAGGGAAGGGAGAGCGTGTCTCACTCCGTGCAGCTCCTCCAAGGTGCATGAGTCAGAAAGGACCGAAGGAATGAAGAAAAGCTACTCTTGGAGAACAACTGACAAAGCTTTGATTTTAATAACCGATGTGCTTTGGCTGCAGTAGCCTTCGTCAGGGTTCAAATGAATTTGCTCTACCAGACACAGCTGGAAGGCAACCAGCCATATCAGTTGGATTTCTATTCTAAAAATTATCACTGACTGCTCAGATAATAAAAGTACCTCGCAAATTTTGAGCTTTACCAGTCAATGAGGCCAGAGGACAACAAAGTCTCTTTCTTGACCTGGTAATAATGTGTGTGTGTCTTTCCTGGTATCTCTCTCTGGTAAAGACATTGTTGAGATTTATATACCTTTTTGTTTTAGGTAAATATAGGCTACAGTAATGTTGTGGCTTCAGCATTATTGTATTAATAATGTATTATTCTGTATGGGATCAGCAGGGCATCGGCTTTCACTCCTGACCCATGGAGACAGGATGTCTCTCCGCTTTAAAACTCGTCATCACGGAAGGAAACAAACTTTCTTTTGTCCACTGGGCACTTTGGCTACTTTGGCACTTTGGCTAAATACCAATATTATCCAGCCACTTTCACCAGTTTACTAACCAACTGTGATTTTTAGACTGGAGTAGTACCTTCAAATGATTTCTGGTTACCTTCTAAAGGCAAGGCAAACTTTATTTATATAACACATTTCATACACAAGGCAAATTCAATGTGCTTCACATAAAACACAAAAAAATACATAATTTGTCAGGTAAAATGAGTTATGACATTATCAACTCATAAAATGATATTTAGAGCCACAAAGAGGCGTTTCGGGGCATTTCATTTCATTGGGAGCCAGTGGCAATTTCCCATCCCGCTCACAACACACACACACACACATATGAGCATGCACACGTATGCACCCAAGTATACTGTATATATTTGTACACATAAACACACATCTGAAACAGTAGAACTTGTCTAGGTTTTCCGTTCTCGTGGGGGAATTTATGTCCTCGCAAGGCTGCATTAATGTGAACATTCACACACACACACACACACACACACACACACACACACACACACACATACACACTGTCGGTTCCTAGATTTCTCTTCGCTTTTTCTTTATAACGTCCTTTTTCAGCACTTTCAGCAAAAATTGGGGGATGGTGGGAAAAATAAGATGCTAATGCTCAGAGTTTATTCCTTTGTAATGTAATGTGGTTTTCTCTTGAAATGTTCTTTAATCATCTACTCAGTCTACTCAAATCAAGATGGACTCGATGTTGTATGTTGAGGAGGTAACTCATTTGTAGTTAGCTGTATTTTATATTTGCTTCACAAAACTAACACTAATCAAATGGGAGTATAATATGATCTACTACTGCAGAGGCGACGTAACAAACTTTTCCTCCCTATTCAGTGTGTGTCGGCACGACCCGGAAGTAGCACTGACTGTTTGCCCATGTGCTGCATCATAGGTGCAATGAATTATGGTTGTGGGTTGTAGTTTACCAACATGCTTTCAGTGCTTGACAAGATTAAATTTTAATTTTTTGTAAACTGCTTTGACAAGAAATACCAGGTTTGAACACCAGCTTAGCACCTCACAGACCCCGAAATGAATCTAAAACTGTAAATTTGCCTGGCGGGCGGCAAAAATCCAATCAGTATTGTGGAGATCCTGGCTGTAGTGCATGTGAGCGTACTTTGTGCATGTACCTGTCTGTGTGTATGTGTGTGGCTGCCAGGTCCTCCACAGGTCCCACACTGCCTGCAGCTTCTGCTAATGAAGTCAGAGCTCCAGTCAGTTGGAGGCTGAACACCGCTGGCAGCAGCGAGGCGCCCATCGGTGCCGCACAGCGCAGCAGCACAACAATGCCTCAGAGAATATCACCTGGCACGCATGGCAAAGGCGGCTGCGGATGTTACAATATATATGTATATAAAACTTCTGGGAAATGCTGTGAAAATCCCACCGAGAAAAAGTCGGAGAATGAGCTGAATTATCTTTTAATGATAATCTTTGGTTTTGACGTTATACTTAAACAGCAAGCACAGCTTTCTTTATTTTAGTTGATTTATTATGATGACAGCAAGCATGACCCGTATATTTTAGTTCATTTTTTATTTGAATGCAGAAAAACAAAGAATACAACAAGCAAGGCTTGGTTTATTGGCACATAAGTGCTAAAAACGCAGACACAATTTAATAAGCGCCACCTGTATATTTCGGTTTATTTATATTAATTGCTTTATAAATAGAAATGATAAAGCGGAGAATGAATATAGCAAACACGGCCTTAAAATGTCAGTACTGCAGCAGCATATTTCCAAAAGGTCAACTTCTCTTGTAACTGGTTCATTTTCCCATTGATGGTGCTGTAGTGTTGGCGTGTCACAATTCATTATCTGTGGTTAGTCATAAGATCGTGCCAGATTCTCCACACACCAGACACAATATCAGATGTCAGTCACAGTAAGAAGAAAAAAAAGAAAAAAAAAAGAGAGATCCATCCCATGAATTAACACAAAAAAAATATAATGCAGCCATTTATTAGCCCTTGATGGAAAACTACTCTCTAGCTTCCCAGTCAAAGATATAATGAAGAGAGTCAATGGGAATTAGGATCTCTGTAGTTCTGTTTGTAGTCGGGAAGTACATGGCTCAGTGTCCGTGATTACATAACCACTAGGTGAAAAAAGTGAAACCTAGTCATAGAAAGTGCTTGATGGCACAAAACTAAAACAAGTGATGGTACTTTTTAAAGGGTGGTAGATAACTTAAAGGATAACACCAGTATATTTAATTTTATTTTCCTGTTTTGCCATTATTGCCCATTAAAAGTCTAAACCCACAGATGTATTTGAAGCTACTATTGTCTTTTCTACTCAACCTCTGCCTGACCTTCCAGAAGGCTCCTGTTGCTTTCAAAAATGTATTATTTTTTTTTTTTTCATTACAAATATACTGCTGCGCTGACAAACGTAAAATAAATAATTTTTAAGCATAATTATTACTACTTCCCATTGGCCTTGAAAATCTTTGAAAGTTTCTGGATTTGAGAAATTAAGGGGATGCAGTGAGGGATGCATTGAGGCCTTTTAAAAGTTTTTGAAAATGAATGGGTGGCCTTGAAAGTACTTGAATTTTTAAAAATGTAAATATTGCACCCAAATTCATCATTATGCCTCAGGTCTCTTAACCTCTCCCTGTCCTTGGATCAACACTTCACATCCTGAGGAAAACCCTGTGATGGAAATTTTAAAATGAAGGATTTCACCAGGATTTCTTGGCTTGATAAGATCATGAGTAAAAAATGAGGCCTCCATGATTTTGACCAATGTCATGTCTTATCCCAAAACATACCAATTTTGAAGCCTTGAATTTCACCAAACAAGACGTTGAAAGTCAGTGAAAAGTCCTTGAATTTGATGCCCAAGTTTGGGAACTCAGTGTCTTTTTTTTTCTTCTTTCTTTCCCCAACTCACTTTCATAAAACCGTCATCAGAGCCTCCCCAGTAATGCTAGTACGCATTGAGCAATCAGACTCGGCACACAGCTGTGGGCTGCTGGCCTCTTACAGTCGTAAATGGTGAACACTGCAGCTCTGGCGAAGGAATCAGGGCCCCATTACTGGCCACTGATTAGCCTACAACCCCTCAGGGATGGGAAGGAGGGGGAGAGAAATGGATGTCTGTCTCCGGTAGCCGCTCATTACTTGGGGAGGACGAGCGAGTGTCATCTTGGGTGCTAGCCCCCGGTGTGTGTGTGTGTGTGTGTGTGTGTGTGTGTGAGAGAGAGAGAGAATGTGTGTGACACAAGTCGGCAGCGCCCGTTGGGAGTGTGTCTCACCCGTTGGGAGTGTGTTCTCCCGTTTGTCATCCCTCAGGAGTGCTGCAGTGGCGACGAGACCTCTCGAGAGCCAGAGACAAAAGGGAGAGAGGCACTCGTTTGCCTCGGTTTGCCTGAGTGGAGCACAATAGTTTTTCAGTGACAGAGAGACGAGAGAGAGGACAAGGAGAGTAACGCTGTGCAAGAGAGAGAGACAGAGGGAAATATCGAGGACGAGAGAGAAAGAGAGAAACTGAGCGAAACAGTGCAAGATGGAAAGAGAGAAACACAAAGCACAAGAGGGAAACCGAGAGAGCAAGAAAACCAGAGTGACAGAGAGAGAGAGACACGTTCTCAGTCATCAGAGACGATGTGGCCATGGTACTTTAACTACACCGCTTAAAACCAAATCCCATCCCTGCCAAACACTGGCGCTGAAGCCCTGCTCCATAATGGCTCCCTGTCAGTTCAGGAAATGGGATCAAAGTGAGATACCCCAACACCGAATCAAGAATTGGCCCTCCGGTTTCCATGGCTTGAATTTCAAATAAGCCCCTCTGAATTGAGAGGCGAATTGACCCCCCTCCGTCACCAGCGCCGCCACACACACATACTGTATCAGAGCCAACCCGGGGCTGGTAATAAATGCGCCCTGTACCCTCGCTGTAACACGCCGGTTGGTGGATTTATGATTGGCCTGGGGATGGGAAATGGGATCTCTATTGCTACGGTGATTTTCTCTCAACGTGATGACTCATGGGAAACATTTTGAGGCAATGGAAATGCATGAGAATGCCTGTGTGATAGGAATTGGTCAAAACTAGGACAGAATCAATGGGAATAACGTGGTGGGTAGGGCTGCATGATTTTGGCTTGATATTGTGATGATGATGATTATTACTCAGTCGTTATTTTCTTGATGATTCTTGATGATTTTGGGAACAAAGCTGCTTTGTTGCACTGCTTGCAACTTATATCAATGTCTTGACTGTTTTCACCTGCAGTGAGCATTCTAAATGACAGTCAAATTATATGTTCCTGTATTGCTAAAGCTTACGATAATTGTGGAAACTGTGGAATCGCAATATGATTACACGATTATCTGCACTGCCGTAACAAGATGAGATGAAACTTTAATGATCCCCGTGGGGAAATTGTGTTGTTTCAGCAGCAAAAAACGTTATGGTATACAGCAAAATAAAATAAAAACAAAAAAATGGAATGTAATCAAGAACTTAGCAAATGGAGGATAGAATAGAAAGTATGCAAAAAAAAGTTACTGAGACAAAGAAAAGAATCAATGCAGAATATTTATAATGTAAAAATATACAAAACTATTAAATATATCAATTATAAAAGAGGTGGAAACATGTATGTAAACAAATATCCAAGATGTCCAAAATGTGCACTTTATTCATGTTAAGTCCACAGAAACCATACATATGTAAAGAAAGTGTGTAGGAGTGTAGATATGTGTTGTAAACTATACACTTTCACTAGCTGTCCACTTTCTAACTCTGAATGGAGGTACCACATGTACAGACAAATGACAATGTGCAAAGCGCATGTGCATTATTGTCTGTTCTCAGTATCACTATGGAGGTAGCATACGTATGTAACAATGTGTCATGCGTGCAAACACAGAAAGCACTGAAATATGTACAGGTCAGAAACCAGTGCAAGCAAATTTCTTATAGATTAGTCCTGTGCTTAGGAAAACAAATACAAAAGTGCACCTAAGACGCTCTGTGTTGCACCTTGGGGTGCTGAGGCAGAAGCTGCTGATGCTCAGTAGCTGTATCAGCCCGCCATAAAGTGTCGTCTAGGATGGAGTTCAGTTTAGTCCTCATCCTCCCCTCTGTTACCCCCTCCAGACTGGTCCACCAGACAGAGCTAGATTTTTAGTGGGCTATAAAGAGCAAAAGTGTGGCATACTAAAGGAAATTGGCCTTTATGGTTGAGGAAATTGCTTCTGTACATTGCCAAATCTTTCACCAACTCAAACAGAGCGGTAGGGATTTTGACAGGACAAGGATGGGGAAATGGGAGTATTGTCTAGGGTGTTCCTCTCTAAAGGTTTGATGATTGAGCCGCTCAGTCATCACTGTTTTCCACACTCTGAAAAACCTTATCTAGCTGGGCAGCGGCCAGGCAGGCCTGTGTTTATTTGTTTTACGGCCGGCCCGCGCTTGCTGCCGGAGATGGACGCCGGTCCGCGGTGTGAGGGTATTAGTCAGCCAGCCGGGATATAGGTCAGAAAGCTGGATGTGAACAGGCATACAGCCTGAGGGCGGTCAGGGCTCAGGTGGCCACCTGGAACAAAGGGTCAACAGATAGGGAGAGGGAGAAAGATGGATGGGTTATGTATGCATGTGCGTACATACGTGAGAGAGAGAGAGACGGAAATGGCGAGAGGGAGAGAGACAAAAGACGTCTACAGTGTCTGATAAGCCCACACATGACTCATTGTCTTATTTTGGAGTCGTTTTCTATTATAGATATTGGTATCCTATTTTCAAACCAAAGAGTTAAGTTATCGACATTGGTGACTATTCTATAGCACACGTTTTCAAGGCAAATAATTCTGCTCAACACGGTTTCAATCTGTAAACTGTTTATGGGTTTTGAAAATGTACATTTTGTAAATGGCTCTGGCAGTATTGTTCCTGATAAACAGCCATGCCCGGAAAATAACTGAATAAGGGGAGAAACAATCGGGTGGGAGACAGAGACAAGAATTGGATAAACAGAGAAAAGGGAAGAGAAAGGGAGAGAGTCACTGGGAGGATATGTAAAGACGGGGGAGTCGGTGGAGAGAGAATCAAGAGGAAGAATAGGGGGGAGAGAGGAAAAGAGAGCCAAGAGAGAAAGAGTATTGTGAGTGTGTGTGTGTGTGTGTGTGTGTGAGAGAGAGGGAGTGTGTGTGTCACTGAGAGGTTATAGCTGGAGGGAGGGGGGGTTGTGAGGGTAGAGAGAGAGCTGAGAGAATAAGAGAGAGGATGTTATTACACACCGTAGTAAAGCTTGGGAGTGCCGTTACAGATACACCAATATGGCCTCCATTTAAGCCAAGTGGGTCATGGGAAAAGCGGGACGGGATGCTGTCTTGATTGTACAGGTCGAGGGAAAACAAACGTTCTGCCGCCTTGAAGACCCCCCAAGATGGGCCTCCTCTCTCCATTTACGGTGTTTATGGGCTAGCGGCAGGCAGACTTGTCTACATCACTTGATACCAGGAGGGGATTGTTCCCATGAGAGCTCTCTGGCTGAGAGTTGTTTGACAAGAAAGCAAACAGACACTCTCTGGGCTAGCATGTCGGAGCCGGACTGTGGAGCTTCACAGGGAAACGGTTCAGAGGAAAGGAGGAGAGAGAGAGGGAGAGATTCTGGACTTGAATAGCCCACAATAGCCTTTGTAGAAGTCCAGCTTCATGCATTTATCCTGCATTAGTAGTGTATACAGTGGTAGCCTTTGTAGTAGTCCAGCCTCATGCATTTATCCTGCATCTATCCTGCATTAGTACTGAATTTTATATAGTAGAGCCAAATTAGTTTCACCTCATTTTATGTTCTTTTGCCTTTCATGTGTTGAGTTGAGAAGTATGCTTTTATAGCAACGTGACTTCTATTTCTATTTTTGTGTTTGTTTGTTTTTTGATTATGAAAGACATCATATTTTTCATGAGAGATGGATTCTATGTGGCAGTCTTTTGCAGTAAAGCCTGGGCAAAACGGTAATGTAGGCTACTTTGTTTGTGTAGGATTGTTGTGTAGGATTATATTTCACCTACACAAATTGTGTTGTGATGTGTCTTTTGGCACCAACAGTGCTTGACATTGAAATCAAATCGGTATATTGTAATACAAAACTCTCTCTCTCGGCCAACTAGTTGCTAGACCATTCATTGTAACTTTTAGCAATGAAAAAGACAGCAAATCTTTTTATTTATTTATTTGTTTTCTCCAAGTGCTTCCTCTCAGGAATGGAGCCACAGTGTAGGAGTAGTTCAGTCATCAAGCACTTAAAAGTGGGACATGTACAATGGCTGCAGACTGGAGATCAGAGCAGTCAACCTGCACTGGTTGTGTGGGCTCGGTGTGAAAGGAGCCCATTACTGCTTCATGCAGTCATAACCCACTCATCTCCAAACGGACGCAGGCCACAGATTTTTAAAACCACACATTTTCAACCTTCGCCGCTCATCATGTGGTGTATTTGCGTCTTTTCTCCCCGCCCTAATTTCCATCGCTGTCTGCTGAGAAGTGGACACCGATTAGCCTGCAGAGCACCTCTCAGCATTTCAAAAACATCCCTCCCCGCGACTAGTTTGTATTCATATGTTCTCCTTTTAAGAGCAGAAATTGCTGTAAATGTGTGGAGCCGGCGCCCTGATTTCCCCCCCCCCCCCACCCAGAAAACAACTGATTCGGAAGAGTAAACAGGATCAAGCGGCGAGCTGCAGTCGTGAAGGCCCTGATGTAATGAGGGGGGTGGGGGGGGGGAGAGGGTACGTGACAGGTGAACGAGAGAGAGAGCTAGAGAGATGCTATGAATTCAGTCATCAAACTTCTTAGCTAGTCAGACGTATTTAAATCTGTTGAGCGGGAGATTTTAAGTGTAGCGGGAGATCAATGGCTGAAGCGGCTTTCTATGGGGTCGTCGAGGAGACTTGAACCTATGTGATGGGGCAGGGGTTTTGCCGACCTAAATTATTCATTGCGAGCCTAAACCGAGGGCGACGCTTTTGTAAACTCACCTGTTGTCATTCTCTCTCACCCCCCCTCCCCCACACTCTGTATGTTTTCTTCATTGTGATTATGTATAGTGTATGGCTTGCCCATGAGGGACCAAAAAGTTTTGAACTTGGGAGAAAAGATGGTTAACCCAGCCTAAGCACCTTAATTCTGGTTTGACAGCTTCAACTCTGACTTCTTAAGATTATTTTTTGGGCATTGTTGCCTTTATTAGACAGTTCAAAGTTTATAGAGACAGAAAAGACGAGAGGGAGAGAGAGAGGGATGACATGCGGCAAAGGTCCAGTGCCGGAACGTAGCGTTTACATGGTACACACCATAGACCAGTGAGCCATCAGGACGCCCTCAACTCGACTTCTTACTGATTTCCCTTCAGTTCCTCCTTGAATGCGAATTCCCCTGAAATCAACTTATGGCTTGTTATTCTGAGAAAGTAGTAATTTTGAGGTATGATATCAATGTGAAAGAAATATCAATGCTATGATGTCACCAAATTGCATTGCCTGAGATGTTTTTTTTTATGGAAATTGTAGGTTATTTGACTGCACCTATATAAAACATCTACAGTTTTTAATGTAAAATCCGACCTGGAGAGGCAATTCTGGAATGTCATAGGATTGTATGTGGAATTTTGAAATGTGATTGCAGGTTTGGTTGAATCTCCTTTTTAAGACATCACAATTTATAATGTTGATTTAACACAACATGTAGGCTTAGCTAATTAGTCATCTCAGGTTTGAATATGCCTCTCAGGACATGTTCTAATTCAAATGGAGCCAAAGGGAGACATTACCACCATTCACCATCCCAATGCTGCTAAATTTTACCCATGGCTGGTGCTTTTATCTATTCTACCAGCTACACTGGCAGGTAACCATTGTGGTGAGTTGCCACCAGCCAAATTCTGGTATATTTGTCTACTTTGTGTTCTTTGGCAGGTAACCAGACATTTGGAGGGCCTTTGCTACTCTAAAAATGTAGTTTGCTGGTAAAATAGCAAAGGTGACTGGTGATTGTTTTGGGATTTACCAGCTCCTGATAGTTTCCTTTCTGACTGGGAGAATTGTGAAAGTGGAGAAATGTCGCTGTGGCTGCTGAAGGAAGTTAATTTCTGCTCTGGTTATAATCAGCAGATAAAGAACATATCTATGACACTGATGTAGAATACAGATAAAGCAGTTTTTTAATTAAATGTCAAGGTTTTTTTTTTTTTTTTTTTTTTAAAGAGTAGAGAGATACTTCCAAATGACAGTTGGATACCTGCCAGTGATTGGCAGGAGCTACTTAAAGGAAAACCTGTTTGTGTGCCAGGATTGGTGATGAGATGACAGACTGCTGGACCTGATGCTGCCATCAGGGCTCACTCTCACACAGACAAGCACCAAACTGTGGGATGATGGAGAAAGGAAGCACAGGAGTCATTTAGTAGAATCTTGTGTGTCTTTGCGTGTGTGGGCACACAATTTGCAATTGTTTGCATTCATATTCCACTTCATCTTACTGTTTACTATGGCTGCATTCATCGCTCGCTTCCCAGACTCATCACTACACCATGGTAGAGAAATTGCCGCTGAATCGGTCTCCTCTACCAGCCACTTTGGCAGGTAACCAGCCATCATTTGGAAGTGCTTCTCTATTCTAAAAACAGATCTGAAAACAAATCCCTTCCACTACTCCACAGCTCTTATCTTTATTTCTGCTCCTATCACTTTGCTGTGGCTCCAACCCTTGAACTCTTTAATATTGGTTGCTTGTAATGTTTGTGGTCTAGGAATTGGAGCTTATTCTACTCTTGCACTCGTAACTTGTAAATTCTTCTGGAAAAGCACGCCATCTAAATGCCTCAAATGTGAAAGCTTAATGCAGTTAGCTGGTAAAACAGTGAATTTGCAGATTGCAGATTTAAACCAGCTACTGTAGACATTTGTGCCCTGCCCTGTCACTGAAAAAATGAAAACGAAATGCTTGCGGGTAGCGGAGTCGCTGCCCATGCTCCTTCAGAACCAAAAAAAAATCCCATTCCTCCATCACTATTCTTGTCACTTCATTGTCCACACACAAGCCCCAGAGAATGAGAAACCCCGATCAAAGGTTAATAACGGCTGTGGTGAATAACAGTCTGAGAGTGAAGCTCTGTCTGCTCGGTGTGTGAAGTGAGTCACTGTGGCTCGAGGTGGCGGTGAGGCTGGGAGGGTTCGATCGTCGCCCTGCAGCAGGTCCAGCCTAGACCGGCCAGCGACGGCTCCGTCATTTGGATGAGATTGTTTGCTCCCATCGTGTGCATGATTGTGTGTTGTGTGGGTGATATTTCTGTTCACTGTCTTGCTTTCTCCCTCCTTCCTTCCCCCTTTCCTTATACACACACAAATGCACCCACACAATAGCATGATTTATTCATATTGTCTATACATAACCTGTCTGTTAGCCAGGTAAAAACGGATGCGCTTAAAATATCTGAATCCAGCAGTGTGCCTGATGACTCAGGCCATGTCTGGAAGGCATGAGGGCTTTATGACTCAAAAAAAAAAAAAATCCTTCACAGCCTTCATGTTTTTATTTCCCCCTGCAGTCGAAGCGCCGCTGCATTCAGAAACTGTCCAATCACTAATAGTCCAGCAGTCTTTTCTTCCCTGGCATAATTGGATAATTAAGTAATTAAGAGTTGACTTGCTCTCTCCTGTATGTGCGTGTGTCTCTATTTGTTACCATGGCTACGTGGCACCCAGCCTGCACTGCTGTTCTCCGCGGACTCTTGAGTTTCCACGGCGTCAAAAAGCCTCACGTAGATACCCCACCAGGCAGCCGGGCAACCGCCGCTTCCCTCTGGTTGCCATGGAAGGCACCGGCCCTCACCGAGCGGCAGATTTCACGACGCCTCCGAAGATGAGATTCCAGTAGCAGGCAGGAGGGCTAATAGAATGAGGAAGTGATTACTGGAGGCCAGACATGACTGGAACGGCTGATCAGGGAGGTGGGGCTCTCCTTCCGATTGCTTGCTTCAGTGTGATTGGGGGGAGGAGGGGGGTAGGGGAGGAGGAACGGACAGAAGAAGAAAGGATAGGAGAGTTGAGGCATGGCGTGGTCGCCCGGGTGCTTGATTGCTCCGGCCCGTGCACGTCTTTGTCAAGGTAATTGAGTCAGGCAGCTGTTGACGTGCTCTTAATTGCATGTTTGACATTATATGAGACTCGAAGGGAATTGCCGGCGATGCTAGAGTGACTCTGATAATGGCTCGGAGGAAGAGAAGAAGAGTGACGTGAGAAAAAGATGGCGGGAAAGGGAGGGGGGGGGGAGTAGAGGGAGAGAGAAAGGGCACGGATGGCTAATGCAGATTTATGTGGGAATCTGTTTTCAGCAGAATTGCTGGTGTGTAGCGTTATGCGCTCGACGCATTTGTGTAATTTGTATGACGCTGTTTGTGTTTCCGTGACAACGTCCTGACCTTCTACAAATACATACACACACACGAGGCAGCATCAGCACCCATTAGAGCTGATGGTGTCAGCTGAACCTCATTCCTTCTCATTTCACGCTGCCTTGCCTCACACACACACACACACACACAAACACTCATGAAGGCATTAGCCAGTCATCCAACATCGGCACCCTCTAAATAACACATAAATATCACATTTAAATACATGCTGCTGAGAGGAAGGCTCACTCACAGACACATAGACTATGGCATACAGACGAGGCATGACTCCCCGTGGGCGTGCACGCACAAACACAAACACACACAAAAAGACATTCATGTACAGTCGCATACAGAGGCATGCATTCACAAGCGTACACAGAAACCTCATCACAGAGTGGGAAATACAATGCACACACATTCGTGCATGTGCACACACAAGCATCACAGAGTCTGAAATGTATTCCACACACACACTCTTACATGTATGCAGATACACAGAAACCTCATCACAGCCTGGGAAATACAATACACACACTAACCCATACACATAAACATGCAATCCACACACGCTTACTGATGCATGCATACACAGACAGACGCCTACACACATGCACACACGCACACGCGCGCGCTGTAAACCACATCTTAGTGTTGGAAAATACGTTTCCTATCAATTAAAGTCTGTGGACAGACGCACACTGAGTCGCGATATGAATATTTATGAGTTGTTTCCAGGGCGATGTTGCGTAACTCGGAAGCTGTTTATTTTGGTCTCTGTTGGCCCCACATTCAGCATCATGATAGAATTATAAAATAGATGCACAATGTGTTGAATGAAGCATAATTAGTATAAAACGTCTATCTCTTTCCTGTTTATCTCGCTTATTTGTGTCTCTTTCTTATCCGCTTTCTGTCACATTCCCATTTCGTTATCTCATCGCTTTCTCTTTCTGTCACGTTCTCTTTCCTTGTTCTTACTCTCTTTTCACATTTTTTCTTACTCTTTCTCTCACAGCCTCTTTTCTTGCTATCTCATAGCCTCTTCTTTCTCGCACGGTATCTTTTCTCATGTCTCTTTACATCTTTCTCTTTTTTTCTCATTCTTAATCTGTATTTGGCTTTTATGTTCTCCCTTTATTTCTCACATGCCTCTTTTTTTCCCCTCTTCTGCTTTCCCTTTTAGCTTTACTTCTGCTCCTCGCACACTATTATTTTCTCATTTCTACAAAATGCACACACACTTTTCTCTCAGGCGCACTCACACATGCACTCAGTCTCACATTCACTTACAGGCTTTCTCTCTCTCTCACACACACAATCGTGCATTCACTTGAGGACACACACACAAGCATGGACACACTCAGTCCCCTTGCAGGCTCATATACTCATATACTCCCTCTCTCATACTCTTTTACAAAACACTCATATCTCTCTGCCGTTGGCTCAGGTTGTATCATACAGTCTTGTCAGCCAGACCTACAGTACATAGAAAGACCTCTCACGCCTCATCCTACTCCTCCCTCCCAGCAGCAAACATTTAGTCACACACACTGCCCATCAAAAGATTGGGGACACCTAGCTTTTGAAAATGTTTAATAAATAAGCATGTTTTCTTTGTCGGTTTGCAATAACTTAACCCCATTAAAGACTAACCAGGTTTAGTTTGAGGGGAAAAAAAATTATACATGCAAATATTTGTGACGATAACACTAAAACAATTAAACATACATTCATCAAAAAAACCTCCTTAGCAGCTGGAACTGCTGCACACACTTGCTTCATGTGAACAGTTTTCCAGCTCTGCCATGAAAAACCTTCTCTTCAGACCAAATAAGACACTTGGATGAACATGAAGCTGAGTGTTGAGTGTTTAATTAATTGAAAAAAAAAAAAAACCCCAGAGAAAATCAAATATTACTTTGAAAATTTAGAAAAGGCAAGGTGTCCCCAAACGTTTGATGGACAGGGTATATGGATGTACACATGCACACAAAACACAACTGAGCAGAGGAAAAAACACACATCTGAATCTTCAAAAGGCTCCGGACAGAAATGTAAAGCGTAGAGGGCAAGAGCAGATAGAAACCTCACACGTATACTAGGTGTTAATAAATTCATACAACTTGGGAACAACTTGCAGTGTGCGTAATCTATGCTTGCTCTACACAAAACACACCCACACGTGTGTAACACACTAGTATTCACATACACAGTCATCGCACACTTGGTGAACACACCGCACACTAGGGGTGCGATCACACCTACAGTTTGTTTTCTTTGGTCCGAACCATACTGGGAAAAGTTTACTCTGTTGCATTTCTGTATTTGGTTCGTTTAGGGTCACGCTGCCCAGCTACAAGCGAACCAGGGCTTGTAAACAAAAGTGGCATGGACTCACAAGTATCTTGTTTTGGTAACCTTAGAGATTTCAGTCCATCTGTAACTTAAGCTAATCATAATGGATTTGTCTGCACTCTTTGTTGTAATTCACCTTCTTTGGTGTTTATGCAATTAAGAATACATGAAGAAATAGCGGAAAATAGGCATCTCCCTAACCCTGTAAAACCTTGTGTTTTGTCGTCGTTTCCTGTAGTTCAGATTACGTTCTCACACCTAACAAACCACACCACAGTTCTCTTGTTAGAAGACTGAGACTCTCATTTTCAGGCGTCTCAGTGTCGTTATTCGGTGCCACCTGAGAACTGTACTGAAGGAGGAAACTGTGCAGAGTTTGAATAAACCGCACCAAACATGCTTGGTGTGAACCCGCCCTAGGGCTGCACAATTAATCATGTAGTTGTACATCAGAATTTCATTTTCCACGATTAATAATTGCAGAATTTGTTAATATTGAAACATATATTTTTTTTTTAACTCTTTTTTTTTTATATGTTTTTATTACTCTGGATAAGAGTATCACATAAATGCCTAGAGTGTAATTTCATTTCATTTAGAATGCCCACTGTAGTTCACCGTAGCCGAGATGATATAAAATGAAGTGCAGTAAAATAATTTTGTTCCTCAAAGCAAAACGTTTAAGACTAGAAATCATGAGTAATTACAGTTTTCGAATCTCGCAGCCCTATCACAAACACACACACACACACGCACCATGTCCTCGGCATTGTATTCTTAGAGAAGTGTAGCTCTGTGGAGGCCGACAGCTGAGTCCACATGTATCGCCGCAGGCCTTCAGCTCCCTCCCACACTGCCTGGGTAACATCACATGAAGGGTCACGCATACACAAGCACACACGTGTTTGCACACATTTAATACACACATCGGTATTCTCATATCGGTGAACGCTTTGAAACTCACAACTACGGCCGCTCATAAGCATGCGAGAAAACACACACATACACACAGTTCGAAGTGTGACAGAACAACTGACAACTAAAGTTTTATCTAATCTACACACACAAACACACTTTGAAGTTGGAAGTTTCACAGTACAGGTAATTTTGGAACTGACAACTATTGTAATACCTACAGCAGGGTTGGGTGATGGGATGAATACATCAGGGATCGCTGATGGACTGAATCCATCGTCGTGGGAAATTCTGCTGCCGACTGTTTTTTTTTTTTTTTTTGTTCTTTTTTCCAATTCATATTACCTTGATCTTCTGTCTTTTAAAATGCAGCCTAGTGCAAGATATTCAAATGGGGACAAAAGGGGCAAAAATTCTGCTAAAAAATTACGCTGGGACAGAAATTATGCTCATTTTGATTTAAAATTTGAGTTAAAGCCTAAACACTGCTGACATTTCCATAACGTTCCTCAGGATGCGCTGCTTTCATCCCATTTGAGTGTCTTGCACAACTGCTTCTTATTAGGAATGCACCGCCGCGTCTTATGCCCTTATTATAGCAATGAAATTGGTTTTAAAGTTTTGGAAAAGAGAGGAGGTCCCGTCCGCTAAAATGTGGCTGGAAGAAATTACAAGACTTTCTCACCTTGAGAGAGACTAAGATTTGCTCTGGCAGAGAGACTTGGTCAGTTTGATAAGACTTGGCATCCCCTTCTCCGTTATCTTGACACCGCAATTTGACCTGACTTGTAACGCTTCCTTATTACAGTGACCCAATCTCTGAAGTCTGAAGTCCCTGGGTATGTGGGGTGGGGGTGGGGGTGGTGGTGGGGGGGTGGGGGGTTTAGGGGTATCCTCTTCAGTAGGTGTGCTCCTTAATTTGTGTTGTTTTGTTTACCATGTTCAGGCCTGCGTGCTCTTTTCTGTTTTTGTTTATGTATTTTGCAAAATTCAAAATAAAAAACATTTGAACTAGGAATGCACCGCCACCTCATACTTAATCATCATTTTTTATAGCTTGTCTGTGAGGACTTAAACTGCAATTTAAAATGTTAAAAAAAAGCCTCTTTCTTGCACATTTAGTAGCTACTTTTGAATTCAAGTCATCACCCCCACGCTGCGCACATCCCTTGAATACATCTGGGATCGGCTGTACATGTGATGATGATTCTTTGGATGTACACTATTACCCAACCCTACCACACAAAAACTGAAATCGCAATATGAATTTCTTCATTTCTTTTTTATGAATTTCGCAATTTCCAAATCGCAGAGGCTGCAATTATTTGCGTAAGAGAGGGGTGTCCAAAATGGATTTCTAAACATTTTAGTGCTGTGGGCAATCTTTGGTCCATGAATCAAATACAATATTGGTGAAAACCTTTCATCTGATTCAAACTCAGTAAATCCTGCACACTGAGAAAGTCACTGTTCTTTAAATAATTTTAAAATTCAAAAAAATGTATAACAAGAAAAACTTGCGATGATATGAATCGCAGTTTAAATCGCGATTGCAATATTCTGTCAAATAATCACAATTTGATTTTTTGTCAATATCTTTCGGCCCTGGTGTGGGGTAGAGCTAACTCGCTAGCAATGCTAGCAAGCCTCTCTTTATGCCTGTTAGCATTGCAAAGGTATTCCCAAGAATGCCTAAATGTGTAGCTAAAGATAAAGCTTTTTGTCAATATCGTTCAGCCCTAACGCGCGCGCACACACACACACACACACACACACACACACACACACACACACACACACACACACACACACACGCAGAACGCAGGACGTGACACTGAACAGTGTGTCATTGCATCAACAGACATGCAATGTTCTGTCCCAGAAAGCTGCTTTCTGCCCTGACAGTAGGCTGCCAATTAACAAACTGAACCACAGCTGAGACTGTGCGCTATTTGGCTGTAATTGTATTTACATAAGATATATAATAACAGTCAAGCAGGATTCAAAGATGGTTTTTAATTCTTTCAGTGACCGCAGAACAGTTCAGTGTCGGCGTCGGCCCCAGCTCTCTTTTTCAATATCCCGCTGTGTTTGTTTTTCATGACTGACCCACATCCTCGTGGGGTGGAGTTATGTCAACACCCTCAGGGTCTTACCACCGTGTGAAGCCGCGGATGATGTTTCTTTCTCATCCTGGCGCTGCTTGCTTTCCTCATTGTGTTCCTCTACACCTGTCCTATTTCCTGGAGCTGATGTAACCGCAGAGCAAGGGGGGCAAGTTTCCCCTTAGAGACCGATGGCAGGTTTTGTCATTTCCATAATGGTTGAATTAGGGGTGGGTGAAGCGTATTCTCACTTTATGTGTCGCCGTGTAACCAAAGAGCTTCAAGCTCTTGTAAAGAGGGTCAGCAAGGACACGCTGATTTGCAGTATGAGCTGAAGTCGCTGTTGTACTCCAGTTTGTGTTATATTGTATCTGCTTTGATTACAGTTAACTTGATGTTTAAAAAAAGAATAGGTACTTGTCATGGAATGTGAGGGGAGTTTTATAGTCGTTTGAACACCATGCCTCTGCACAGCAATTAGGCATTTTCTTTATTTTGTTAGGGAGGAAGAGCTGAATACGTTGCAGTCTTTCCTTTTGTTGTTACCTCCAACATGATGGCTTGTCCTTCCCCCAGAATTTCAGGGTTTTTTTTCGCCATGAAACTTCCATTCATTCCAAATAGAGACCCCACCCCACACTTTCCCTCCCCCAAAACGTCTGCCTTTTTCTGTCATCCTCATCTCAAACAACTCTGACCTCCTGTCGTCTTCTTGCCCCCCTGCAGGGAGGACGAGGAGAGCCTGCGGGACAAGATCCGGGCAGACCACGAGCGGGCGCTGCAGGAGGCCAAGGAGAAGCTGCGGAAGTCACGCGAGGAGCTGCAGGCCGAGATCCAGACGGAGAAGAACAAGGTGGTGGACGGCCTGAAGAAGAAGGAAGCCGGGCCCAAACCCCTGCCGCCCGTCCCCATGCCCAAAGTGGTGGGCGTCAACGACGGCGAGCCGCCCGAGCCCGATGTCAAAGAAAAACGCGACAAGATCCGAGAGGTAGGATGACGGGAGGTGTGTGTGTGTGTGTGGTATGATTTGAGGGTCCAGGAAAGGGCCAAATCTTTGAAGCCAAGTGTAAATAAAAATCTCAATGGAGCAGAGGAAGCAGTTGGAGCAGGGGAAAGACCTCATTGCACACTAATGCAAATCTAATGCCAGTAAAGGCACGAGTCAGTGAGTTAATAACCATGGCTGAAATTTTTTTTTAAACGGGTAATTTCTATAATATATAGATTTGATCCCATTTGGGGTTTTATGTTTCATATTTCACAATCCAGACCATCATTCACTGGGTTTTACTGGCATGCTGCCATCTTGGACCATGTCAGCTGAGCAGGGATTGACTCGCATGTTTATTACATGTGTACAAAATATTAGGGACATCTTCCTGATAGAGTTGGAGCTTTTGCACAATCCACATCTCGATTGTCTCAAAGGTTAAAAATCCTCTAACTCGTCTGCTTCTCTTTATCTACATTTCCTCCTTTTGTGATTAGATTTAATAAGGGAAATCAAGTGCTTTTACCTGGATTCACCTCATCAGTGTACTTCATGAAAAGAGCAAAGTGTCTAAATATTTTATACATTTAGTGTGTGTATTCAAGTTTGGCTGACATCTCCATACCATTTCCATCAGCTTCCTCAGTCCCGTGAGGACTATCTAGCACTAAAGTAGGATCAAAAGTACTAGCCACGGGATTGGTACTTACTGAAATTTCCTTTCTAGTGTGTGCGTGAAGACCAGGGTGCCCGATTACATGTCTGAATACATTTCTGTTGCATTCTATCTGTCTGGGCGCCAGCTTTTAGTGAAAGCAAGTGGGAGCCAGACGGACAGGGCCTGTGCTGAATGCAGATGGTGCTATCTGGTCCTACTCTCCATAGACACTGAGCCAACCCCCGAACCTATCTCCCTCTCTGTCCTCCTCTCCTTCCCAGTTCTCCTGCATAATTACCTCATATCGTCTCTCTTTAAACAGCACTTGGAGTCAGAACACTCGCTGTGCATGGGAGCCGGCCCATTCACTCTAAACCCGCCTTTGTCTCTAAATGCCCCTTTTGTTCCCTTCATAATTACCATTCAGAGAGAATGCCATACACTCCCAAATGAGCAAAAAAACTAGCAGCTGTATGGGCTACGGCACAGCACACTCCCTTTTCCTGATTGCCATGTGATTCCAAGGAGAAATCATAATCGTACACGGCTATACAATTGCAGTCATAAGACGCCTCTTTTTTTTTATTTTAATTTTTTTTATTATATCACGGCTAGAGGCAGCCGGTTGGCTTGCATTGTAATGTTGTAAAGTCAAGTCCAGCGAGGCATACCAGCATCCGCCTTCTTCTTCATTGTTTCTGTGTTCCAGCCAGACAGTAAGCAGTGTTGCAGGCAGCGGTAGTTGTTGAGACAATCTGTCTCCACATTGGTTGCCATGGGATTACACCATCTGTCTAACCTATAGCATCGCATGAAGCATTTTTGTGAGAGTGACGCAGTTTTTCCTGTAGAATATTTAGAGTTATTTTGGTTCTGAGACCCAGGTTCCCTCCTGCGTCCTTTCCAAGATCCTGATATATGATACGACTGCTCTCCATTGCGATTGTAGTTGTTATTCTTTAGGGGGCAGGTCGAGCAATAAGGATAGATGATGAATTTTTATTATATTTCCATTTTTCTAGCTGTGAGGGCAGTTTTGTAGCTGCGGGGGGCCACTGCTGCTAAATGAAACACTGACAACGCTTGCTTTTTTACACAATGATTGATTGCACCGAAAACAAATTGAAGTGCTTTTTAAAGGTTAGTAGGCAACTGAAGTCCTTGGTTGACAAAATGATATCATTTTTACAGACTGATCCTCTGTGTTGTAGAGATGTTAAATGACAAACACCAGCTAATGATTTTCCCAAATGGATGTATAACATTTTGGCAACAAATTCTTCATACAGGCCTCTTGGATCTGTAGCTTAACAAATAGAGAGAAGTGCAATTCTCTATGATCCAACAACACACTTTCTTCTGCACTGAGCCTGGAGAGAGAATGAGGCTTAGGAAGAGCAGGTCCTTGTGGAGCTTGATACCAGGCCAGGACACCAGGGGCACACCTGTCTGCAGAGGCAGGGCTCCTGATCACACCACCACCGCCCGCTGCTTCAGCTACAGTTCCCACAAGTCATGGGGTTTTTCAGTTTTTCTTTTCAGGATTTGGGGGATTTCTTTTTCTTTTTTTGACAACTCTGTTTTTATTTCTAATGGAGTTAAATGTTTTTCTGCTCAGTAACCTGTTTCCTAATTTTGTCTTAGATGAGAAAGAATTTACACTTTTATTTATTTATTTATTTTACAATTTTGATTGTGTTTCCATTTTTCTAGCTGTGGGGATTTTGTGGCCCCCCACAACTAAATGAATGCAACACTGCAGTGCTCATGCAGGATAAATGCATGAAGGTGGACTTTTGCCACCACTGTACAGCGTTTTGAATGAAACTCCTCATTCGTTCCTTATGTCATCCACATGGCTTTGATCTCTGTTGCCAGTGCCCGTTCCTACTGAAGGCAATATTGCCCTTCTCTGTTGCGACAAAAGGTTGCCCTTTTATCGTAACCTTTACTGCTAAGTCGGGCTGCGCGATTGTTAGGCGAGTGTATCTCTACATTACGTTCGACTATAAAATGTAGTAGAGATAAACGTAATGTAAAGCGCGAATGTAAACAATGTGATGGCGCTTACATTTAAGTTTTTATACTTCTGCGCTGATGTGCGGGTAGCATGTTGTTGAAATCCCGAACACAGGGTGGCAGTGTTTTAAAAAAAAAAAAATCATATCGCACCCAAATGAAACATAGAAGAGAGTAACAGGAAGCAGACGTGACAATCACTGGTAAAAACAAACATGGACGGCACTATAGCAGTGCAGCTGGAGGAATGGGATGTGTTGGAGCAGGTGGAGCTTGAAGAATTGGATGCCGTCATGATCGCCCCTATGATCAACCAATCAGAGTGCACGACTCTACATAGACTCGACGGCAAGTTGAGATTTTTGGGCAGGTACGAACACCTACGCGAAGACCCTTTTCAACCCCAAATACACGTCAAATAGCTTCAGTTTACGTGCAGCGACGCTATTTTCATGAAAGAATAAAATGCGCTTGAGACTGATTCGGTACACATCTCAATCAACTGTTCAATTCATTTAAGATACATTTTAAGCAGCCAACAGTTCAGTACAAATCGATTCTGGCATGTCTTAATACAATATGATGTGGAGCAATATGATGCGATTCTATATCATGCAAACTACTATAGTTTGGCCACTAGTTGCTTGAAGGAATCAGTCCAGTTATGTGTCAGAGAGAAAGATGTACATTAAAATGGTGTCCTCACATTATGGTGACCGTAATAACATCCTATTTTGAATCTCATTTGTTGATAGTAAAAAGTTTACTCCTCGACTCAACTCCTTTCAAACAGGCCATTGTTTTTTAACGATGCCTTGCTGCTTTTTTTATACATGCAAATGCTTCAGTAATCGATTCTGACCGTGCAGAGCTGCTGGAAGTGGAACATGGAAGAACCTTTTGATACCTTTTTTTCATCGCTAGCGCTACCGCTAGCTGCAGGTGACGAGGGGCGAGCAGGACTCTGTCCCACAGCGAGTCCGTGCCGTCTCTTAAAATTTAATGGGTCACGAGAGATTAGTACTGCTGCCTGTTTATTTCACTGCTGCTCGGCAAGTGTTGAATATTGCCACATTTTTATCAAGTTTTCCAACTTTATTCTGAAACCCAAAGTGGGTCCACACTTGTAATTTCTAGGTGTTTGGTACATCGTGTATTTGCTCTACATCGGTTGACATTCTTGACAAAATAATGGGCAGAGGAGTCCAGGGAGGGGGAAAAGTTTGGGGTTTTTTTTAGCGAGGGGCGGGGACACACGATGTGGATCTTCACTGGGCTGACAACACTGGAAGAAGAGGAGGGAGAGAAACACACCAGGAGAAATGACGTTATTAGGTGCTAAAATTAAAAAGATTAGAAGGACTTTTCCGATAGAGAGGAGTCCGCATCGATGTGGCTGCGAGTCCCTCCCAACAGCTTGATACAAGCTGTTTGAATCGATGCAGCTGTATTTTAGACATTAAACCTGCTCCATCGATTCGAATTGGTGAATCATCAAACCCCTCATGACGATTATTAGTCTTGATAATTTGAGGAACAAAATTATTTCACTAGACCTTTTGTATCTTATATCAACATCTTGACTATTTTCATCTACAGTGAGCGTTATAAATTAGATAGAATGTTTATCAGTGGATTTTAGCAGCCCCTGTGCTAAAATCCATACAGGACAGTCAACCCCGGTTTCTTCAAACTCACTGAGTGGGAGGGAATCAGTCAGATCCAGCTGAGTCTTTTTGCTGCTGCATGGACCCATCATGCCACTCAGGCCCTTTGTTCTTCCAGAAATAGAAATGAACCTCGTTTTTATGCCCATCGAATGCATATTTCATCGACTGTACAGAACAAAAAATCCTCCTCCTCCACAACTTCCATTAGCTCTGAGCTCTGTGCTCTTTTGCTATTCTGCTAATTACGTGGCCCGGACATTAGCGGCCATTAGCCTTTTGTCAGGAGATGGAAAGTGCTTTTGGGCAATAAAAGAAAAGAAATGGGATGTATTTGACTATTAACTGTTCCAATACTATTCACCTGTCACATCATGAGGTATTGTTGGCCCAGAGCTGTTGAAATAAGCCGGCTGCTGCAGTTAATGGGCCGTGGTACGAAGGCGGAGTACACTTTCACTAAAGTTTGTCCATCAATAACGTGAAAATACTAGTTAATGAAGAGAATTGGTAGAGTCCATGATACTACGATCAAAAGCACCTTTGATTTAATAGTAAAAGATAACCTTTTGGCCTTATTGGCTCTTCATCAGTTTTCTATGAAGCATTCTTTTTTAAAAATTGAACTAGTTGTTTGCGTTGCTTGTTAAATTGTTGGATTGATGTTTAAAACACTTTGATGGTGCTTCAGTATCCTCTTGTGTGACCGAGAAACTTCTGCATGAAACACTACATGAAGCACAACGTCCATCTGCAATAATAAATTAACTTTTCTCAGATTTCCCCAAAATAAAGGAGTAGGGTAGACACACTGATAGAAGGCCGATAGAGTTATAAATTGCGATCGGCTGATCACCGTTTCTACCGCCTGATCAAATTGTAGGCCTGCATTTGTTATTTATGCTGTGCCTTTTGACAGTCATTGAATACAGGCTTTCTGTTTTTTTTTTAAATAGACAACAGACCCATTCATTCTTTATGTGGCCTTTCAGTTTTTAATTTCAGAATTGCCAGGAGCGCAGTGAGACACTTGGTTTATTTTGCTCCTTTCTAAAGAGAGCCTTTTGTAATGATTATAGTATTCATATGCTACTTTCAACTGTTTATAAACATTGACAGCTCACATATTCTCATTTCTGGTATTGTGTTATGAATTTTTAGGCTATATGATTGGAAACTACTACTACTGATGGCGAGACGTGAATAAGGATCTCAGTCATCAAGCATGCACTAACATGTAATAACTATGTTTTGATCAAAACTATGATTTATTTGTGAGGATTTTTGTTTTACTTTTAGAATGCTCAGATAATGCGCTAATTCAATTTTTTCGATGAAGAAGGTAGTAACATTGCAGTTTATTTTGTAATTTGATTTCAGATTCCCAAATTTAGAATAATTTTGTGTAATGTCATTTTAATTTTGTTTGAGTTATTGTTTTGGTGCCTGAGGTCAGCAGTGTTTTGTGAGCAAGTTGAGTCATAGTTTTCTATTATGAGATGTGGTGTTGCTTAATAAAGCTTTATATTCAGAATTATGGTCAGCTTTGTTAAGATGCTGCCAGAATTTTATGGCTCTTTTTGGGGATTTTTAGGTGTAAGGGAAAGATTCCCAGTTCTGCTCGAGCATTTCTGTTTACACCAAGGACTGTAAAACTCACTGTCACACCCAGTTATGGATTGCTTGCATGTCACACAAGACCTAATGTAATCGAGCAGACAGTAATATATAAAGACCTGCTGGCCAGGAAGCTAACTGCATTAACAGTGGGGGGGGGGGGGGGGGGGGGGGGCGGCTATGACGAACGTCCTGTGGCTGATTATGGCTAAAATGATTATCTGGATTATTTTGCGAGATATTGTGATCACAATGATTAATCGTGACGATTTGGGGAAGAAAACTATTTCATTACGCTGCGTCTTACATTGACTTCTGGATGGTTTTCAGCTACAGCAGGTATTGTAAGTGAAATGAAATGAAATGCTTCAATATGGCCAGAGTGTATGATTAATAATTGTGGAATCTAAAACCACAGGCGATCTCAGGGAAGTGCAGTGCAGAAACACCACAGCTATTAGCGCTTAGTACCAACATAGTAGTGATTTAAAAAAAAAAAAAAAAAGACAGAGAATCTCGCAGATTACCTCTTAAATGTTCTGTTTTAAGTTGACATTGATATCTGAAGGCAGGAGAGTGTCTGGACCGAAATCCTTGTCGATTTTCCTCTCGACTCGACTCACCAATCACTTAGCTGTGACTGTTGAGTGAAAAGCAAACTATTACAGATTTGCAGTTTGTGTGTGTGTGTATTTCCCCACAGAGCTATAGACTGTGGCTGTAAAGTCCAGACAAATCGATGGCTAAAGCAGGCTTTTTTAAGTGCGACCTAAATGGTGCTGCTATACGGATGTATTGGCCAATAAAGAGCCAGCGGAGCTTTCCGATGGAGATGTGGAATATCTGCAGAGATGGCAATAAGCCCCACCCCCCTCCCTCCACCCATATCTTTTACTTAACTCTCTCTCTCTCATGCTTTTGAACCCTCTCTCTCCCACTCACTCTCTTCGAAGGCTTGGCAGTGTTCGGCAGATGGCCTTGTATGTTGATTACGCACCAGGTTTCTGTGTGTGTGTGTGTGTGTGTGTGTGTGTGTCTAGTGCGATCGCCTTGAGGGTAGGGCACAGCTCAGCTTTCATCACTCCCTTGCTTTCTCTCTCTTTCTCTCTCTCTCTCTGTCTCCCTGTCTCTCTCTCCCCCTCTATCGCTTTCTCCCTATCTTTATATCTAACTCTCCCTCCCTCTCACTTGCTTTTTTCTTCCCTATCACTCAACTCTCTGTCTCTCTTTCTCTTGTTTTTTACCTCCCTATCTCCTTCTAAGTTTCTCACCCCTCCCCCCCTTTGCTCTTTCCAATTCTTTCTCTGTTGCTCTCTACTTCCATATCTCTCTTTCTAACTCTTAATCTCTGCCCCACCCCGCCCCTCCAAAAAAAAAACAAACCCTAATTTCCATTTGCCACACTCTGAGGAATCTTTCTACCAGTCGCTCTCAACGAAGCTCATGAAGACATCTGTTTCCATAAGGATTGCCGTATTGATCTGCGCTGAACAGTGAGCTTTTCTCATCCTCAGACCCCACAGTGTATCATTTGGGTCCAACAGAAGAAAAACAAAAAAAAACGACGACGCATGCCGGAAAATGTACGCAGGCAGGTTGAGAATATTAGCTCCATTTCCCTGGCAGCGTGTTGTTGTTGTTTATGTTTTATTTCACCGTGAACACGGATTGCGGCCGTACTACAAATTAATCTTTGAGAGGCAATCATGTCGGATCTTGTAACGCTTGATGTTCTCTCGCAAGCCAGCCACTCGCATCATGTGGCAGGGAGATGGCATTTGATGATCCAACCGTGTTGCATAGGAATTTATGACTCTCTATACATTATGTATGGAATGTCATGGATCTATATTTCAACAGGCCCTGCAGCTGCCATAACTGTATCTCTGAATATAGACATTAGCCTTTTTGAAAGTGGATTTATATTTGTGCATGTGATCTTTACAGTGCTGCCATTATAGTAGCATATTTGTGCACATAATGCTCACCAGGGCTTTGCAGTTCTGCTGTTTAAGTAGCGTATATTTTTTACCTTGTGGGTATTAAGCTGTTGCTCTTATCCAGATCAACATACA
The DNA here is from genome assembly GCF_048128805.1 of Centroberyx gerrardi. Taxonomy (NCBI): domain Eukaryota; kingdom Metazoa; phylum Chordata; class Actinopteri; order Beryciformes; family Berycidae; genus Centroberyx; species Centroberyx gerrardi. The sequence goes on along the minus strand of NC_136006.1, from coordinate 5,089,369 downwards.
GTGAGGACAATCTTCAATTCATTGATCACCAATCACAATCCATCAATAGTAAGGGGGTCAGAGCCATAAAGCCTGGCAAATAGAAACCTTACCTGTTTCTATCACATTATGATCATGCAATGTTAGAGAGAAGTGCTGATTTAAAGAAAATATATAAATAAGAGCTAAATTGAGAGGTGGAGGGGATCATGTTCATCACAGTTATACACTGTCATGAATATAGTAGCCTGTTCTCACAAAATAAATTCCTGCTATGTAGAAAATAGGAAAAACAGGCACACATCCAACTTCACATTCAAAGCAGGGGCTGGGCATTTTTTAACACTCAGATCATGTTCATAAATTCCTTTCGCTCCTGAATATTTCCTTTTTGGGCGAATAAGTGCACTTGGAAAAAAGTGTCACTGTAGAGCCGTGATCTTCATGTGCCTTTTCTCTTTTCAGCACCAAAGTAAATCTACCTCAGCAGCTATTTTTTTCTCTGCTTTTCGTCCAGTTTCCTTTTTTGCACACACGACTCCGATACATTTCATTTGTCCCCCTTTACCCCCCGATTCACATGCCCCTCTCCTATATCCTTCTCCTGTACTTGCTTGAGTATAATCTTGCCTCGAAGTGTAAAAAAAAAAAAAAAAAAAAAATCCTGTTACTTCCTTCCTCAGCTCTTATTTTCTTACTTCCCTTCCTAGTACTTCTCACTTACAGGATCGTTCTAGGGTAACAGGAATATTTTGTTACAGCTTTTGTCTGGGTCCTGTGGCTCTCACCCTTGCTCTTCTTACTATTGGTTGGCTGTAATGTTGGTGATGTAGGAACTGAAGCTGACTTTTACCGTTGCACTCATTGTAAGTCGCTCTGGATAAGATCGTCAGCTTAAATGCCTAGAATATAAAACAAAATCCTCTTTTCCTTCGTTCCCCAGTGTTTTTGTTTTCTACCAATTACCTTCCCATTCCCTAAAAGATGTGGAACTATAAGCTGGGCAGGAAACAGATTATGTCTTTGTCCATTGGCCCAGTTGCTGGTTTAGTCCAAAGTTCTCCATTCACTATTATACCAATCCACGTGTAATTTTAGAGCAGATAAGAGCCTCCAAACGCTGGCTGGTTACCTGTTTAAGTGGCTGAAAGAGTAGACAAACTTGCCAACCAAAGCCAAAGGTTTAACAGCATGTGACTTGTGGCTGGTGGTAATTTCCCTTCCTGAGTATAAGGTGGAGTAGGGAGCATCTCGGGCATGCCGCTCTAAGTATAGGACAGGCCTAATGAGCCTCGCCGATTAGAGCTGAGGTGATGGAGAGAGTGTGACAGAGGAGCTGGCAGAGGACATGACCGCCCCACAATGCCTCTCTCCCCCCTCTGGGCCACTGCCACAGAAGCACAGCTCTAGCTTCTGCTTTGTTTTTTCCAGCCAGTCGTACAACAAAAAAAAAAAGCCTAAACGAAAGCCGGGGAATCTTTTCTCCTGCCTGGATTAGTGCGAGTGATGGCAGGGCTGACAGGGAACTGAGTTTCTACTTTGCTGTTTTTCCAGATGTTTTCTGTTCTGCAAAAAGGTCTACCTGTGTGTATGTGTGCATCTGAGTGTGTGTATGTGTGCATCTGAGTGCGTGAGCACTCAGATGCACATGTTTTTGTGTTTACATCTGTGTGTCTCTGCATGTCAGGAATTAATTGGATGGTCTGCCTGACAGCTGTTGTCATGTTGACTCTGCTGCTGAAGCAGCACTGTGCAAGAGATAAACAAGAAGCTAGCTGCATGCAAGGGCATCATAGATCAAGCTACATTTTTTTTTTTTTTTTAAATGAGAGCAAGCAGTCAGGGCAGGAAACTGACTTTTTCTGTGTCAGCCACATTAGCTGCTACATCCCAAATTCACCATCCACGTTCATTCTTTGTAGAGTCGGACCTTGAAAACACAGTTGGTAGTGATGGGACGATCTGCGTATCTCCCGATACGATTCGATACGCGGTATGGGGTCCACGTTTTGATACAACCACAATACGATGTAATAGATAAAAGTCCAATGACAACAAAGTCTGACTGTGCAGAACTATGTTTATTTCTGAGACACAAATCTTTCTAGCAATGGCATTGGCTTTCTAGAATGTAAACAACAATTTAAAAATGTCATTACAAAGTGCAAATTATATCATTTTGATGGAGAGCTTGTGAAATTGTGATTGGCAAGTGTCCCATTTGTGATTACTACAGCTGAATAAAATGGAGCTAATATCACAATTAATTTTTCTGCCCTAGGATACATATTATATCTTGTATATTGTATTGTTGAATTTTGATATATCGTCTCATCTCTAATAGTTGGCTACCTGTCCAAGTGGTTGGTCAAGATGAGAAGCCAGGTGCAACCATCATTTAGCAGCATTTGAACAGTGGCTGGTGGTAATTTCCAACCCTGTCAGCATCCTGTCCTCCCACCTTCAGCATTCTGTTCATGTTTCAGGTGAAGATGAGGTACAGTTGATTGACATTGACGTGATAGGGAGAGATAGGACAGCATAGTATGATATGGGATTTGAATCTGTGTAGTTGGAGGCAGTAGCCCAAAGGTTAGAGAAGTTGGCTCGTTACTGTAAGATAGCTGGTTTAAATCCCTGTGCTGGCTGAGGAAATCTGGGCTGGGAAAGTGAATGAACTACACAACTCCTGCCAGTGGAGCTGCTCAGTGACCAACAGAAGACTGTGGCTGAATGAGAAACAGTCATGAAAAACAACATGCTCAGCAAAAGTCCTCTCTAGATTAGGTTTTTGTATTTACTTGTGTATTTCTTTAATTTATTAGGTTTATTTTTACAAGAGCAGTTCACATTTATCAAAACATTTTCAAGGTGCCAGTATTAGTCAGCCGGCCAAATTTTAAGCAGCTCATGGCAGAGTAGGATAGGAATACCAGCCACCAGCTAAGTGGTGGTAAATTTTAGTAATAAGTACCGTTTTCACTGCCCCATAGCACAAAATGACCATAACATATCTGTGGGGGGTGGATAGGGTTGTTAGGTACTGTGGAGGAGCACCTCTATAAGAGCCAAGCTTTATGTGTGTGTGTGTGTGTGTGTTTGTTTGTACGTTCATTTGTGTGTAACGCTTTTTGCAATGCGCAGTGCTTGGGGAAATTAATTAAAATCTTTAATTAGAAAATGCTCATTTAATTCTCGATTCATATCATCACAAGTTTTTCTTGTCATCAATTTTTTAGAACTTCAAAATTGTTTAAACAGAAGTGATTTTGTTCAAAGAAAACAGATGTCAGTGTGCAGGATTTACTGAGATTGAGTCTGATGAAAGGTTTTGATTCACGGAGTAAAGATTACCTGCAGCTCTAAAACACCTTGTTCACAAATCCATTTTGGACGCTTCACTTTCTTAAGCAATTAATTGCAGCATCTGTGATTTGGAAATTGCAGAAGTTCATATTGCGATTTCGTTTTTTAAAATTTTTATTAATTGTTCAGCTCTAATTCTCCTCGTCCTTAATTGTATAAAAAAATTAATTACTGCATAATAATTGTAAAACCTTGTTTTTTTTGTGGGGTTTTTTTCAAAATCAAAATCTCATACCATTACATCCTTGCAGGCCACTGTACCTCAAGGGGAAGATTACTTACTGCCCCTTTAGAAAATCTAGCTTGCTGGTGAGATAGTGAAAGAAAGTGGCTGGTTTAAAGTTGACTTGCAGTTGAAAGTTTGACTTGCAGTACTTGTTGTGTTTTTTACTTCTACTTTCTTATTTTTCTCCATGTTTATTGTATGCACCTACATACCAAGGCAAATTCCTTGTTTTGTGAACTTTACTTGGCAATAAACCTGATTCTGATTCTGATTCTGGTGAATCTGGGGATACACCAGCGACTGTAGCTGGTGGACACAAAAGTGACTCTCTACCTTGGCTCCTGGTCATGGTGTTAAAAACATTAACGAGACAATAAAAAGACGAAACCACAGCAACATGAAGCACACAAGATGGTACCAGCTACGTATATGTACCCACAGTGCAATCAGTATCTCCTGCAGGTACATTATTCCACACTTTATTTTTAAGTGATGATTCATCCTCTCCCTTTTAAAATGTCTCACTGGGAAAATATGTTGATCTAGGTTCTAAGCAAGGTAATTTTGATCTTGCACAGGGATAGGCTGACTCATTGCTCCTGTTTTCAGTTCAGATAATGAGCAGCGGGGCAGGATAGAGTCGGAGCTTGATGCCCTTTTTTGTCAAGTTTGTGTGCTTTTGAAACCCTTAATCACGGGGATGCTCAACACTTTGGAACACTTTGATGCTCAGATAAATGCTCAGTGTCTCTAAACCTTCCATTAGTTTTGTCATAATATCAATTTTTTGACTCTGGCACTGATATCAGCCCAGCTATCACAGTTTTGATTCTAAAATAAGACTGCAAGCAAGTGATAAATTGATAAATAACATGAAATTATATGTTTTTTCATCAAATTGCAGTTCATTTGAAGAGGTGGGACAGAATCTACATCAAGTGTTTACCATTGGACATGTTTTGCTCTAACCTTCTCTCAAATGCTATCAGCAAAACAATACAGTTATACAAATGGAGCACATGACTCATCTGGGGTGTGATTTTCCTGGTAAAATATAAGGCAAACTTGTGTGTGTGTTTTTATGCACGCTGAAGATGGTACATGACATGAAACATTGTGTACTGCAATACTTTTTCATTGGCGGTACTCTGTGTACAGCTACCTCCCATCTTAAAGAAGCTAGTCCTCCCAATTAAGGCAGCGTCTCTAAATGTCAGCGGAGCCACAAGTTCCTCCACCCCTTTATCAGCGAGTGCTGCTCAGTTTTTGGCAGGGTGGGAAGCAGAGTCCCTTTGTGTGTTCAGTCACTCTGTTGGAGACCCTCAGGGGTCTGGAGGAAGTGTAAAGTGTACTGGGCTGAGATGTTTTGGACACGGACCAGGTCCAGGACGAGGAACATGGCTGAGCTTATCCCTAGTGTATTTAGAGGTAGTGGGATAGTGGGAGAGGGAGAGTAGGAGGTCAGTATGATGCACACTGAACCACACAGAAAGCACTGTGAAGGAATAATTGAGAACTTGAATCCCAAATGATTTTCTCAATAGAAGTTAAAGACCAGAAAGGCTGAGCAAGCTTAAGGCCAATACCATGACCCAGTGTTATTCCTGCCTTCAGTCATCATTCTTGGTAGCCTTCATGTTTTTTGACTGTTTTTTTACTCATTATTGAGATATTCGGTGGCCTTTTTGTGTTTGATTCCTCATCACCATTGGCTTTGAGTGTATCTGAAAATACATCAAATCAAAACTATGAAACTGTCAACAGGCTCCCCCTTCTCCTCTTTCATTGTAAGTGGCTCTGGTGTCAGCTGAATGTAAAAAAAAGTTCTCAATCGACCACTAGGTGTTTTTGCTCCCACAAATTCCAGAAACGGATAGCGCTGGTATCATGATGTGTGTTGTAGACTGTTAGATTTGTATGGATTCTCCGTACATTACATTGAAGAAACGCTATCACCGGCCATTATCTGTTTGAACTTGGTGCTTGGGAGCTGTATAAAAAGAGCGTATCTGGACTCTTTTACTGTCTCCATTTCAAGGGGAATTTATCGCCACCCTCTGCCCCGGTGCCGTGAATGTATTTACCGCAGGAAGCAATTCAGATGTCACATTCTCGCCGCCCTCGTGCATCTTCTGATAGGCCTTCCGTTAAGCCAGATAGGATGCCTCCGTGGGGTGAGTTAGAAGGAGATGAGAAAGAGGAGGGCGGGTGGACGGGCGCTTTAAATCAATCAAACTGACTCCGGAGGTCACTCAGGGCAGCACATAACTCCAGTCACAGCTCCCCAAACCTCCAAAAGCCTGTCGTTGTGTGCCTCTTCTCTGGGAGCTAAGCTGATTTTTCTTTTTCTTTTTTTTTTCTAACAATGCCAAAAGTAATGGCCCTGCTCTCCGCCGCCGACTCAAAGGGGATTTATGAATATTTCACTGCCCTGTGTGTGTGCATGTTCGTGGTCGTACATGGTAATGTGTGTGTGTGTGTTTGTGACCCTAGCGCGTCAGGGATAAGGGTGCATGAATCACGGCCGTTCCTCCCTCGGGACAGGGATGGCTGGGGGCAGATTGGGCCTCTTTGCCAGTGCGGGCAGGAAGCGTGCGCCCGGTGGGCAGCCGTTTGGCTGCCATTGTGAAGGTCACAGCTCCTAGCGGACTGTGCGATCACGCCGGACATCAAGACAGAGGGCCGGCCGGCCGCACTGCGGACCTCACGGTTTATAGGCTGTCCAAGCTCCAAGCTACCATCCCCCACTTCTCCTCCCTTCACGCCCCCCCACACCCCACACCCCCACTCTCCCACAACCCCACACATACACACATGCACACACACACTACCGAAGTCCTTAACTGTCAGGGGCTGTGCAGGTAACACTTAAAGGGAAAAGTGAAAAACAGGATTCACGTTACTCCCTTGGTCTGAAGTTTGTTCGGTCCTGATTTGTGAACATGAAAATAATCTTTCTCAAAGCTAGACGCCAAACCAAAAACAAAATCATCAGAAGACAAAATTCACTGAAAATGAAGTTGTGACTTACTTTCTAGACTCGGACAGTAGGATGTTACATTGAGATTTTACACCGAAATGAGTTTTACTAATCATTACTAGTACTCAAACTACTAGTAACAGTTCTAAACCAGGAAAAATACTGATACTAACAAGGAAGGAATGGAAAAACATCCTTTTACTTCTTTCCTTAGCTCTTATTTTTCTAATTTATTTTCCTAGCACCTCTCTTACGTGATGATTCTAAGGCAAGGCAGGGCAAACTTTATTTATATAACACATTTCATACACTCATTCTCAATACAGGTTTGAGGATCCCGTCAGAGCGGAGAAACTACTCACCAGAGTTCCTCTAGTCCTGTTGGGATCCTGTTCGTGATGCCAATTGATGAATAATTTTGTATAAAATAGGTAAAACATAAATAAAAGAAATAAAATGAATAAATAAAGGTAACACCTGTTACATCTACATACAGATGATTTAGCAGAAGGCCACAGAGAAAAGGAATGTTTTGAGCCAACTTCTAAAAGAGCTGACAGTGGGAACACATCTCAGTGCTTCTGGAAATTTATTCCAGTCATTGGGAGCATAATTACTAAAAGCAGCTTCACCTGATTTAGTTTTCACCCTGGGAACAACTAACAGACCGGTCCCAGATGACCTCACAGGTCTGGGTGGCTCATATCCTAAGAGCAGGTCAGAAATGTATTTTGGAGCCATTTAGCGCTTTATAGACAAGCAGCAGAATTTTACAATCAATTTTTAAGCCAATGCAGTGACCTAAGAACTGGTGTAATGTGTTCTGTTTTCTTAGTCTTAGTCAGAACTCTGGCAGCAGCATTCTGAATGAGCTGTAACCGCCCGAGAGTTTTTTTTGGGGAGACCAGAGAGAAGACCATTGCAGTAGTTTAACCTGCTGGTAATGAAAGCGTGTATCAGCTTTTCTAAATCAGGTTTTGACATAAGACCCCGTACTTTGGTTATATTTTTAAGATGATAAAAGGCTGATCTTGTAATGGTATTGATATGTTTGTTAAAATTGAGATCAGCATCCATAATAACACAGATTCCTAGCTTGGTCTTTACTCTTGAGAGACAGGGAGTCACGGTGAGCCCTAATTGTCTGACTCTTTTCCTTAGTACCAAAGATAATTACCTCAGTTTTGTCTTTATTTAGCTGAAGAAAGTTTTGGCACATCCAGTCATTAATTTCCTCAATACACTGAATCAGAGAATCTACAAGACCAAAGTCACTTGAAGAAAGAGATATATAGAGCTGCGTGTCATCTGCATAATTGTGGTAGTGAATGCTATTTTTCTGTATATGTCCTAGTGTAAGCATGTAGAGGTTGAATAAAAGAGGGCCAAGGATTGAGCCCTGTGGAACTCCATGTCATACTGACCCTTTCAGAGACAAAGTCACCGATAGACACAAAGTAGTTCCTGCCTTGCAGGTAGGTCTTGAACCAATTTAAGACCGGGCCAGAGAGTCCAACCCAATTTTCTAGTCTATCTAATAATATTGTGTGATCAACAGTGTCAAATGCAGCACTAAGATCCAGAAGTACAGGGATAGAAAGCTTGCCTGAATCTGTGTTCATACGAAGATCGTTCACAACTCTAATAAGGGCTGTCTCAGTACTATGATGGGGTCTAAATCCGAATTGGAAATGGTCAAAGTGGGCATTTGAAATTAAATAGTTGTTAAGCTGGTTGAAGACAATTTTTTCCAGGATCTTACTAATAAAAGGGAGATTGGAAATAGGTCTGTAATTACTTATCACAGAGGCATCCAGGCAGCTCTTCTTTAACAGAGGCTTAATAACAGCAGTTTTCAAAGCATTTTGGAAAACACCAGACAAAAGAGCGCTGTTAACAATTTGCAATAGCTCATTCACCAAACAGCTAAAAACATTTTTTAAAAAGCTTGTGTGCAGAGGGTCAAGGCAGCAGGACGACTTAAGCTGTTGTATATTGTCCTCAAGTGTTGTGTAGTCAATAGTAGTAAAATTTGCCATATTACATTATTTATGCGTGAAGGAAATGGAGGCATAACCTTCCTGTTAGACAATAAGAGCAATATTGTCTGGGAGCTGAAGCTCTGACCCTGACACTCATTACCATTGGTTGCTTATAATGTCTGTGATGATAGAATTGAAGCCTATTCTACTGCTGCATTCAGTGCTGCAGTCTGGATGAAAGTGTCAGAAATGGAAAAAAAATGTAAATGTGTCCATATTCCTCCAACATCACCTTGGGTGATATGCTTTCCATAAAGTGGTCTATATATATTGCTAATGGAGCAGCTCTGAGAGAGTATTGCTTGATGGCATCACAGATGTCGGTCTTTGCTCCTTTTATTGCTCCTCTTATTTTCACAAGTCAAGATTAAACTGTCCAAGATGATATGAAAAGCAGATGTGAATTCTGTATTTGGGTGGATTTTTCCTCCATGGAAAGGCACCTTTAGGTCCTTTAGAGATTTCACCAGCCACTGGAGATATTGTATTGGGGTCAAAGGTGATCTTACCATTTCACCTACATCTCTCTAGCTGGCTTTATCCTTATTAAATCAATTTTTTTCCCTCCCTCTCCGCTCTTCCACTGTTGGACCTCTGTAACCTCGGTTCCCTGTCCTTTTGTTGCTTCATCTGCTTTGATACCCTCCCAGTAGTCTACTTCTCTTCCTCTTTTTATTCCCCCTCTCTCTGCTCGTGCTCCAGTCGGGCCGTGCCTGCTCTTCAGGAAACGATCCAAGGAGAACGGTTCCCTGTAAGAGGATGTCACCCTCACGCCTCTCTGAGACCGTATGCTCGCAAACTGATCAAGCAAGGAAATGATGTCTTCATGACTTGTAAGGCGTCCAACAGCTCAGTCCCCAGTAGGCAATGTCACGGTCAACCCCCCCTCCGCTTAAAAATTCAGAAGATTTTTTAGAACAAAAGGCATATTAAAGGATCTGAGTGCTGTGCATACAGCTTATGAAAGAAGGCACCATGCCCTTGGCAGCGCTGATGAATTTCAATTCCACGTCCCGTTTACACACAGCCCCTGTGTGTACATTAGAATTTGTTGTCAGGCTCTGTCAAAACAATTGGCAAGCAGTCTTAATAATGAAGCCTTCCTTTCTCATCAAGCCCAGCGCCGTATTCGAGACGTCGCTACCCGGCTTCTCACTCCGAGCTAAGTCGACGGAGAGAGAAAGGAAGGGCAAGAGAGGTTTTTTAATCTTCTCCAGACTCTGACCTTAATAACACAGTGCCACTCCTGGGCCGGCGGTCCATTCTAAAGCGAGGTCGAGCATATAATGTGGCATGATTAATAAATCTACAGCACCGATATAAAGACTGGGCCACATTGAAATGAGCGGAGAGCCGTGGAAGGAGATAATGGACGTCTACAGCGATAGACTGGAGTCCCCAATCCTCTTAAGGCACAGAATGAGACAAGGCATGATTTATTAAGTTGTCCTGTGTTTCTGAGACACAGATACCACATGTGATAGCACGTGTGTGTGTGTGTGTGTGTGTGTGTGTGTAGTGGGCGGGGGACGGAACAGATTGAGATAGCTGTACTGAGAGGAGAAGAAAGATAGGAGGTACCACTGTTGTGTCACCTCCAGAAGCCAAAGACTCCCTGACCTTAGCATGACAGATAAATATAGCCATGTGATCGTGTCCCAAGCAATTTCAATCCAACACTTTGATTTGTTGGAATCTTGCTGAAACATACAGACATACAGGTTTTTGCTAGCAAGCCAAAGCAAAAATGTAATCGTGTGAAAATCACCTCAAATAATGATGATCTTGTTGTTAGGTATTTTAGTTGTGTATATATATCTAAGTAGGCAATATTGTGCCTGCATTTTCATTGATATTTAATTTAGAGAACTCACTGTCCTATCTTTATTTCTATTTACTATTTTTCTTTTTTTTTTTTACTATTGACTATAGTAAAGTATAGTATTTTTTAGTATTGACTAAGATAATGAGGCTAGCATTGGCTTAGAACGGCAAAATTAGCTGACAACAGCAGAGAGTAACTTGTACTTGATGACTGCTATTTTTTTCTTTGCCTCTCTATTCAGTCTGTGTCAGCACAGACAAATCAGGACCAGAAGGGCCACTGATTGTGTGACGATTGTGTGGCACAATGAATTTTGGTCGTTGTAGCTCACAATCACACTTTCAGTGCTTGACAGCATTGATTTTTTGTTTTTTCGTAAACTACATCAAAGAAACTGGCTATAAATTTAGCTGGATGGCTGCCCATATATAGTCAACATATATGAAACCCTGCAATTGAGTATTCTGTTTTGGAAACGAAGATGGCATGTACAAATATTAACACAAAAAATATTTTACTAAAATATACTAAACTAGTATAAGAAGTGGTGTCAATATAGGAGAAAAATGTCCAGTGCCTCCCCGCCCCTCCAGCCACCACAGAAAAGATGATGAATCATGCAAAGGAACAGGCTGTGTATGTCTGTCTTCGTTACTTTGCAGCGTTGGCAGCATTAAACAGACTCTCCGTCCTGCACCACAAGCTACTGGTCGTCATCCTGCTCCACAGTCCCAGATGTAGTCATTTACAACGGCTGCTAACTGACAAGCGGACAGACCGCCACCAACTCAGCAGGGAGTAACAGTTGAGTGAGAAATAGAGGCCAGTGGAGCACAAAATGAACATGGGGGGGATGTAAGACGGGAAGCTTTAACATGATGTGGCTGGAATGTGGTTACTCCTGAACCTAGCTGCAGAAGTCTCTTTGTGTTGGATTTATTTTAAACAAAGGGGCATGACTCAAGTCCAGACATTGTTCTTGTATGAGACTGGATGCAATGATGGGTGCACACCATAGACTGTAAAAAAAAAAAAGCTATGGGTGTGACCTCACCTATAGGTTTCTGAAGGAAAGCCTAAAGATTTGGAGTCTTTTTGGAGCCGTTACGGACGTTAGAGGAACTGCCGCCTGCTGCCACTTCCTTATTGGCTTCAAAATTCGCCCGTGGTTTTGGCCGCTTGGTGCAGACAGTCTGGTGGGGGTTTTGAGTTATAAATATGGTGGTTATGGTAGGAGAGAAGTTCAGACCCCAGTGTGTTTGAGTTTTCTGACATTTCAACCCTCCCTGCTTCCAAGGGCTATGGAGCATTATTTCCAGGAGAAATGTTTCTCAGCGGGGTAGAAACACCTCTGAAGCAGTCATTTACCACTATACAGGATCTTGTGTAACTATCCCTTGTGTTTTTTGGGTCAGCGCCTATGTAGACACATGACTTCAGTCTTTGAAGAAAGGGGTGGGAGCGTGAGAGTGGGTCTGTCATTGGGATTTTCAAGTGACCATGTTGTATCACAGATGTTTAGTTGAAATAAGCCCACAACACGTCCAGAAGGCTTAGACCATTTGACAGACACTAACACACTGAAACCAATGCAAATGAAGATATTCTACACTGCAAAAGAGATCCATATTAACAAGTCATTTGGTCTAGTACTGAATCTTATAACAGTCAAAATAATGGGGTGAGATAATTACATTTATTTCTAAAGCAAATCATCTTGTTTAAAGGATTGTCTTGAATTGATTGTCATTTTCTCGATACTAGCGAAGTTGTCTATCTTTATATAGCCTTGTTTGACGCTTGTTCGGAAAGAAGTAAAATTATCTCACAAAGTGTTTCACTTATTTTAAGAAAAATTAGATTGTAAGATTGAAAATGAGAGTAAACTCTTGGTATCAGCCTGAAACCCAACCTTTGCAGCTTTGTCTAGAAGTTTATAAATGTGTGTATGGGGTGAACTTGACTCATGATAATGGTTTGGGAGCCTGTAATCAGGCAATTATGGTAATGAAAGTCTCTTTAAAGGAGAACGTTTGCCACGATGCTGGGTCTTTAGATGAAACACGGATATTATTGGGTAGCCGGTCCAATGTAGGCTGCATCTTGCTGTGCTGATGTGCTATTTTTGGTGTTTTCTCCACTCAATGTGATATATGAACCGTCCCTGCGCTGTCATCACCTCTGTGGAATTCCTCAGATTCTCAAGGTAACACTTGGATAGCATGCGAATGTTGCCTGTATCTCTAAGTGCTGAAAGGAAATATGCATCATAAAAGAGAAGTCACATATTTGTAGGATGCCAGGTAGGACAAGGTAGCCACGGCCAAAATTTACCAGCATTTAGTTGGTGGTAATTTCCTTCCCTGCATTCGTGGGAAAGTTTGATATAGATTTTGCATGCATGAATGCTAGGGAAAAAACCTGTAAAAGTGTATAAAGTAACCACACCCAGGTTAAGTTTACAGGAATATGAACACATTTCCTGCTTCATATTCTGAAAATTAGAACCATAGTTCTCTGGCTTTTCATGAGTGCAAATATTGATTTGTAGGACTGTATTTTATCGTTGATTTTAACTTGAACTGTTTCCATGCCATTGATACCTGAATCCTTTCCTGTGCTATCGCCTTTGAGTTAGACTTGGCTAAGAGGGTGAAGAATGTGTGGATCTCTTGGCAGTTCTCAACCAAAGCCTGCCAACCCGCCTTCTCCCTTTTCAAAAGTGCCATAAATAAAAATAAGATAAAAAGATAAGATAAAAAAATAAGGCATGCAACACGCCAACTTGTGTGTCAGGGGAGACATTGATTGGCAGATGTACTTTGTGCATGGAGATGGAGCTGATGTAGAGACAGGCGGTGTCTTGAACACCCAACACATCCAGTGACAAGGTGTCCTGGCAAATTGATCCCATATAGAGGCAATCCTATGTAGAGCAATGGCCAAAAAAGTAGTTGGCTTAATTTAAGGTCAACAGGGTGGCATAGTGAGCAGAGAGGCCCTCTTTCGACCGGAAGGCCCGGCATCATTCCCCCATGACAGCAAGCATCTGCCCTGCTGAAGTGTCCTTTGGCAAAGCACTACCAGTTCCAGGGACACTATCCTGTAGCTCTGTGGAGGAGTGAAAGATTAATTTTCTCTTCGGTGATAACAAAAAAAGTTTGTCTACGCTGCACCTTTTGCAGATAACCAACCGTCATTGTAGAGGTTCTGTTCGGTTCTAAAAAATCTAGTAAATACTGTAAAATACTGAACGTGGCTGGTGAATTTTGAAATGAGCCAGCCACTTTGGCCAGTGGACAAAAAAATGTTTGTTTCCTTCCCTGTTGGCTCCCAGTATGCTATGATGGCAAGTGGTAGCTGTCAGAATCAATCAGTGAATTTTGTGGCTTAATGTCCAATTAGTATTCCAAGGTCCTTTAAATAAGCAGTTTGTCAACATTGTCAAGTACCCTGCACCATCGCACTTGTCCTTGGCATATGGGCCAATCAAAATTTGATGAAGCATCCAATCAACACGGATCAAAGGGAGCCAGCCAACGCTTAAGTGTCCATGTCACGGCGTGTGTTAATTTGATTTATAATCCTGTGTGTGTGCACGGAGTGCGTCATGGAAAGCCGCGAGGCCAAGAACACAATGAAACTCCTGGCCCTCGTCTTTATTAGCTTGGCTGCCTGCCGGCTACAGGGAGAGAGAGCTGGAGGAGGATCTGGACTCTCATCCCCACATGGCAGTCTAGAGAGACAGACGGGCAGACAGGCTGGCAGGTAGGCAGGCAGGCAGACAGGCTGGCATGTAGGTTAGTTGGTTGGTAGGAAAGTAGAAATACAAGCTGGCGGGTAGGTAGACAGTCACCGAGCTACTTCCTGGTACATGGATGTACAGCGCACCAGCCTTGAGTTGATTGATGCTTGTTTGACCATTACCGTATTACCTGGTGTACGAGCGCACACTGTATGTCTCTTCTACGGGGCTCTGAGGGCTCTGCGCCGCCTAAACCCTGCACACCGTATTACCGCATTACACATGAACGAGCAAACCTGAGGCACTTAATAAATAAAAACACTCCATGAAAATGAAAACGACACTCCCCAACCTTAGTCCCTTGATGAGAACAAGGAAAGACTCTCATGAAAACCTCATTGGGGGGAAAAAAATGAAAGAAACCTTGGGAAGGGCTTCACAGAGAGGGCTCCCCCTTTCTAGGATGGTCAGACGTGCAATGGGTGCTGAGAGCGGGCGCACAAAGATTAGGTACTGAAAACGAAATGGAGCATAAACAAAATGCACAGAATCAACACAGAAGGCCTCAGGTGAACGTCCTTGATCTGGTGCCGGGCACCAACGTCAACTCGGTCACCACTGTCACCACTGTCATTGTCGTCATCAAGGTCATCATAAGAACGATAAGAAAGACAGTCAGAAATAGTCACTTGCTGACAGGCAGGAATAGACAGACAGGCAGGTAGACGGGCTGGAATAGACAGACAGGCTGGAATAGACAGACAGGCAGGTAGACAGGCTGGAATAGACAGACAGGCAGTTAGACAGGCTGGAATAGACAGACAGGCAGGTAGACGGGCTGGAATAGACAGACAGGCAGGTAGACGGGCTGGAATAGACAGACAGGCAGGTAGACAGGCAGGAATAGACAGACAGGCAGGTAGACAGGCAGGAGTAGACAGACAGGCAGGTAGACGGACAGATAGGAAAGGTACCAGGCAGACAGACAGACCGATAGACAGAAAGAAATAAACAGATCCAGACAGAACCAGACAGAATGACTGACACAAGCACATAGACAGGAAATGTACTTTTCTGAGTTTTTCGTTGCCTTTACTCTTGAGTGAGGGCTGGGGAAAAAAAAAACAGGTTTGAAATTGAAAGAGAGCAGCAGTGCTTCGGTAAAAGCTGGCACTTTTTCTCTCCCCGGCCGTGTCATCTTCTCTGTTTGCCCTGGAGCGCCTCTTCTCAGCATCAGCCTCCATGTCAGGGCTCATCTCACAATCTCTTGCTCTTTTTATCTTCTTCCCCCTCCTCGAGCCCATCTCTTGCAGCCTCCCTTCAAAGGTCATGTGAAGAATACAGCCTTATGGTTTTTTTTTTCTTCTATCTGCTAGACAAATATCTACAGATGCAAGGAGGGGGAAAAGAAAAGATGGCGCTAAAGGGAAATGCAGAGTGAAAGCTTCAAAAGCATCCTCAGCTAATGTTTAACGTTGTCTTGTGCAGAGTAGTGCCTTTTGTAATCATACACAGCCAATTGTCTGTGTGTGTGTGTGTTGAGGGACCTGCTGTCCAGTGACGGGGGAACAGACAGGCTTGTGTTTACGTCAGACTGAGGGGAACGTCGCTCTGGCCAGCATCATCTTCCAGATTAAAGGCTTGGGGGTCACGGCCTGCTTTCAGCCCCGCCAAACCGCCAGTGATGCTGGGGGAAAACAAGCCTTAGCTCGTAGTACTGGCCCATGAATAAAACAAAACATGCATCAAAGATTTTTGGTTTTTAGGGTTTCATTCTTTCTTTGGGGATGCAATCCTGGTATGTTTTTGTGAGAGTGTTGCTGTTTTCTTGCATTTCTATTGTTATTTGGGTTCAGGTGATGTGAAATACTATAGGCAAGAGGCGTCTCCTTTCACAAGAAATGTATTAATTGGTGAATGTTGAAAGTACGGATGAATTGAAGGATTACAAAAATGAAGGAGGCAAGCAAAGCGAAATAAAGGTGTTTTATCAGGCTTGGCAATTACCAACAGCCAAGTGCCGGTTAATTTAGCCTGTAGCTGTAAGTTTCTCTGCTCCACCAGGAGGGCTTCACAATTCTGGCTGAAATGATTATTGTGATTGTTTGGCAGGATTTTGTGATCACAATGAGACAGACTCAATTATCAGTCTTTATGAGTTGGAAAGTGAAAGTATTTTATTGCATTTTTGCTGTGTTGTAGTTAAGATTCAAGATTCACATGTACCTTTTTAATCTTTAGATTTAAAATCATGTCTTAAATCTTTTAAGATCCAATCACTTATCCTTGAATCTTCTAAAGAGTGCATATTGTAATTTCTCTAAGCAGTGCGCATTGCAAAAAGCAATGAACGAACCAACAAATCCTCCAACACACAGAACACACAGAGGTGCTCCCAAGCTTAGTTGGCTGGTGAATTTTGGGATATACTAGCCACTTTATATCCACCTCATTTTCTGGCCGAGCCAAAAGGACACTTACATGATCTTCTAATGTGCTGTTTTGTTGTTTCAGATGATGAAGCACGCGTGGGACAGCTACAGACAGTACGGCTGGGGCCACAACGAGCTGAAGCCCCTCGCCAAGAAAGGACATTCCACCAATATCTTCGGTAAGCCAGACAAACCCCTTCCTCCCTGCCCACTGCTGGCTGTGCCCACTGGCTGTTTGTTCACATGGTTGTAAATCGCATACGGATGCATGCACGAATGCACACACACACACACAATGTCTTTCTCTCAGTATATCCCTTGGACAGGGTTAGGTGGTAACGCCTCCAGCAGGATGCGTATCACACAGGGAAGAGTGCTTGAGGCCTGTCTACGAGAGCACAGAAGCTCGAGGCCACCAAAGCACCGAGCAAAGAACACACACTATTGAAATGCCAGATAACAGCAAATTAGAAAATGTATTGGAAATGTTGCTAATACTTCATTAATGGTCCTAATCCAATGAGCACCTCATCCCTCATACACATTAATACTGTTAGTGCTTAATGAAAATGTCCCTAATACATAATTGGCAGCACTAATAATTACAAGCCACAGGTTAATACAATACCAGTCAAAGGTTTGCATTTTTCTTTTTTCTGTTACTATTTTTCACATTTTAGAATAATAGTAAAGACATCAAAACTATGACATAACACAAATGGAATTATGCAGTGACCAAAATGTTAAACAAATCAAAACTATCTTATATTTTAGATTCTTTAAAGTAGCCGCCCTTTGCCTTGATGGAAAGGCAAAGGCTTTGGAAAGAAATTCATACATAGGCATCAACTTCACTATTTATATTTGTCTAAAATTTGGCTTTAAGATAATGGAAAACATAGTACATTCAATCAGGTGTGTCCAAACTTTTGACTGGCAGTGTACCCAGATTTCTAAACTGGAATAAAGCCGTCGCAGTGTAAAGTGTTCTGACGTCAGAGTGAAAACACGCTGTCAGAGGGTTCAATCATGAGGGAAATCCCTGTTTTTAGAGAGGGAGACCTTGCCTTCGGCAGGACCATCCTTTCCAGAGAGAGGTCGATCCAGCGCAGCCGCTCATCATCTGTGTTTTGTGTTTTGGGGGTGTTGGCTGTTTTTGGTGTTCACCTCTGCAGCTGCCATCCCAGATAACTCACATCACACAACTTGGACTGCTGCTGCTTGTGTGTGTGTGTGTTTGTCTCTCTGCCTGTGTGTTGTGTGCTTGTCTGAGTGTTCCCGTATGTGTGTTTATCTGTGTTTGTACGTGCCTGTCCGACTGTGTGGATTTCTCTGGGTGTGTGTCTCTGTGCCTGAAGGCGCAGGCGTTGTGTGTGTGTGTGTGTGTGTGTGTGTGTCAGTGTGTGAGGATGCATGCATATGAGCCTTTTGTGTCAAATTGGAATGTTCCGTCTGGCAAATTGGCCAGAGGCGCCTGTGTTATTTTATGAGCTGCTGTTAAATGGTGGATAAGCTGCTGTGTGTGTGTGTGTGTGTGTGTGTGTACATGAGCCTGTGTCCGTTTGTTTGTGTTCTTGTGTGACACTGTTCATCTGCCTGTGTGTGTGTGTGTGTGTGTGTGTGTGTGTGTGTGTGTGTGTGTTTTCTCACCTCTCCCAGTAATGGTTGTGTCTGGGTATCTCTGCAGGTTATTAGTCACAGGGCGGCCGGTAAAACACAGGAGAGATGGGAGGCAAAGCACCAAGCTGCTCAATAGCCTCACACTCTTCACAAAACACACTTCCATTATTGATGCGGTGCAGACTGTCCTCCTACAGAACTTGGCCATATTGATCACGCTGTGTGTGTTTGTGTGTGAGGGAGAGAGTGTAGCAGAGAGACGAGACAGAGCGATATTGTGGAGATGCAGTGGACTCGTGTATTGCTGTAACTATCAGGATCATTGACAGGTTTTACTCTCAGCCTGGGAGCGAGAGAGAGAGACAATGAGCAGCAAGAGAACATGTTGCACAAGGTGCTCTGATATCTGTTTTAGGCCCTTTTGTTAGCCACCACACACACACACACACACACACACACACACACAAACACCCACAAGGCTTGGGTGACTGGATTAATATATCAGGGATCGGCGATGGACTACATCCATCGTCGGTGGAAATTCCCTTGCAGATTTAAATGACTTTGGAGTTTGGGAGTAAAATGCACCCATTGCAAGACGCTCAGATGAAGAAGCAGATGCAGGGACAAAAATGATGCTCACATTGTTTTACAATTTATTTAGAGCCTAAACACAGGTGACATTTCTCAGAGCGTTCCTCAGCGTGTGCTGGTTATTGGGAATGCGCCGCCACCGCATACTCGATCATCAGGTTTTTGGTTTCCTGACTGCGAGGACTAATATTACGATTTCAAAGTTACTTTTCAATTTAATTCAGCACACCTACATTGCGTCTGTCTGTCACTCACCCCCAAATACATTGGGGATCGGCTGGAAATGTGATAATGGTCGGTTGACAGGAGATTGTACCGTATCCCTCAACCCTAACACACACACACACACACACACACACACACAGCAGTTTGCATACAATTTGCCTTCTATACAATATGTCCCCCCACACAATTATTCAAGAAACAAAGGGCCAGACTGTATGCGCTCACTCCTCGCCTTACAGCTCGGTGTTAATCTGTCCAGAGAGAAACGGAGAGGCCAGAATGGTAACAAGAGGACTGGGTCTCCATTCTCATCGTGGCACCAGGCTCAGATAACCTTGGGTTCAGTGCCTGGCCCGGTTTCTTCTATCCCCCCCCCCCCCCCTCCTCCTCCGTGGAGAATGAGTAGAGCTGATGTTGACTGCAGATATAAACACAGCCTTTGTCTCAGGGGCAAGCGGTTCAAGCAAGGATAACACACGGTCTTGTAACGGAAGCACAGTTCAAGCTGGGGTAAGAGAAGCACAGTTCAGTCAGTGTCAGACAGAGCTGGCTAGCTGGCTTAATGTAACACACACTCACACACATGCGCACACACGCGCACACACACTCCGCCTTAGACAGAGGTTGCGGAGAAGACTTCATGCTGAGGGTGACTCGGGATAGACTGAGGTATCGTGTTGAGCCGGGCTAAGGCTGATTTTATTCAGCTGAGAAGGAATAAAACTTCAAAACTCATAGCCGAAAAGTATTCCTGCACAATATTCTCTTTTCTCACTGTTTAATTATTTAAACTGTTCCAAAGGGGAAAGATACAGTATTAGGAGTGCTTCAAGTATCCTCAAACAACCACACATGCATTTGGAGGCCAGGAATTGTATTGGAAACCAAGAAAGTTGGTCCAACACCCCACTGAAGGCATATGCCGATATGAATAGGTGATTTTTGATGTTTTAGCCCTCTCCAATTAAACTTTGAACATTCATACCCACACAAGTGCCTGGACTTGGAGTTTTTACGCCACAAGAAAACATTTGTGGTCATTAGATTTGCTGAGCCACGTATGCCCTTTTCCAACAACGCCCTGCTTCACCTATTCAGTTACAGACATTCACATCTTTCTACTGTAAGCCACTGAGTAGCTCTGCTGGAGGAGTTGGGAGTTAATTCCTTGCTCAACGGCAACATTTGACTGTTTTCGTTGAGGGAAGGAAGAGCCTGTCTCAGTCATTTCCCTCACCCAGATTTACCCTGCTAGGATTCGAGATGGCAACCCTACGGACAAGTTTGCTTCTCTAACCATCAGGCTATCCCCACCCGCTACTTTATCCACATTCAGTTTACTCTCCTGCAGTGGAGAAAAGCTACCTCACATTTCTTCTCTGGTGGCTGGTTAGACCCACCAGCTAGCAGATCAAGATATTCAGGGTTTAATCTGATGATAATTGATTTGATACCTGGCTGTTAATCTCCATCCTCACAACCATCCTGACAAAATCAACAGTAGCCACCAGCCAAATGCTGTTAAATCTGCTAAATCTTTTTTAGCTACTAGAGGTAACCAATCATCATTTGGAGGCCCTTAACTAAACATCTAGTTGGTCAAGACAAGTAGAGAGTTTGATTTGGAAAGCCCTGGTATTACCAGGCTGATAATATAGTGAAAGTGGCTGATGAATTTTGGAGTTTTCCAGCCGTTGCAGCCTGCCAACAAAAAAGTTAGTTTCTCTGCTTCATAGCAACATTGCATTACATACACGAAAACCTTTTGCTATGATGCCAATGTGATTAGTGCAATGTGATCAATGCATTCAGGGTTTTCCGTGGCTTTTAAGAGAGGTTTAAGTGAACGAGTTACCAAACTCCATTCGATCCGCAGAGTCCCTCTCAATCTTTAAGAAAAGGCTAAAGACCCAGCTCTTTAGTGAACACCTTCTCACCTGATGGACTGTGTAACCAAAAAAAAAAAAACCTCTTTATCTGCCTCTATCATTCTATGCACTGCCTCTATGCACTGCCTCGTAGCACCTATGTCCTGTTGGACCAGAACTTAGCTTTATGGCACTTACTCTCCTGACTAGAACCTTGCTTATGTTGTATTAAAATCTCATGTGTACGTCACTTTGAATAAAAGCATCTGCCAAATGGGAAATTGTAAATTGTAAGTGGTAATGTTCCCAGGGGTTGAAGGCTCATTCAACAACACACAGCAACTTTAAGAAGCAGTTGGGAAATCATCAGAGCATGCAAAAGTCTTATTCCAGGAAGCTACACTTTGAGGATTAATGTTGACACATTGCGCCATTATTTTGTGACAGTTTGGTATTGGGCTATTTCCCACTTTCCTTAATGCAGTCAGGAAAACAAACAAAAAAAAGACTTAAGTTGGCTGCCAAAGAGTTTGATTTGGAAGGCCCTTACATTTTGCATTTTACAATCTAATTTAATTTAACAGATACTGTCTCTAAAGTAATAAGATATTTACTCAGATTTTATGCATTAGGTGATGCTCTTATCCAGAGTTGGCTTGCAGTGAGTGCAACAGTAGAATAAGCTTTAACTCGTAGGTGGCTAACATTACAAAGTACCAAACTGAAAAGAGGGCTGAAAAAATGGACAGTAGAGTCAGGTTGAAGGACACATGTAGTCTGGCCTCACCACCACCACACGCTGCCAATTGCATGACTCCTTTTTGTGTCTTGTGTTACATGTGGCTTTGATCATAGTAGGTGTGTCCTCTGCGGGCAGTCAATTCGATCTGATAATAGACAACTCTATTCATCTCCATGCTGTTGTTCCCTCTGGCCCACGCACACAGGGTAATAATACTCGGGAGATAATCGTCCGGGGAACATCAGCTAGCATTGATTCAGCCTGAAAGCATTTGACCCTTGCTGGGGTCGTGGGCCGGTCAACACAAAGGCTAGGCTCCAACAGCTCCAACAGCAGCTGGACTGGCCTTGTTTATTCTAGATGGACAGCGCAGGCTCTGATCTTTAAACACAGTCCTCACTGTTTACTGGAAAATGCTCTCAGGAGACCCAGGTCAGTTTACATTGATCGGGACTCCAGTGTGGAGGTAAACCCACACCACTGTCTTTCTGTCCCTCTGTGGTCAGAGTGATATACACACCCAAGGTTCCTCCCAGGATTTTCTGCACACTTAAAAGTAAAAGGGCTTTTGATGAACCTTGAGGAGTTCACCCGATGGGAACCAAAGAGGGGGAAGGATCCCTGAAGTAATGAGGCAGAGTACTTCTTCAAGAAATCCTTTACAGGGTCATTGGTGGTTTTCCTAAGAGCCAAAAGGAGCAAATAAGCACCTTTCATACCTTTTTATGCCCCCCAAAAAACATGACTGTTTTTTTGTATTTTTATATAAAAATCTTACTTTTATTTCTTGGAAAACAGAAAATCCTTAGTGGTGACTTCATCGTGTAAGAGGAGGTCTAAATAAAAATTCCAAGCAATAAAACAATCACAGATTTTTTTTAACATTTTTTCCTCAAACCTCTTTTACTTTACAGGCTGAAGTGCCCTTAATGATGAATGAGCAAATGATAGTTTTTACAAATTGACCATTTGGAGATATGGACATTTTTTTCCACACAAATGACAAACAAATCCTACCAACTCCTGATTAATTGATCCTATTGTGATCATAGTGACTGGGATGGAAATTTCACAAAGTGGTGATGCAAATTTCAACTGCCCATGATGCACAACTGAGGGAGATGTCAACAATGACCATCTGCTCTCAGGTTTTTCAGCCTTGAACACAGTCAAGGCTGCATTACATTTACATTTTAGGAATTTAGCTGATACTCTTATCCAGAATGAGTGCAACAGTAGAATAAGCTTCAATTCCTAGATCACCAACATTAAAAACAACCGATCATAAGGAGTGCAAGGGTCAAAGTCATTGTGCTCTCACAAAATTCGTAAGACCATCCAATTATCATATAAGAGAGAAGTGCTAGGAAAATAAATGAAATTAGAGCTGAGGAGAGAGGTAGAAGGGCAATTGTTTAAAGAGCAATTAGAGTGAGTAGAGGAGATGGGATATGATCAAGTGGTTAGAGGGTGACGTGAGGTACTTCTTGAAAAGATGATTTTTCACCCTACGATGAAAGATTGGGAGAATCATTAGTTGTCTGAGTTGCTTCTGTATAATCTCAAGAGGATTTGATCCGTGGCTTCTGAGTGACCTTTTCAGTGGATTTCATCTAGTCTAGCAGCACGCGAGGGAATCCAGCGCTAAATCTTTGGCGAATCTCGTGTTGTGGGCTGGCCCTGCATAGCCTAGTTGTTGACTGTTCATCGTTTTATTGGTGCCCTGTCAGCTCGCCCTCGAGGATTTTAATCTAACCTTGCAGAGTGGAGAATTTCTCACCTCTCGCAGCCACATGGCTCGCTCCCGTAAGCAACTCAACACGCTCACAGCGGATGACATCACAGACCGCCTCAGGCATGCAATTGCTTGAGGCGTGTTGGGTAGCAGGCGATGGAGATGATGCTGGGTAGCAGGTGATGCAAAACTGGGATGAAGTATGGACACCTGGCCCCTCTGTCAGCCCAGCGCAGGAGAGCTTCACATTAACCTGCTTTCTACTACAGGCGCTAATGGGGCTAGCCAGGGCGTACTCATTATTCATGGCACTCGCTTTGTCACACAATCACTTTACTTTGGTTCTTTTTGCATGTTGTTGCCCTTGGAGATGATCTGTCAGCTTAGCTACAGTAATAAGTCAAATGAGTCAAATAAGTAATACATGCTACTTTTTTTTTTTTTTTTTTTTTTTTAGGAATTAAGAAAAACTGCCTTATTTTTTTTTTAATTCGACTTTTTTTATAATCACATTATTTAACAAGAACACATTGTCTTTCAATTCCAGTAAAAATGGTGCTAAAATATTTTCACTGGACGACAGTAAAATATTTTCTGTGCCCTTGTTTTATTATTTCTTTGACCAACAACATTGTTGGTTAGAGCAAGAATTTGCCCCTGGCTGTTCCCACTTGGTGCTACTGTGGCTGTTGTGTTGGCAAGTGCAGACACCTGGGGCCATATGAAAAAGTTGCCACAGTAGGAGTATTGATTGGCGTCAGATTAACTTTCATGCCAATGTGACTGTTCATGTGAGTAAAGCCCTTTCTGGATGGCATTAATATTACCAGGGGAGGTCTGGTGATTGGTAATTTTTACCTCAGGACCACAAGAATTTTCTCCTGTCTTGAACAAACATGTCAGTGATTTTCTCCGACTTTCCCCTGTAAAAACTTCCATCTGAAATCACCTGCTGTATTTGAGTTAACTCTGATGTCCTGGGGGAATTTTAATCCTGTCCAGATTGACTTCTGCATTATTTTCATGCAATTACCTGCTTGTACCCCCGGCATCTGGATTACAAGAGCTGTATAACCAGTGGCGGGGTAGAGCAGCATCACTCTTTAGATTAGATGATTGATGATCCTCATGGGGAAATTTGATTCAGTGGGTGAAAATGGGTGTCAGATGGTTTGTCAAACCATCTTGATGCATCTGCTCCAAACAATGGCAGTTTTGAAGCAAAAGTACATCAACATAAATCATCAACATTTCCATCAATCTCCTATCACTATTATGGCTGGACCAGAGCAATGTCAATTTGGGGCCATTATACAGGGCCGTCCTGTTTTGTGAATGGGGATCTCCTTTGATATGACTAAGAGGGTCTTGATTAGTTTTTAATGCCATTGCCATGTTAAATCCTCCGCTTTCTAAGTGTCTGCATGAGTACTTTGATGACAACATGAGCAGTTGTTCAGCGATTGCTGCCTACAAGATTATCAGCCAAAAGAGCCACTCAAGGGCATTGATTTGAATAAGAATGCCCGTCCCTCCACTCCCTCACACCCGTTAATTCTGTGGATGCCTCGTTCTCCCCCAGTGTTCATGAAACCTCCCTACTGCCTCTGGTCACCTTCAGAACTTGTTGCCGGCGTGATATAGGGTGGCAGCTTGGTCTGCATTTGGGCGAATGGCTTGTCCTGCATTCCAAGAAACCCCAAGTACCAGATTAAACACAGCTTTGATCTGCGGCCTTGCTAATCGATAGACACCGAGTAGTGTAAGCCGCTGTAGAGCTATCGGCTCTGTATTCCTCCCCGCAATATTTCTGCCGGGCTCGCGTGGATAACCGTGAAGTCAAAAGCCCTCTCCTGCTCACAGCCATTCAGATTTGCTGTTGTGTTTTTTCAGCATCTAGGTCATGTCTTCACGCGGTCGGCTCCCAGGGCGAAACAGAGCAGTGCATCCTGGGAAACCCCGGGAAGGGTTGCGAAGCGGCACCATGGCAACGTGCCCATGGGAGAGGACCGATGATTCAGGCACAGCAGAAGAGAACAGAAGAGAGAGGTTGATGGCTGGTTATAGAGAGAGGAGGCAAGCCAGCTAATTCTGAATCCAGGGACCAAGCATAGCGCCGGAGACTAAGCATTCCAGCGCTGCCCTGAGGGAGAGGGAATAAACAAGACATGAAAGGCTGTGTAGAGTTGGAAAGAATTAACAACTGCATGCAGGAGAGAAAATTATGTAGGAGAGAGAGAGGGAGGAAAAGGAGTGCGTGAGGAAGAAAGTGAGGGAGAAAAAGAGAGCAAGCGTGAGAATGGTCATGATGGAAAATGACAAAGGAATCTGGAGAGACTGGGGGGTTGATTTGCTTATTATCAAAACGGCAATGCAGCGAAATTCTCATTCAAAGAGATTGTAATGGGCTTCAAGTATATTAGTCCACCTTGGAAAGACGAGCTAGCCATCAGGATCGTAGGAAGAGATTGCAAAGCAGGATATTGCAAACAGTGATCCTATGCTATTTCTTCCATGATTATCTGAAACTGTATGAATGTAGCTTTTATCCAAAGCAATACCATGAGTGCATACATTTATGTTTTTTTTTAGCATGGTTGATCCCGGTAAGAATCAAGCCCCTATCCATTTGATAAAAATAAGTGGGAGTAGAAGAGAAGAAGTGAATTGCATTTGATAACGTAACAGGATCATGAAGTGTCACAGAATTGGGAGTGGAGACCCAAGACCAATTTGTCTCTAAAGTCATTGGCCAAATTTAATGTGGGCATGTGGCCGGATCATTGAGCCAGGATTCATTTTGCTGTTGGTAGAAGTTGAAATTTATGCAAATCCCAGTGAGCTGGCACCAAGGTGATGGCTTGGATCAGGATTCTCAATCTGAGGCTTACATGAAACGAGCATTGTAGAGCACTAGTTCATCCTTTTCTTTGATTTTTGAACTGTTTGTTTGGCTCCAGATTAAAAGAGTTCGGGTCTGATGAGGCTGTTGCTTGTCTTGTATTCCTTGTTTCAGGGTAAAGGGACAAACACTGACAGTCTAATCTATCCATTCTGAGGTGATTCCTCTTCTCAAACCCACGGGGGATGATGGCTTGCTGAAGCTTAACTCCACCCCAGGGCCATTTCCTCATCCCCTCCATATTCATAAGCTCATTACAACAGCTCCCTCGTCAGCCCCCCTATCGGAATGCAGATAAAATCTCCCATTACACAAACGTACGTTCTCGCGTCGAAACGCAAAATTGCGTTCCCTGGGTGGTTAATGTCTACTTAATGAACACAATGATTTCCCTCGTTGGACGAGTTACAAAGTGACATGCTGCTCAACTGAAACGGCGACACGCTTGGAACGTCCGCACGTTGAGCTTTTTGCCCTTTCTGCTTCCAAACCCGCTGTGCAGTCGCGGATGCCCTAATAACTGCGGCAGCGATTGGAGGCCGGGCGGGGAGGGAGGTTTCACTGGTGATAACTTTATAATGACTGCCAGAGGGCCCAAAGCTGCCTGACCCTGCTTTATGAGAGAAGGAGAAGGGAGGGAAGAGCGGGAGGAAGAGATTGGGGTTTGGGGAGGAGAGAGAGAGAGGGAGAGAGATTGCCCAGCTTGGTAAGGTTGTTTAGAAATGCTGGTATCACATTCTCGGTAAGTGCAGAGAAAACTCCCCAGCCAATATCCAGTACACCAAAATGAGCAGACAACACCGCTAAACCAGAACACTCTAGCCAGGGTTCACTGGGGGAATTATGCAGCTATACTGCTTGTGTGTGTGTGATTTATGTCGTCATGCATTTGTGAACAACTATATACAAATGTGGCATGCTATTAGACCATGTGCCATTACCTGTGTAGCGTCATCAATTTTAAATGCTGCATGAGGATTTTGAGTGCTCTGCTATCAGTACCTGTCTCGTTAGGCTCATATTATATGTGACTTACAAGGGGGTTTGTCTTAAATAATTATGTCCTTTCCAGGGATTTTTCATGTAATCAGAACCCTCTCAGCCCAATCCAGTCCAGATCCACACCTTTTAGCAGTAATTGGTACATGTATGTCCAATTTGAGTTGAGCGGGCGTACAGTATTTCTAACTTTGCAGACTTTGAGGTCAGCCCATTTGCAGTGCAAAAAGAGACTGAGGAGAGAATTCGAGGATTGCTCCCAACAGGACGTCAAATTTCCCTCTCAACTCTTGGCTCGGCCCTCCCTTACTCCCCTCATTCCTCCCCTCATTCCCTTCAGATTAAGCTTTCAACAGGGCTGCCGGTGCCAAATTGGACAGCAGGAAACAGGAGGATTTGCCTGCTGCTGAGTCCAGCAGGAATGTGCATAAGCCCTTCAAACATGGTGGAAAAAGGGGGAAGTTTCATGAAAAGCGAGTTACCTTGGTAGTTAGTAACCCAAAGCCTTTAGTTGTTTTTCTATTGTCTCCCATCTATGTGACCAGATGAGGATAAAGGCTAGAGTCTACAAAGTAGTGCTACTGAATAATTGGATGAGCCACTTTGGAGCCATTACCCACAATTCAACTCTACATAACTCTGGGACTGTTAGGGTTTCTATTAATATTGATATAACTAGCCTATTACAGACTCCAGGGAGCTGCTTCAGCACAGAGCAGGGAGCCATGCTTCAATGGCATTGTAGTGTTGTTAACGAGGAGTCGCCTCGCTCGCTCGGCTGGTCCTCCTACTGCGAGGGCTGCCTCATGTTTATCCACTGATCCTGCCAGCTCCAGAGTCAGGCTGGCTTTTTGTATTATAATGCTTTTGTTTCCATGTTTTTTTACTCAGATATATGGGTTTATGACAGTATTGTGTAAATAATGTCCTCGGGGTCGGAGTCAGTCACAATGCCATGCTTCTATCATTCTACATGCTATATTCCTGCTACATTGACTCTGCCAGCAGGTGGCAGCATCTGGCTGGGGCATATAGTCGGAAAACTGCCGACATCTTGCCTTCGCTTAAGCATATGCTTTCATGCCTTATATGTTACATTGTGTATTATGGGCAAAATATTAATTCCTCGACTACAAGCGTAATGAATTAATGTACTTTTTTGTCATCAAAAGATAAATACAACTCTGTGATTGAGTTTTATTTTGAGAGTTTTTCAGGGCAATAAGAGGCCTTAGCTTCATTAAATTCAAGAAGTCCTACACTTACTTGGGTGCACATAGCCTAATCTAGTCAACAGCAATGTGTCAAAGAATCTTAAAAATAAATGAATTCAACAACAAATAACATGGCTTAACACACACTGTTTTGATTAATTTACGTTTAAATTGTTTAAAAAAGCAAAAACAAAAAAA
This sequence comes from Centroberyx gerrardi, assembly GCF_048128805.1. Classification (NCBI taxonomy): domain Eukaryota; kingdom Metazoa; phylum Chordata; class Actinopteri; order Beryciformes; family Berycidae; genus Centroberyx; species Centroberyx gerrardi. The sequence goes on along the minus strand of NC_136006.1, from coordinate 5,060,677 downwards.
TCAACTTTTAGTGACTCAAATCAGCAAGCATCATCACAAGCTTGGATAAAACAAGGTTGCTGACATCACACAGAAATAAGATTCATGAAATTTGCTCTAAGATGTGGAAATAGGCTAGGCAAGTCTTAACATGGCCAAATATAACAGGGCTCCAGGGGAAAAGTCTAATTACTCAAACAAAACTAGTCTAATAGGCTGTGATACCACTAGCTGTCTCTCCAGATAGACAAGCATGTTGACTTTGTTCGGCTTAATCTGTGAAAATAGGCAGCGCTTGTTGCACATGTACACAGTTCACAGTATTTTTGTGCGACTCAGCATCAATGGAAAGTGTTAGCATTTGATTGTTATAGTTCCATCCTTTGCTGAAATGTTTTTCATGCAAAACTTGCGTACAGCTTGGTCCAAATCAGCTGGCTGTCCGATATCACCCGACTTGAACCCCAAGAACTGCCAAACAGGTGTTGTATCATTTCTCTTTGGCACTAAACATCTTTTTAATTTCCCTCACCATCCCTCAGAGTGTCTGTTTAACGTCAACCGCAAAGTTGGTTGCCTAAGGGGATAAGTGTAATTTGTGCTGCAGATGCAACTACCAGTGGTGCTGTAATACATAAGGGTGAATAAACAACAAGCATGATGTGGTACTTTAGCAGAAAATGGAATGTAAGTGATATCACGCTATTGAATATACCTAGAAACTTTTCAAATATCCCAGTTTGATGAAATATAGGGAAAACACTCGACCCTTTTCCAGAGTGCTGCACCTTGCTAAATATTCATCAGCCACTTGCCATGAATGGCGGATCTCTCTCAGTCCATCCAAAAGCCAACACAGAGCGCCATCTCTGCAAATTGCATGTAGTGCTAAACGAATCGGGCGTGGTTATTAATTGTTGTATTACAGCATACAGACTGAGCTGCTCAGGCCAGATGTCATAGTGTTTTTGGTATTCACCTTTGACTAATGAGCAGTATGAGAGAGCGTGGGGAAAGTACAGAAAATATGTGCTGACTTCCAAGGCTTGAAAAGCTTGGGAATTGGACTAAAATATCGTTGCCCAGTCTCATTGCACATAAGACATGACATTCTATGCATTTGTAGCACTGAACACCGACAAAATCTCCACATGAAGACTAGAGATGAAGGTCTGGGGAAAAGGTCAGGAATCTAAAAATGAAACGTGCAGGAACCCTGTGCTGAGCAGGTTTCATTCTCCCAGGTACTAAGCTAGTTATCACCTCGCCCTGAAGCTCGTACCTAGGGACTGGTTGTGAGAATGGATGTTAGCCCTGTGTTAAGAGACCGCACGTCAGCCGCTGCAACCTTTACCATACACACATATCACTCAGTCTCTCACATGCCTCCAGAAAGCTCGCTGTAGTTTACACCCAGCCCACGCACTCCAGTGAGGTGGCTTCTCACTGTTAACCTTGTGTATCAGTAAAATAAATTGCTATGTCTGTGAGAAACATAGGCGGTGGAGGTGGTAAGAAAGAAGGAAGGGATGGGAGATGGTAAAAAAAGCATAGACGCACTATTGGTTGCTTGTCATGTTGGAAACCTAGGGATTGAGGCTTATTCTACTGTTGTCAGCTAAATTACTTAAGTATAAAAAATGAATTGGTGCTTGAAACTTGGAACTTGTCTTAGTAAGTGATGTTGAACTTTGGTAGTACCTTGGGTTGTGTATCTTCCTCCATGATAAAACCCCAAAATCAGTGATTCTCTGTTATCTGTTGCTCCAGACCGGAGAACTGTGTTTTTTCTCTCTCCATTCACTGACACATTATCAACGAATGTGAGCAAAGCAGATTCTGGGTATATATAAAATATACTAGTCATGTTACTGACTTGTGAATCGCTTTTTTTGTTTATTAAACCTTTCAGTTTGAACAAGTATAACACCAAAATCCGGAAACTTATGCCGATGGAATGAAGAAAATAATACATTTTCCAGCAAAGCAGATTCTTCCAATATATAAAAAAACAAATCTGTCCTTTTTTTTTTGCTTATTTACAATTATTGGTAAATGTACAGATTGCCCCTTTTAACCTCACTGCAATCTTATGCGAAATCCTAAATACAGACAAAAAACTGATGTGATGTAGTTTAAAATATGACAAAAGATTTGACTTTGTGGTTCGGTTACAGATTGAAAAATGGAGGAGATGGTAAAACAAAGCAGACTGTGGGAGGAGAGGGAACTCCAGAAATTGAAGGGGGAAAAACACTAAACCAGCCCAGAGAGAATGGAGGGAAGGATGGTGGCCAAACATGAAGGAAGGGCAGAAACTCCAGAGAGACTGAACACAGAGTTGGGAAGCGAGTGGGGAGAGAGAGAGAATAGGGGAGTTAGAGGGAGTATTGGCATGCGGAACAATAGACCAGAGGAAGTTGAAAAGTTTAGATGAAGAACACTTATTCAGCCTGCACTTACAGCATTAGCCCGATGGCATAGTCTTTCATTTCGCTGCTCGAAACAGAAACTCCCTCTTGGTTTTTAACATTTCAAAGTCCTTGGTGCGAGCCGTACATTTGGCACTGATCGACTGACGTAATCAGGACTCATACCGTTGGCTTTTGAAAGATTTGCTGACCTTTCCCTGGCTAAGCTGGTGAGTGCATGGAAAAGCCCACCCCACCCCACTCCACCCCAAACACATCTTGACCGACTTTCACTGTTCCCCCAAGTAACTTCACTCAGGTTACTCTGTAATTCACTCTATTCATCCTTCAGCTATATAGACCTAATTTTGTTAAGATTCTGTGCTAGCTAAGTTAATCTAAGCAGGCCCGGTACATTTAAAGGAGCACAAATTGGACATTACAAAGACTGCTTCACAGTGCCACGGTGTACAAAGGAAAGTAAGAAGGCAATTAGTCCCTCTAGTTACAAGTTCAATGCCTGTTCCATGTTACAGTCGTGCAGATTGGTAATTGAGAGGACTCTTTTTGGTTCTTTTTCTTTTATATAAGGAGGAAATGAGATCGAGCGCAAGATGAGCTCATGCAAAAAAATGTCCTTTGTAAAGTTTTATTGTCCTTGTGTCATTCTAGGAGACCGTGTCCCTGAAGCAGTATCCAATTATTGGTTGATGGTGGTGATTGTACCTGGGTCAAATGGTACTTGTAAATAATTCTTAGTGCTTTGACCTGGAGTGCCAAATGGGTGGGTGCTGCCACATACGACAATGCAATGAGTCCTAGAAAGATTAGGCAATCAGAAGCATTTGAAAGTGAATTTAATATATTTTTCTACAGTGTAGCTTGTATGAATTTTCCTGATGCAGTAAAAGCCCATCCACCTGATGCTCCAAGCAGGTTATAACAAACATGAAGAGAAATGAATGGCAAATAATATTTGACCCAGGTTTTATGGTGATGCAAGGCTGACGTAATGCCTCTCTCACACTCTGACCCGAGCCCACTTTCTGTAATGGTCAATGAAAAAGTGTGGAGGTTTACTGGAATAAATACATGCTACAGAATAGTAGCACATCTATACACATTACCACTGACAGAACTCCCATACACTGCATAATTGCTGGGGCAATAGAGAGAGAGATGTGTGTCCAAACCCAAAGGCATCAACAACAGTCCTCTTCTCTGATAGAAGTCTTGAGGCTCTGCTTGTGTGTGTGTGTGTGTGTGTGTTTTTAACTACTGTATATTGAGCATGCATGCACTTGTCAGCAAGGCCCTGCTTCACATTTTCACCTGGGAGCTGTGCAGTACAACCACAGTATGCTGCTGTTTATCATTGAGATGCTCCACTGGAGCAGTTGGGGGTTATGTGCCTTGCTTAAGGGCACCTCAGCAGTAGTCGCTGGGGGAGAAGAAAGCCTTTCTCATTCATTTTCCTCACCCAGATTTGTCCAGTCGGTCCAGGTTTGACCTATTTCTCTAAGCTCTAGGCTGCCACCACGCTGTGCAACCCCAGAAAGATGGAGCAGGAGATGAGGTTATCATGAAAAACTCAGAATATATCAAAATTGGTGGTTTAACATATAATCAGTGTAAGCATGTGTGAACTTGTGCAGACTCTTGCGGAGAGAGGTCACAGGCTTGCACTTTGCATAAGGCAAGATTGCACTTTACTGTCTGTTAAGATGGAAATTTGACTTGTGTCCAGTGTCCAAAACAACAAGTAGGTCTACGGCCACACAGTTAAAGACATGATATGTTGTCTCCTCCATTCTGATTGGCAATGGCGGTAATTGTTTCGTCTTCATAACCTCTTCTAATGGGGGTGTGAATGGTTTTCTTTCCTGCAGACCTGAACAACTTTAACATACACATTGCATAATTTGCCGCACTATTTTTCATTTCCTCCCCTTTGTATAGAAAAGGGAACGCCACCAGTGCCTACCGGGGTTGTTTGGCTCCAGGCCTGGAAGCAGGCAGTCGGTCCAGGGTTTGGTCGGGGAGCTCATCTTGGGCGGAAGGCCCGGTCCAACCAGCAACCCGCCGAGCCAGAAAACAGAACGCAGCAGATGTTTCGCTCTGGTGCCAAATAAGTTGGTAACCAGTTGTGGACGGCCAGCCAGACTGGTGTGAATTGGCCTGGGGAGTTGGCTTGGCTTTGTTTATTGCCGTGGGGCTCGTTACGATACCGGCTGAAATGCTGTGGTGGACCTGGAGAGATGGAGGGAATGGGGGGGTTGTAAAAGAGATGGAGGAGATGGTAGAGGAGAGAGAAGGACAGGGAAAGTGAAAGGCTGAAGGAGGAGGAAGAACAGTGGGAGTTGTAAGAGGAGAGGACAGACAGTTTGTGCCACTGTTTCTCCTCTCTTTTGTCTTCCCTAAGCGGCCAAAACCACGGGTGAATTTTGAAGCCAAAGCTGAAGTGGCGACAGCAGCAGTTCCTCTAACGTCTGCTAGAGGCCGGCTCCAAAAAGACTCCAAACCGCCCAACTCCATGAAGTCAATGGACCACAACCCAACTTCTCACTAAAAATATAGTCAATACATTTTTTCGACAAGAGGTTATGGGCTCAGTAGCTGATTTCATGTGTGTCCTTATGGCGATTTTCTAAATAATTGCAGGATTAATGGGATATAATGGATATAAAACAAGGTTGTTTTTCCTAGTGATTGACAGGTTGCCTGCCCAGTGATCGACAGGTCGCTGATTACAGGCCAGTAGTAGGCAGCACTGCGGCTCTGTGGACGGCCTCGGCCTCGCTTTGGCTGCTCTGGCTCTAAGAAAGTCAAAATGGCGGCGACCATAAACACAATCTCCTTTCAGAAACCTGTGGGTGACACTCACTACCTCCATCTGTTTTTACAGTCTATGGACTTCCCTTTTTCTCTATTTCTGAGATTGTTGCTTGTTATGAAATGTTTGCATAGCAACTTTACTGTGGTTCTGTCTGACTAACCTGGGGAAACAAAGACCAAACAGATAGTAGAGAAAGGTTAGGGCTGCACAGATATGGATAAACTGATGATCATAATTATTTAGCAAGATACTTTGACCATGATTATTAAACACGATCATTCACCTTGCTGATTTTGTGAAGAAAGCTATTTTATTGCACTCTTTACAACTTATATCAACTTCTTAAGAATTGTCAACTACAGGAGACACTCTGAAGGAATCGATGCTCAGTTCTGCTGAGTTCTTGCTCAGTTCTACAAATGCAGCAGGGAGTAGAAGTGAGAGAGGCTAGACGGAGGGAAGTAGAGCAAACAAGGAGAGACGGAGGTGCGAGTCGTGCAGAGGGCATCGGTGAAAGGGCAGCGAGAGTAAACACTAGAGACAAAAGGAAAGGAGAGAGAGGAGGAGGGTGAAATCTGAATCAGAGAGGCCACTAGAAAGATGAAGAGAATGAAAAAGAGAGAGAGAGAGAGGAGAGGACAGGAAAGCTCAGGAGCTCAGCTCATCCGACTGGTTCTCTCTGATAAAACCTCCTTCCTTTCCAGCGTGGCTTCTGAATCTGATCCTGTTGAGAAACACACACACAGACACACACACATGCATGCACCTGCAGAGGTGCACACACACTCTCATACGCACAAAACAGATGCATATACACATATATGCACATATACAGAAAAACGCACACACACACACACACCAACCCTCCCTCTTCTCTCATCTTCTTCTCTTCTTTCTCACATGCACACAAAAACAAATGCATGCAGACATACACACCAACTAAACGCATGTAGATGTGCGCATACACACACACACACATACACAACCATCATCCGTCTCCTCCCATTCCCTCTCTCTCTCCCTCACACACACACCTGAGCTCTCCATCTTCTCCCATTCTCCCAGAGCTGACAGTTTACAAGGCGGAGAGAATGGAGACTGAATAATGATATCACGTTTCTCTGCCTCGTGTGAATTCATACCGGAGAGCTCGGAAACCCGTCGCCTAATGAAACTGGCACAGAGAGCGAGACAAGGTGTGTGTGTGTGTGTGTGTGAAAGAGAGAGAGAGAGACTTAAGGAAGAGAGGGAGAGAAGGGTGTGTGAGAAAGGGATATCGTGATAGATGGGGAGAGGAAGCCAGAGAGTGAGTGTGAGGGAGAGTTCAATCGAGGGAGTGTGAAGGTGTGTGTGTTTGTGTGTGTGAGAGAGAGAGTGTGAGAGAGAGTTCAGTCGAGGGAGTGTGAATATGTGTGTGTGAGAGAGAGGGAGAGTTCAATCAAAGCAAAGGGAGCATACATGCATCTGTGTTAGGAGAGAGATTTGGGTCGAGAGAGTGTGTGAGAGAGTTTTCAATCGAGGGTGTGTGTGTGTGTGTGCGGCTCTGGCGATAATTCCCCGAATAAATAAACCTCATCCCGGCCAATTTGTCTCAGATAAGCAGTGCCTGGCATCCCTAAACCCACCTGGTGGAAGTGCCAGTTCAGCTTCATTTGATGCGATTGGCGGCGTTTTTAAAGGCTGCGCACCTCTCAGACGCAGCGAGAGCGGCGGAAACCGACAGCAGCAAGACGACAAGACTGACAGAGGAAAGATAGAAGCGCAGATATGAAGACCGGCGACAGGTAGACGCAGCGACGGGCCAGATTAGCAAGCTATTTTCAACAGATTAGCAGGAAACGGAGGTTTAGCGAGGGGAGAATGCTCAGCGCTCGACGGTGAAAGTGGATTGGCGGCAGGGAAATGCACCGCCAGGGACGGGGTGAAAGGAGGACGTGGGCGTCGGGGGGGTTTGAATGGAGAGATCAAGGAAAGATTAGGGAAAAAACACAGCGAGACAGTGATGAATGAGAGCAAACAGATGGTTAGGTACAAGAAGGAGGGGCTGATGAAAAGATGGAGGGCGTGATGGAGCAGAGAAGAGATGAAGGAGAGGAGAGGCTGTGATCACAAGGTTACATCGAAACACAAAAGTGAGCCCAACTTTTCAAGGTTGGGAAAAGAGACCCCAGCTTAGAATCAGAGGAAACGTAAATGAACTGCGAGTTTCACGGTTCGCAGTCTCAGCTGAAGTTACGAATTAGGAGAAGGTGATTAATTTGACAAAGAGGTGTGAGCTGATTAGCTGTTACAGAGAGGAAGGAGAAACGTTCAAGGTAGGCTGGGCCAGAGCCATAAATATGAGTTAAGATAACTTGTCCCGTGAGGATATAGCCTCACTTTCAGAACCACTTGCTCCATGTACAGTCATACCTTTAGGGTTTTCTCTGGCCCTGATATGTGCTGCTCTCGTTTTCTCTCTTTGTATGGGAGAGAATGTCATGTCAAGCTCCATTTGAGATGTCACAGGTCAATTTAAGTAGTTAAAGTGATGTTGAACTTGAATCTGTTGCTCCGGCAGAGGAGACTGGAGAAATTGCGTTTTTTGTCTCTCTCCATTCACTGCCATTGTATGGAGGAATAGTCTGAAAATCACTTCCAGCACATAAAGGAACGCCGACAAAGCAGATTCTGAATGTTGCTGAATTGTTTTTAAGTGAATCGCTTTATTTATGTTAATTAAAACAAAATCCGGTCGGAGGAAACTTATGCCGATGGAACGAAGAAAATAATACGTTTATCAGTAATTGTAAATTGGTGAAAAAAGGTGAGAGACAGGACTGAAACAAAGCAGATTCTGCCAATATATGAAAAACAAGTCATTTTTTTCGCTTTGGGTTAGGTGGTAAAGTTGCTTGTAGTGTGATTTTTGCATGTGGAAACTGGGTAATGCAGTTCTTTACATTTGTGATTTCAGTGAACAATCATGACAGGAGTCTCTTATAATTCTCCTGTTACTGAGGAGGCGTTTCCTTTTCGGAAATCCATCATGCATTGCTTACAAATACACACAAAACACACGACTTGCGCTCAGGCTGCCTGCTGGCAAGTACACACGAGGAGAGTCGACTGGGAGGTATTTTCTAAAATAATTAGGACTGCGCCTCTTGGTGTTTTAGAAGGGGGGGAAAAATGGCTAAATTATGTAATTTTAATATCACATTTTCTCATTGTCACATTTTATTCAGAGCAGTGGAGATTTTCCCTCTGTGGCGCCGCGCCGCTGCTGTGAATACAGAGGAAGCGCTGCAGTCAGGAGCTGCTACACAAAACCCACCCTGACATCAAAGGAATATTCTATGACGCTAGAAATTTGACAGGCCTCTATCTTTGCCTCGGCGGCGTCACGTTGCCGGGTCTGCCGAACCCGTACCTCTAGGTGATAGAAGTGACAGAAGGGAGGGAGGTGGGGGTGGTGTGACGCAGCACAGGGGCTCTGCTCCACCAACAGTCGGGCCAATCTGTCCAGATTAGGCAGGCGGCCAGGGCGTCAAGCTATCAGCCCTGCCTGCCTGACCGCAGTGTATTTTTAGAGTGATTTAGAGGCTCCTGTCTATAATGATAATAACACTGCAGCTCCTGCATGAAGCCAGCCGCTCTCCTTTTGAATAGAGTCACAGATAAGAAAGGACGGCGGGGAGGCCAAGGAGTTCCAGCAGCACACGCTGTAGCCGATGTGAAGCGAGGAAGGATTTAAAGGGGAATACCCCTGGATTTCACTGTTAAAATGTATTGTTTTGTGAATACATGTGCCTTTGTCCTAATGTGCAATTTGGACTGAATACAGTGACCAGTAATAGAGGGTATCGATCAGGAAGTATTTTTATGCCCTGCCACCAATGGTACATGGTATTCTGACATCTGTCGTCATGGTAGCGTCTGCCTGCCTGTCTGTGTGTCAACACATTCTTGTAAACACAGTAACTCAAGAACAATAGATGACAGAAACTAGAGCTGAACAATTAGTGGAAAGATAAATCAAAATCGCAATATGAACTTCTGCAATTTCCAAATCGCTGAGGCTGCAGTTAATAACTTATGATCTAATCTTAGGTCCATGAATCAAGTACAATATTGGTAAAAACCTTTAATCAAACTCAAACACTGACATCTATTTTTTTTTTAACAAAATCACTTTTCTTTAAACAATTTTAATGTTCTAAAAAATGTATGACAAGAAAAACGTCATATGAATCACAGTTTAAATCGCAATTGCAATATTCTGTCAAATAATTGCAATTAGATTTTTTGTCAATATTATTCAGTCCTAACAGAAACACAACAGGTTCCCTCTACAGAGCAGATGAGTTTGCATATTCATGAGAATATTCTTGGAACTTCTATAACTCCTTAATGCTTTAAGATACGGAGCTCATATTAATATCCATGCGTTATGTGAAGACAAGTATGTTCACATAGAGATATTTGCTAATTTATGCATACATTAGTTTCATTATTGACTTAAATTAGCATACCTGCTAATATATCATGGTGATTATGGTGGGACATTGGGCAGCTCAAGTGCCTCTTGTTTTAAGAGCATGTAATATCCTGTTATTCCCAAACAAAAAAAGATAAGTGAGTTGTTGGTTTTTAATCTTATCTAATTACAGAAGAGTTGTCACACTGATGTACAGCTGAGGTCAGGATTGGAAATGATAGTTTTCTGGGGACATTTTCTGCTCCAGGACTGTCAACACTAATATAGAGACCAAAGTAACTTATCCACCAATTTGGGGAGAAAAGACAGAAATGATTGATAACACAAAGCGAAAACAAATTGTGGAACATTAAGGTCAGATGATGCATTTTCAATATATTTACATGTTTCCAGCTGTTGGAGGGCTGCCACAGCTAAATGAATGAACGTAAAGGAAACACTGGATTGAAATAAGTGTCCCAGACCAAAGGAATAAGATTGACTGACTGGTTAAGTGCAGGGGTGTTTCCCTCCAGCTTGGCTGCAGTTCAGATGGAAAGCTATCAACTGTTTTTTTTAGTTTTTTTTTTATTATTATGATCAAAACCCCGGCCCTCTGTATCAAAGCCTATAGTATTTAAAAAGAAGAGCAGGAATGGGTCTGCATTATTAAGAGATAGCAGTCCCAAAGCTGGAGTGAAAGAGTTGCCGACCTAAGCTGTAGCAGTATTAAACTGATGAGCAGCATTAGCAGTGGAAATACAGCATTAAGTGGAGCCAACAGCAGCTGATGAATTGAGGTTTAAATACACTGAAAGGGGCAATAAGTAAGATGTTTACTAGCCTAAATATTCAGACTGGATGTCCATTTTGTTATCACTCCATTATTCAGCCTCAGATTTCCTCCTAGTTAGCTGTTTTCTGTGTGGGGGGGTTGATTTTCCCCGAACCGATCACTAGTGACCGACGTATCTGAACCAATCACTAGTGACCGACGTATCTGAACCAATCACTAGTGACCGACGTATCTGAACCAATCACTAGTGACTGAAGTATCTGAACCAATCACTAGTGACCGACGTATCTGAACCAATCACTAGTGACTGAAGTATCTGAACCAATCACTAGTGACCGACGTATCTGAACCAATCACTAGTGACCGACGTATCTGAACCAATCACTAGTGACCGAAGTATCTGAACCAATCACTAGTGACCGACGTATCCGGCCGACCCTAACCCGTTACTTCAGTCACACTGATGCTGCAGCCAGTTAGCCTCTACATCCATGGTTAGCCAGCCATTTACCAACTTTTCCAAGAATGTTATTGATTTTTTGTCTTTGTAAAGACCGAAATGCAATGAAAAACCGTTGCACAAAAAGTTCAAACTTTAGTCCCACCCACAAAGGCGCTGATTGTTTCTCAGAGCGAGAACAAGCCGTCGGCGAGGGAAACACCAGACTCTCTGAATCACTCGACAAAATCTGAAAAGTGGACGGATGAGATTCAGGAGTCTGGAACCAGGCTAGATTTTTACGTCACGTAGCACAAACTGGCCATAATCTATCTGCAGGGGGACGTTGACTGAGCATGTAAGCTGTTTCTTATCAGCACAGTCCTGCCTGCTTCACATTCACACAGTCACACACACGTCACACCTGGGATCTTCCCAGTACAACCAGTCTGTCGGCCATTGAGCAGCCTCACCGGAGCAGCTGGGGCTGAAGTGCCTTGCTCAAGAGCACAAGTGTTGCTCATTCACTTTGCCTGCCCAGTTTCCCCCGGCTGGTCTGGGGCTTCACCAAGGCGCCTCTTGAACCTCCGTGTCACCATCAGCTAGAGGTCAGAGCCTGAAACAACAAGTTAAGAACTAAGTGGAGGAGTGGAGCGCTCACAGAGAATGACAAGATGTTGCGGTGCATATCAATAGAGAAGGCGCGTATCAATCATTTGAAATTGTGCCATTTTTGTCGTGAGGGGAAGTCGATATTCCCTGCTCAATTGCGTTTTCAGGCGCTCTGAGAGGGTGGGAGTATTGATTACAGTAATTTGTGGGATGGAAAAAAATATTGAAGTTAGATAAGAGAAAGGCCGATAGCTACCTCTGGTAAAGCCTGTTAATGACTCTAGTAGTTAAAGCAATATAACAGTTGGATGCATCTCTATATGTCTCCCCCCCCCCTTCTTCTTTTGTCTCTCATCTGTCTGCTGTGTTCCTCTCGTCTCTCACTTTGTTTTTTATCTTTCTTTCTGCTATCCTTTGTCTAGTCTCTCTTTCTGTTTCTGCTGCGCTCTCCCTCTCTTTCTCCTCTATAACGTCTCATTCTTCGTCCTCTACACACTCCATTTTGCTTTTCGCTTCTCTATCAGTGTCTCTCCCTGGTTCCAACCACACACACACACTCACACACACTCTCACACACACACTGGCCTTTTCCCTCACCACCTCTCCGCTGGCCTTTGGTGACATTGAGAGCAGTGGATGGAGGGATAGAAAGAGGAGAGGAGTGATTTTCCTGTCAGTTGTGATTTAATGAAGCAGCTCGCCACACCGGTGTCTCTTCCTCCAGACAGCGAAGGTGAGGCCAGGCAGAGGGAGAGGGGGAGAAAGAGTATGCAAAACACACAGTGAGAGAGAGAGAGAGAGAGAGAGGGGTGGAAACAAAGAGAAATGGGAGAAGAGTGGGTGTGTAAGAGAGAAAAAGAGGGAGCTGTAGGTAAGACCAGGCCACTGAATACCAGTGAACAGCACAGAATAATTTACAGTAACCAAGGCAACTGCACTCCACACTGTTGATCCAGTCGGCGCTCGTCACAGCGCCTCACACTGGTCGGGGGATTGCTTTGCACAAGTCTCAGTGCATGTAGGAAAAGTAAGAAGTTAGTGTCGTCGCTAGGGTTAGACCAATATATTGGGCAAAAATTGGACTTTAATTAAAAACAGGCCAGTTGATGTCATACACCTCCGATACAATGCAGTTTGATTGATTACGTATTTCTGGTGTAATTGATCAACACTACACCGGTTGTCCAAGGAAAGCTCTTCACCTGAACTGATTCTAATGCAAGATTTTGATCGGATTCTACAAAACTTTCAGTGGCAAGTTTAGTGTAACGCTGACTTCTTTTACAGAAATTTTCTGACGTGAAAATAGTCAAATTTTAAGATTATTAGCACAAAATATTGGCTATCAGCAGATAAAAAAAAAATCGGTATCACTGTCGGTCTTCAAAAAACAATCTTGGTTCCCAGTGGCGGAGAATTTAAATGAAGCTAATAGTTTAGTGCATGACTCGACAAATGAATCCCATTGTCTTTCTGTGTCTCGTCCAGGTAATTCCCAGATGGGGGCGACCATCGTGGATGCCTTGGACAGCCTGTACATCATGGGCCTGCATGAGGAGTTCAAGGACGGCCAGGAGTGGATCGAACAGAATCTGGACTTCGGTGTGGTATGTACTTTCTATTTATTTATTTTAATACATTCGAGACAAGACATAACCCAGGTACAATACAAAAAACAACAACAACAAAAGCAAGACCATGACGAGACATAAGGAAAAATGGCAAAGGTAGTGACTGAAAAACATGTTACATTTGGAAAATCCCAAAGTGTGCAAGATCATTTACAAAGAATTACAACATAATTTACAAAGCATTTAAAGCAATTTACATACAACCTGGTCTAAAGGGAGCTGTTCCATATAGAAAATAAAGGGTTGCCATAACTTATTAAATGCTTCAATCTTATTTCTCATCAGGTATGTTATTTTCTCACAAGTTATCCAGCTGTTGTTCTCCGATGACCGCCAGTTGCTAGTGGTGTGTCTAATTTTGTTGCACGCTTTTTTGCGATAACAAAGGTATTTCTGTGAGTCTTTTTTTGAGGGAGACAGGTTAGTTCAGGTTTGTTTATAGAACACTTTTAACAAACTGTTGGATGTCTGCTATGGATACACCTCTCCAGCCACTGAACCTCCCTCTGCTGATGGAGACAGTAAGACATGTAGACTTTGAAGCACTCTTCCAGTCAGGATGACAGCTGAGCAGACAGAAGCCACACTGGCGGTTCTGCCTGCTGACAAACCGCCACAGAGGTATTGCATTTTGCAGAGAACTGTCAGCACTTCATCCGAGTCCAGCGGTTAAAACTCCACAGTTGCAGTAGCCTTGTAGGGAGACGAGAGAGGATGCTACATGCCGCGGTAGCTAGGAAACAAAGCAGGAGCCATGGTAACGAAGCCGGCAGGGAGGCTGCTGGTGCCTACAGGGCTAATGAGGAACAGAGATGAAATAAACTGCCTCTGTTGGGGATGACTGGTACAAGATTCATTCACCTGGCTGTTCATTCATTCATTCATTCATTCATTCATTCATGCATTCCTTAAGGATGTGATTGTTTTTCTCCTGGTTTATACAGGATTTCAGTTTTTGGGTCTACCAAACCCCTCCACTTTATTTGTAATGTAGATTCTTGATTACATGATTTCTGCCTCTTTTTTTTTTCTGTGTCCTGGTCAGCGTCCCTGTATCGTTGGCTGGTAGATGCTACTGACAGAATAAGAGAATAGATAACAGTCATTTGTTTGGTGCAAAGTATCCACCAGACCCTTTCACTATTTTACCACTCATCTAGATTTTTAGGGTGTTTTCTTTGGTCCAACCATACTGGAAAGGTTTACTTTGTTGCATTATTATATTTGGTTAATTTAGGTTCACACTGCACAATTACAAGTGAACCAGGGATTACAAATTTTGGCAGCTGGGGAGCGGGGCAAGCCAAAACACATCCGATTCCAATTCCGGTAACTTTAGCCTAACATGATGAACTCGTCTGTGCTTTTTGCTGTAATTTACTTTCTCTGGTGTTTAAAACCAGTTAAGAACACATGAAGAAATAGCTGAATATGAGCATCAGTCCAGACTGCGGTTCGCTTCATTTTGTTCTGCCAGGCTTTCCAAATATGAGGAACTGCAGGCTATCATATGTCAGCATCCCTCTCTTTATACCCACAAACCGTATGGAACAACGGTTGAACAACAAACAACATACTCGTCAAACCGTATGTTTTGTGGTTGTTTCCTGTCGTTGGTCCGAATGCGTTTTCACTCCTAACGAACCACAGCAGAGTTTGCTTGTTAGAGGACTGAGACTCACATTTCCAGGCGTCTCGGTGCCGGTATTTGGCCCAAACGAACCAAAATGAAGGAGTAAACGCTCCAGAGTTCAGTGGAACTGCTCCAAACATGCCTGGGGCGAATGCTCTCTTAGAGTAAAAGATCAAGTTCACCTTCATTAGGCCAGTGGCTGATCAAATAGCACTGAGCATCCGGTAAGAGAGAAACAATGACACAACAGAAACAAGCGAGACAGCTAATGGACGTCTAGGCTTGCTGACTGTGTGTGTGTCAGCCTCACACATACAGTGTAAACACACACACACACAAACACAGTTCATTGGTAGAATTGCCCTACTCAGCGTTGAGGTTAATGCACTTTAAATTCAATACATGCCATTTGGTGGACACATTCAAAGTGCCCAGCAGCACCATAGATTTTCAGCGTGTTGCTGCAGTGGGACTTGAACCTCTAACCCTGGCAGTTAGTGCCTTAATCAGCGCATTGAGCTACACAGGATCAGCCAAATCAGTTCAGTTTCACAGTCGATTCAGAATGGAACTGTACTTAATTCATTCGATCGTTCTCTTGAGATTACTGGCTTAAGGTTTGATACCAACAAAGGTGTTTCCTTATATGAGTGTATTATATGAATTTTGAAGAAAATCAATCTTGATTTTACATGAAAGTGACAGTCTTTGTCCTTCTTGTCATCTTTCTCACACACTTATCCTCCCTTGAGTTTTCTCTTTCCCTATTCCCTAAAAGGGCTGGACAGTTAATGGTGTTTTTTTTTTTCATAGAATATTGCCATATTGGCAATATTGTCACATTTCCTTAGATTATCGGCTGTCATTGAAAATATTCACTACACTACTCAAAAGTTTGGACACACCTGATTGAATGTACTGTTTTTCATTCTCTTGAAGCCATTTTGATCTAAAGGCTTCTGCTTAAATGCTTGAACTTTATTTCTTAGACAAATATAAATCGTGAAGTTGATCCTATGTATGAATTTCTTTCCAAAGCCTTTGCCTTTCCATCAAGGCAAAGGGCGGCTGCTTTAAAGAATCTAAAATATAAGATAGTTTTGATTTGTTTAACACTTTTTTGGTCGCTGCATAATTCCATTTGTGTTATTTCACAGTTTTGATGTCTTTACTGTTATTCTAAAATGTGAAAAATAGTAAAAATAAAGAAAAATGTGGTGTTTCCAAACTTGACAGACTGGTTCAGTCTGTGTAGTGAGGATTCAGAAGTGTTCTCTAACATTACAGCTAACACCCCTGATGTTGCTGTCAATGAAGATCTTAGAGAGGTGTTCATTCTAGAGGTCGGCTGTACTTTTGACTGCAGCCTAGAGGAAGCCTTTCTAACCAAGATGCTGAAATATAAACAGCTGGAGCAGAACATTTCACAGCTGGGCTACAAGTGTAAACTTCTAGTTTTCATGTTTGGCAGCCTGGGTCACGTGCACAAGCTAGTTGTGAGGGGCCTTCAGATGGCTGGTCTCCCTAAAAGAAGGGCCAAGCAGTTAGCGAGGTATTGTTCAGTATCTGCTATCATTGGTAGCCGCTCAATACGGAGGAGGCGTTGCTTTTTATACCCATGAAGTGGATTCTGTCTGTTATCTTTCGACCTGCCGCTGTTTTCATCCTGTGTGTCTGCAACAATTACCAATTAGGCACTTATGTAACTGACTGACTCAATATCTGACTGCATTAATAGTGTTTATGTCCTTTGTATGCTTGTATTTACGTGGACATAAATAAATCTTTCATCTGTATGTGTAAATAAAAAAAAAAGTGCTGTGAAATAATTTTGTTCCCCGACTCATCAAGACTAGTAATCATGATTTAATAATCTTGATCACGATGTCTAGCAAAACAGTCTGGATTATTATTTCAGCTCTATTTCTTAGCCTGACTCCCTGCCGACTCTCAGTCTTAACTCGCATTCATAACCATCATCCCTCGTCTCGCTCTTTTCCCACTCATTTATATCTGTTCTCTCTCTCTCTCTGTCTCTCTCTCTCTCTCTCTCTCTCTCATCTTCTCCCGTTAACAACCTCCTCTCCCTTCCTTCCTTCTCCTGTCCATCACATCCGTCCCTCTCCCCTCATTTATTTCCATGTTACAATCCTCCTCTCCCATTACTGGCCTCCTTCTCCTCTTTCTTGCCTGTCAATCACCTCCAGTCCCTCCACTTCTCTTCTTTCCATTTTTTTTATTTTTTTTTTTACCGTCCTCCCTCCATACTTTTACGATCCCTTCCTTCTTCCTCCTTCACCTTTTTTACTATCCATTTGTTCCCTCCCTACTTTCGCTATCCTGTCGCTCTCTCCCTCCTTTTTGGTTTTACAACCCCTTTGTCGCCTCCGCACTCTCCACTTTATTGTCTTCTCTCTCCCCTCCTTCATTACATTTAACAGTCCCTCTTTCCGTCTATCCCTCCATCCATCATCCTCCTTGTCTCTCACTTCTTTCAGTCCGACTGTCCCTCTGTCCATCCCTCCCTCCACCTTCCTACTTCTTTCTTTATCTTCTATCCATTCAGTATCTGTTTTTTTTTCTACATCCTTCCTCCTACTTCTTTCTCCTCCCTCTTCTATCCATTCATTATGCCGCTCTCTCTATCCTTCTGCCCATCCTCCAACTTGTTTTTCATCTTCTGTCCACTCATTACCCCTCTGTTTTTTCCTCCGTCCATCTTCCTTGTTCTTTCTCTCTTTTCTATCTGTTCATTATCCCTCTCTCTCTATCCTTACATCATCCTCCTACTTTTCTGTCTCATTTCCACTTCTCTTCGTTTTATCCTTCACTCGTCCTCCTACCTCTTCTATCCTTTTGCTATCCCTGTATATCCCTCCATCCTTCCTCCTACCTTTCCCTCTTGTCTTTTCCTCCCATCTCTCTCTCTCTCTCTCTCTCCCTCTGTTTCCAATTACAATCACACTCTCATCCCTCCCTTCATCCCCTTTGCCTCGATCTTTCCCCTCCACTTCCCCTTGAAACTATTTCTCTCTCCATCAATGCTTCTCTTCGCCCCCTCCGTCTTTCCCCCCACTCTCTCTCTCTCTCTTTCTGTCTGTGTCGGTGTCTCTCACCCGGGCTTGTTAGTCCCCTGCAGAGGTAATCACAGGGCAGCTAGCAGGTCAGCTGAGTGGATCTAACAGTCTGACACTCGTAGAGCCAATTAACCTCAGGATCGCCGTGTTCGTACAGGAGAGAGAAAGAGAGGGATGAATGGAGGGAGAAATTGGGGATGGAGAGAGGAAACGGAGGAGAGGGAATCAGCAGTCAAACTGAGGAGGAAAGAAAGACAGATGAAGAGGAATTGGGTGTTGAAAGAGGGACGGTAGAAAGTGGAATAAGCAGGGAGAGAATGACGGAGAAAGAGGAATCGGGGATGGAGAGAGGAAGGAAAGAAAGAGGGAGTCAGGTGAAGAGGAATCACATTGATAGAGGGAGGGATCTGGGAATGGATAGAAGGGGGAAAAGATAGAAGAAGAGGAAGATGGATTGCAGATTGAACGAGGGGGAGACAGCGATTGTGAATTGGGGATGGCTAGAAGGAGGAGGAAAGAGGGAGAGGAAGAAGAATTGAGGAGGAAGACGAGGAGAATGGAAAGAGGGAAAGGAAGAGAATTTGGGGATTGAAAGAGGAGAGGAAGAAGAATGAGGGATGGATAGGAGGATGAGAGGAAGAGGATTGAAAGAGGAAGGAGGACAGAGACAAAGAGCAATTGATGGAGAGGAAGGAGAGGAAGAGGGATCAGGGATTTAAAGAGGGAGGGGGAAAGAAAGGAATTGATGGGGAAGAAGAGGAATTAGGGATTGGAAGAGGGAGCGTTGAGAGAGAGGGAGAGAGGGAATCGGGGAGGAGGAGAGAAAGACAGGAATCAGAGATGGAGAGAGGGCAGAAAGAAAGAGGGAAAGGAAGAGGATTTGGGGATTGAAAGAGGGAAGGTAGAGAAGTGGAGCAGTGTGTTCCTGGTTCCTTTTGAAAAAGTCTATAAATTATCTAAATTTAAGCCGTTAGAAAGTATTTAAAATGTGTTAAATACAGTTATTAGCTCTTATTTTTTCACCATGCAATGACAGGCTCCTTTGAGCTGCTTGTACACTCTTAGATTAATACTTTTTTTTTTTCCCTCTCTCCATCGTATCTGCATTTTTAAGTCTTAAAGTCTGAAACCTGCAGATACCCTGAAGAGGGAGGAGAGAGGAGGGTGCAAAGACAAAAAGACAGAGAAGATGGAAGGAGAGAGGTGGGGCGGGTCAGCGAGAGATGAAGGAGTGAGACGAACAGATGGAAAGGAAGAGTGAAGGGCAGGAGGGAAAAAGCCAGAGAAAGATGGAGGAGGACGGGGGATGAGGGAATAAGGGATGGAAAAAGAGAGTCAGAGAGAGAGAGAGAGATGGAAAGAGAGGAAGACGGAGGGATGGCGAGGGTGGACAGATAAAGGTAGATTAGATGTAATTTTAATGATGCCCATGGGGAAATTAGAAATTTATAGTTATGGGATACATCAAAGGAAGGATATGATTTAAATAAGAATAGAACAAAGGCGGCGATTCCAGCACTCAGATGTGTTAAATAGAAATACAGGTAAAAAGTATGGATTCCAGCATTGACATGATGTCCAAAAGCAGCAGTAGTAGCTTTAGTGCTAGAATTTACTGAGACAAAAAAAACAATGCATCTTAAAACACATAAAAATATCAACATATATGCAATATACACTCCCAGTCAAAAGTTTGGACCCGCCTGATTGAATGTTCTATGTTTTTCATTCTCTTAAAGCCATTTTGATCTAAAGGCTTCTGCTTAAATGCTTGAACTTTGTTTCTTAGACAAATTTAAGATAGTGAAGTTGATCCTATGTATGAATTTCTTTCCAAGGACTTTGCCTTTCCATCAAGGCAAAGGGCGGCTGCTTTAAAGAGTCTAAAATATACGATAGTTTTGATTTGTTTAACACTTTTTTGGTCGCTGGATAATTCCATTTGTGTTATGTGTTAATGCGTGTGTCCAAACGTTTGACTGGTAGTGTGTAGCAATAAGAGGAATATACAAGTATGAGAAAAGACTGAAGGATTAAAGCGTATATACACAGTATACAGGGTGTGAAAATATGTGCTTGAGTGGAGTAATAAGAATCAGAGGGATAGAAAGAAAAAGAGAATAATAAGAAGAAGAAGCCCTTTGGCAGGAGAGGAGTGAAGAGGAGAGGAGATTAGACAGAGGAGAGGGAGGAGAAGTGAAGAGAGGATGAGAAGTGAAGCTCGTGAAAAGAGAGAGAGCGAGGGAGGGAGGTGTGTCAGTATATCTCCATTAACGGCTTGGTTTGATGCTTTCATACCTGCCTGCATTAGGCAGAGGATTCAGGCATTAGCTACCAGCTACTGTAACATTCATAAAAGGTTAAGCTAGCTTAGGCTGAGTGTTAGCGCTGCGGCCAGGCATTACTCTGGCTTTTGCTTAGGCCTCTCATGAAACAGGTAATTCCCCGGCTCATGGGGAGCAGTATTTTTCAAGCCAGCGGTGGCCCAGCAGCATAATTGAAAGTGTTATTAAGCAGGCCCTCGTGAAAATCAAAGATTTGTTCAAACCGAAGCGCGGCGCGGCCCCATCCCGCCTGCAGCCGCAGCTCTGGGGCTGGAGTAAGGGCACAGCCTGGATTTCCACTTACTTACGAGATTAAAGACATCACTCTTAGTCAAGTTTAATCACTCGCCTACTGTGTATGTGTGTGTGGGGGTGTGTGCGCGTGTACGGGTGAGTGCGAGTGCAAGTTCCTAACATTACTTCACTGAGCTCAGTGATACATGAAAACGCTGCCTGTGTGTGTGTGTGTGTGTGGGGGGGGGTGTGTTCCTGTGTGAGTTAAGGTTCAGAGTAGAATTAGGTTTATGTTAAGGGTTAAGTTCAGGCATGAAGTGGTGAAGAGAAAGTACGATTTCTACCGCCCCCATAGCACAAAATGTCCCTAATATATCTTGTTAAGGTTGTTGATAAAAACCAGTGACAGTGACCTGGCCAGCTGCTGAGATTTCTGGCTTTCAAAACTCACAACTCACTTTCTGGCCTCAACTCTGTTGTGGAACAAAAACTCCTCTCTCTCTGGAATTTAAAGACATGAGCGAGCAACTGATGTTACAAGACATTTCAGCTAAAAAGGCTAAAAAGCCTCCATCTCAAGCAGTCTTATTATTACAGAATTTTGCATCCTCATATATTACCTCTTTTCTAATAATTTATGTTGGATCTCTGCTCTAATTAGCTAGCTTGCTTGTCTCTATTCTGAAAATGAGACTTGATTGTGCAGGATGAGGAAAGTTGATTTTGTTGCAGTTCATACTTGTTGCTGATCGAGGTTATAGATTACCTAGTGCACCTTTAAAGTTAGAGAATGAATGTAGTCAATGGAAGGTCCTCACTAGTAAGACCCACAGGTGTGTGTGTGTGTGTGTGTGTGTGTGTGTGTGTGTGGTGTCCCCGAGTGCAAAGTCTTGACATGACTTTGCTAAGCTCAAACATACATAAATGCTCTGCTGTGTGTGTGCAGTAGTGTTTCAAACATTTGTTGCTTAAAATTATAATTGCACGGCTCCCGTATTTTTTTACAAGTGTGTGCACATTTGCAGTGTATGTGTTAACCCCCCTCTCTCCCCCCCCGCCCCCCCTCCACCACCCACCCACCCAGCAGCACCACCACCGCTAATGAATGATTAACTAGCTGCCATGTCAGGCTGAGCTGGGCGGTGAGTCATTGTTGGGCTCCGCGGGGTCCTGCGGGGCTCCCACGCTGCAGCCGGCCTCCGATGATGGATGTGTCGGCGTGAGGTCCGCGTCCGTCGCCGACACTCAAAGATCCACCAAATTAATGGACTCGCCGCTCGCCGAGGCATTAATAAACCCGGTTAAAGCGGCGGATTTGATCGGAGACGATGCGGCAGAGATGGAGAGATAAATTAGCGGCGGCTGTCAAGAGTACGTTCCAGCCCAATTTGATTAACCCGATTTAATTATACAGGAGCAAGAGTTTCATATTCAATTTTTTTTTTTTACAGTTTCAAAGGCGAAACCCTCGACACTTTTTAAATGTTGCATGCGATGGCGTGTTTTGTCAGACGTGCAGAAACGTAGCGTTATGTTTCCAAGCAGCTAGAGTATGAAACCAGTTGAGCGGAGAGGCAGGAACGATGGCTGCTTGAGTTACATTCTGCCGTTTATTTTTTTATGACATTCCCAAGCTTTCATGGTCCTACGCAGTGAAAGCTGTCATGTTTGTCATGATTAGACCCCCCCCCCCCCCCCCCCCCATCCCCACCCCCCTCCCCATCAGCCTTTCGCTGAAGGTGAAAGACGTTCGGCGGTGAGTTCCTCGGCGCTGCGTGCTTCTCTCGCTTGTCACCTGGAATGACAAGTTGTCGCAGAATTGAATATTTTAGCCGAGTCGCCTGGATGACACGTTTTTAAATTGTTTGCCTTCAAACTTGAAGGACTATCATCACATTTTCTTCATGCTCTGGTGAAGAATTTGGGCCAAACCGTGTGTATGCTACACACTCGCACACACGCATACACACCGCACACCGTGAAGAAAATAAAAATTCATGGTGCATCTATGCGGAGAGAGCTTCACTTCTTTAAGAGACAGAGTTTTGTGTTACAAGAGACTAGTTTAGTTCTACTCTGTAACGTTCAAGTTCAGATTTGCCTGCAGTGCTAATGCAGGATAGATGCAGGTAAGAAGGGAGACTTCCACTGTGTACAGTATTAATGCAGGATAGATGCAGGTAAGAAAGGAGACTTCCACTGTGTACAGTATTAATGCAGGATAGATGGAGGATGAATGCAGGAAGGGGACTTGGCCACTGCTGTACCTGCATATTCACCCATGTTACAGGACACAGTGTATGCCGTGTGTCTACACAATGCTCCCTTTCTAAAAGAAAATTAATCGCAGCCCCTTTTTCCATCACATTTGATTTGTTCACATGGGCAAAACCAAGTGTATGCAACACAGACACACACACACACACACACACACCAAGAGGAAGATAAAAATGCATGGTGCAACTGTGCTGGGAGCTGCTCGCTTCTTAAAGAGACAGTACGCTCCAGTATTGCAGTCAGGAATTGAAGAAAAGATGATCGATTTGGAATGGATAGCTGTATGGCAGAATCAACAGGCATCCCTAATCCAAGGAATAAGTCCTTTGTACAGTTTACAGCTTAGTGAAGTACATTTATTTATTGCAACAAAGGTTAGAGTTACAGATATTTTCTCTGCAAAGTGAAGATCTGGCATTTCTAGCTGACACTGCTCAATAACAATGAGTGCAACAGTAGAATAAGCTTCAGTTGCTACATCAGCAACATTATGAATAACCAGCACTAATGAGAACAATGACCAGACTCACAGCATGACAATAGATTTACCAAAATATTCCTGTGACCCCAGAATTATCATGTACAATAGGAAATTGCACAAAAAGAAATAAGAGCTGACAAGAGAGCTTGATGGATTTGTTTCTTTTTTACTTGAAGAGACAAGCATATTAATAGAATAAGCAGGAGAAGAAGAGGTCGGAAAGTGGGATGTGATTCATCGGGGAGAGGAAGTATGTCTTCAAGAGATGAGCTTTCAGCTTATGACAGAAAATCAGAAAAGGGAGTGACTCTGCTGCCCTATTTATTTTGTTGGTTTTATAACAAAACAATTCATTAAAATCCCAACGTTTCTCAACCACAGGCAGCGCCACGCCTCCATTCTTGTGCTGCTCTCATGCGGCATTGTGCTTCCTAGCTGTCCATTTGTCAGTCTGTGTGCACTGCAGGCATTTTTACATCAGGGCTGTTTTATAGCGCTGTTGCTCATGGGCCTGGACTCCTAAACTACAGCTGTAAACAGCCAACAAGTGGAGCTGACAGACAGACAGGCAGACAGGGAGATGGGTAGATGGGTAGATGGATGCTGCCAACCAAAGCCGGCCCTCAGCTTTACGAGAGCTCCCCCTCCGCTCATCACCCCGTCCATCACAGCATCCACCTTTCATCTGCAGCTCTCTCTGCTCCATCCTCCATCCTCGACGAATTGTTCGGTTAAAAAAAAGCAAGTTGTGCTCTGTTTTCTGCCCTTGAAAGCTGAAAGGAACTGTCCAGTGACAAGTCTGTTCCCACAAACATTTTAGTGTTGAATAGATGTTGACGCAATGGCCTGCACCGATGTTGAAGTGTTGAATGTTTTTAAATATAACTGCAAAATGAAAGCTGACAGGATATCTGTAGTCGTAGCTCTTACCTGCATCATTTTGTGAAATCTAAACATCTTTCTGATAACGGTATAAATCAGTTTCCAAAGCTGTTTTAATGATTTTTTTCTTACCATGCTACTACTACGCCATATCATATTGTGATGAAGGCATGGGCGATATCCCAAATTTTATATCGCAATGCTGTCCCACTATAAATATCAAGATACACAATGTTATCACCATCCTTCTTTTTGTTATTGTTGGGTTTTTTTTGTATTTTATTTCTTCTAAACCACATCAGATTTGATCTTACTATTCAAGCAAAAACAATACGTTAGATATTTTGTGAAGTATCGCGATATTCGATAATATTGAATATCGACCCAAGCCTATTGTGAAGATTTTGTGCTCTTTTTGGTTGACATTGTACTTGGCCTCCTCCAGCATGCCGCCATCTGTCAAATGCTTACTGGCTTGAGAAACATTCGATTTTTGTTTTGAGGTTGTAAGGAATAAAATGAACATTGTGCTTTTTATATGAATAACACACTCTGTTCTTTGTTCTCAGAGTAGAGTGTCTTTTCTTCTCTACATACCATAATGATGTAATCAGTGCATGTATGCGTGCACGTGTACTATATATGGTTATATGTGGTTTTGAGTGATCCTATAGGTGGACACATAGTTAAGAAGCCCAAACTGTGGGTTGTCTTTGAGCCAAGTGGGTTTGGCTCTGTGCCGAGATTTACGGTTTTGTTTACTTTAACCTATATAAGTGAATTCTCTCCACTCGCTTGTCGGGAAGACTCAACTGAACCATGCATGTCTCAATAAAGAATCCACAGAAGACTCTTGAACCTTTGCTTATTCATTTTGACCCACAAAGGGTGAAGTAAATTTTTCCCCCCACAAGGTATGCTAATTTGGTTCTACTGTCTAACATTCACTAAAGATTTGTCTGCAGTATAATGCAGGAAAGATGCAGGATAACAAGGAGTGCTTCTGCATCGGCTCCCGCTGTACATACTTCCCTCTACTGGCCGCATACACCATGCAAGCCACAACACCGCTTTCTAAAAGAAATCATCTTAACATGTTTTGCAACCCTGTTGATGGGTTCACGTGTTGAATGCCCTCTACAAATTCAAATGCTCTGCTCTCCCCCTGTTGTCCTCTTCTCTCTCTCTCTCTCTCTCACACACACATATACACACACACACACTCTCCATCCCCTCTGGAGTGCATTTACTGTAAATTGAGGTCGTACACAGACTGGCCTTTAGGGATGCACTGGTGAAGTCCTCATCTGCTGTATGTTTTCAATCCTCGTGTGAAGATATCAGAGCAAGGTCACAAAGTATTTTGCGAATAAATCTCAGCGTTTGAATGTTTTTGATGTGCTTGGTGTTCCAGATGGGTGGGGTTTACTGCATCAGGACAATTTAGATAGCGTCAAGCAAGTTGTCAATCACAGAGAAGTATGCTAAATTCACTTTAAAATACTTTCCTGTGACTGTCAGTAATATCTGTTGCTCGGTTGTGTCGTCCCGTGTGGCGAGACGCAACCTTCTGCCGCTCCGTGAAGGTTAAAATACGTGCTAAAACGAGTGAGTTTGCACTGCTTGTTGACTCCGGACTGGAGAAGAGACTTCCTGCACTTCCTTACCAAAAGAAGTCATAAAAATAGCGCTGACAGTCCACAGCCGACCCCACGCTACCTAGACTGTTGTGGTTTCTGGGAAAGCTGCAAGTCTTTAGCGATACGGTTATTACTCTGAGAGGCACATTAGAGTGGAAAAAAAGAAAGATTTTCTTAAGATTTAGCCCCAATTAAGCTGTGCTTAGCAAACAAAGGAAATTGGGGTGACGACTAGCAGACTTTCCCCCCTCCCTCGCTGCACCCCGAGCTAGAAAATAACAGCTAGGACGGCAACTTTGGGCTTAATTAGTGCAGGAATATGCATAAACCTTGCAGTGTTTATCCACACATACTTGACTTGTGGTAAATGTTTGGCTGTAGTTGAAAGTTCGCTATTATGTCTTAGTTGCTTTATAGCAACTCTTTTAATATACTGCCTGTCTTTTGTGTTATGTTGTGCAGCTGCCATCTTGCATCCCACCTACTAAAGGGGCAATAAGTAGGATTTTTACAGCCCTGTAGCACAAAATGACCATTATATATCTGTGGGGGTTGATAGGATTGTTGATCAATACCAATGACTCAACCATTACTTTGCTAGGAGATTTCTGGCTTCTAAAATTCACTTTCAGACTCTTACTCTCTCTCTTACTCTCTCTCTTAGTCTCTCTACCTACTGGCTTTTTCAGCTGCTCAGCAGTGGAGGACGGTGCTTTGAGCGAGCGAGCGGCATCGCAACACATTTCAGCTACGGAGGCTAAAAGCCTCGTTCTCAAGCCAAAAAAGCAAATGCCAAAGCAGTTTTATTATTACAGTATTTATCATGGTGATATATTACCTCTTCACTAGACATTTCTGGTGGATCTCTGCTCTAATTGGCTAGCTTACTCCTCTTTATTCGGAAAATGTGATGTTACTGTTTGTGTCAATTACAGGCCACCGTAATTCAAGGGGACAGGAGGGGTGGGGGAGGAGAACTGAGCCGTCTGAAGATTAAATGATGTACTGAACAGGAGTGTGATCTACCTGTGATTTGCCTTTTTGTCTGCAGTATAGCCTGTGTTCTGAAGGATGGAAGTCTCTCCTCTCTCTGCCTCACCATTTTAGCTTTTTAGAGAAGTTTACTTGCACAATCGATACAGACGCTGGGAAAAAACGAGATGAAAGGAAATACAAGCAGTGCGGATGAGACAGAAACCCCTGAGGGGCTTATAAAAACACTTCACCCCAAAAGAGAGAGAGAGAGAAAAAACATCAAGATGACTGACAGTGACACAAATGAGATCAGAATTCAGCATGGAGGAGAATCGTAGAAATCCAACAGAATGCATAAATAACAAGGAAAATAAATTAAGTGTGTGTGTGTGTGTGTGTGTGTGTGTTTCCCTGTCTGACGGATCCCTCTCTGCTCTCCTTTCTTCCCAGAATGCCGAGGTGTCCGTCTTTGAGGTCAACATTCGTTTCATAGGAGGACTGCTGGCCGCCTACTACCTCTCTGGACAGGAGGTAACTACTCACCTCTCTGTGTGTGTGTGTGTGTGTGTGTGTGTGTGTGTGTGTGTGTGTGTGTGCACCTATGGTTTTTGTGAGTGCAATTCTAACGTCATCTCTGGTGTGTGTGTATAAGTGTGTAAACAGCTCTTTTCTGCGTGTGTGTGTTTGCGTTCTTGCTGTGTGCTGCACATGTAGCGTTATGGGGTTAGTGTGTGGTGTGTAAAGGGTCTCTCGCTGTGTGTGTGTGTGTGTGTGTGTGTGTGTGTGTGTGTGTGTGTGTGTGATGTCTGACAGGCGCTTGATGAAGCACCTCGGTTGTTTTTCCTGAAGAGCAGAGAGAAGTCGGAGAGGGAGAATGAGAAATGGGGTCAGATTAAGAAGGCAAAGAGAGTGATGGAGGAATAACAAAAAAACAGAGAGAGAGAGAGAGAGAGATCAGCGCTCTGTATTGTATTAGAGAGGGAGAAACAGAGAGGAGGGAGTGGTGGGCCTGCAGGTCAGACGCAGTCTCCTCTCCAGGGAAATGAGTCTCCCCTTCAGGTACCCATGCTAATGAAGTAGCACACACACACACACACACACACACACACACACACATTTACCTACCTACCTCCAAACACCTCTAATCCCCCTCTAGCTGCAATGAAAATAGCCACAAATCCTCTATTTCATTCCCATCTTCCTCTTCCTCCTCCTTCCCTCCCTCCACTTTCTTCTTCCCTCTTTACCTCTCCTATTCTCTCCTATTCCTCCTCTCTTTTTTCATCCTTTCCTCTCAATTTCTTCCTCCCATCCCATCTTCGCCTCTCTGCTCCCATTAAAGCCAGCAGGCACAGTTGGTTCATGGTCAGGGAACTAGTGGAATTGGGCTCCAGCCATGCATCTCTCTCTCTCTCTCTCTCTCTCTTGCTTTCCCTCTCTCCTTCCCTCCCTCCGTCCATCCCTCTCCACTCCAGCTTTCATGCCCAGCTAAGCAGCACTCCCTCTGTAATGGGAGCAGAAACGCACTCAGTGCAACGGCCACATCCACTGTGCGACTCTCTCTTTTTCAATTATTATCATTTTATTTGGTCTTTGCTAGCGGTGCCCAGCAGATCCCTGAGGAGAAAGTGCTCTTTGTGGTCGGGCGTTTCACTGGATCTCCACCCCCGAGACACAGTCTGCAGACTCTTTTAACCCTGCTATCTTAGAAGGCTTCATCATCCTGTGTTCACAGGATTTCTGTCAGAGCGTTGTGGCTTCCACTCCGTTGGTTGCTTGTAATCTTACTGATGTAGGAGTCTAAAATATAAAAAAAGGTAATGGCTTGATCAATATGTGTGGACTCGAACAGCCTTCACCCACATCAAAACAAGAGCTTCATCCAACTTCAAGAACACATCCAACTGAGCTTCATTTCATCCTCGCAAAGTAGAAAATTACTGGGTATTTTTTGCGAATTAAGATGTGTTGAATTTGTAAAGCTGGACATACTGTAGCCAAAACGTTCTTACACTCATTTGAAGCAGTAAAGCTTTTGTCAATAAAGAAATTATTAAATGAATTGCGATGAAAACGCGTTTGCCAAACAATTCATGCAGTAGGCGTGGACGGTCCAACTGTTGTTAGTGAAATTAAGTTAATTAAGTTAATAAAGTTTTTTGTGACATTTCAAAAGTTGGTGTGAAATTTGCGTGACAGTTGGATGGAAACATAGCTAATGTGTTCTGTAGCTTCAAAGTCCCCCTGGTCGCCGTCACAGTGTCCACAAACTTCCAAAATGTCTCCCATTCACCGTCAATGGAGCGGCACAGGGATTTGTCTCTAGTTCAGGTTTGTTTATGTCTGTAGCCCTTTATCACAAGCCTGTCTCAAAGGACTTTACAGAGAATGAGCCTAACTAGGTCTAACTGATCAACAATCAATCGTAGAACAGAAAGAGACAAATTAGCAAATTTAAAGGACGTCATCAAGAGAACCTTGTTTTTTTCTTAACTAGCTTGTTGTTCACAAATCGACAAATAGGACCGACCGAGTGTGGGTTCAGAGAGTGGTGGCTCTCAGCGGTTAAAGAAACTGTCCCGTATCTAGAAGATCACAGGTTCAATCCCGCCACGAGCCAGTTCTCTGTCCTGTCCTGCCCTGTCCTGTCCTGTCCTGCTCTGTCCTGTCCTGCCCTGTCCTGCCCTGTCCTGTCCTGCCCTGTCCTGTCCTGTCCTGCCCTGCCCTGTCCTGTCCTGTCCTGCTCTGTCCTGTCCTGTCCTGTCCTGTCCTGTCCTGCCCTGTCCTGTCCTGTCCTGTCCTGTCCTGCTCGCTCGTTTTAGGGCGTCAGCTAAAATGTCTTACATGTAAAAATGTTAATGTCACCCTTATTCTCCTCCACTCTTTCCCTTGTGCTCGTTTTTTTTTCTCCCCCCCTCCGTTTCTTCATTCCACCTCTTCCACCCAAAGCGGGCTCGATTATTCAAGAAGCAGAGGATGATGGGAAAAGGAGGGAGTCGTGGGAGGGCCGGGAGGAGAGACGGGGATGGAAGGAGGGGGGAGGTGAGGTGAGGGTGGAGGAGGAGGAGGAGCGCAAAGGACAGGACAGTGAGGATGAGGAGGGGAGGGAGGGAGGGGAAGAGTGAGGATGATGAATGGCTGGGGGAATCTGGACGGGGGAAAAGTGAATGAGAAACATGCTCCGCTCTCATTGGACGTCCCCTTGAGCAAGGCACCTACACACTGTGAATGTGCGTAACCGTATGAATATGAAGCAGTGCAGCAAAACAGCATGCTCGCTCTATGGACTCTCCCTGGATAAATAAAGGTTAAGAAAGAGAGCGGTGAAAGCGGAGGAGAGATCATGAGGGAGGATAAGGGTAAGGAAGCGAGAGATGAGGAGGAGGAGGAGTGGAGGTTGAGGAGGATGTTTTCAGAGCGTTTATCAGCATCCATCCCAGTTGGATATTAGCATGCCGCTGGGGATGAAGCTGTGTTTGTGGGAGGGAGGGAGGGATGAGGGCAACTAACAAGAGTCCCAGAGAGAGGGGGAGGGATGGAGAGAAAAGAGGGAGGGAGGGAGGGAGAGGAAACAAGAGCGGGAGGGCGATCGAAGTGAGAGACTCGCACCGAGGGAGATAGAAAGTGAGAAACATGGGGAAAGAGAGAGGAGAGAGATAGAGATGGAGAACATAAAGAGAGAGAGAGATGAAAACAAAGAAAGAGAGATGGAGGGAAAGAAAACAGAGAGACGAGAGATACACAAAGAGAGAGAGAGATGGAGAGATACAAAAACAGGGAGGGAGAGAAAAACAAATATAGGGAGAGACAAAAACCGGTTGAGAGAGAGAGAGATGGAGAGAGACGAATACAATGGAGAGAGACAAAAATACACAGAGATGGAGAGAAAGACAAAAATACACAGAGATGGAGAGAAAGACAAAAATACACAGAGATGGAGAGAAAGACAAAAATACACAGAGATGGAGAGAAAGACAAAAATACACAGAGATGGAGAGAGACAAAAATACACAGATGGAGAGAAAGACAAAAATACACAGAGAGGGAGATGGAGAGACAAAAACACAGGGAGATGGAGAGATAAAAATACAGAGAGAGATGGAGAAGAATACAAAAACACAAGGAGAGGGAGATGGAGAGAGACAAAGATACAGAGAGATGGAGAGAGAGACAAAAATACGAAGAGATGGAGAAGAATACAAAAACACGGAGAGAGGGAGATGAAGAGAGACAAAAATACAGAGATAGAGAGACAATAGTACAGAGAGAAAAAGACATGGAGAGAAAGACAAAATACAGAGAGAAAAAGATGGAGAGAAAGACAAACACGAGAGAAAAACATACAGACGTAGCGAGAGAGAGAGAGAGAGAAAAGAGAGCGACAAAGACGCAGTGAGAAAGAGGGAGCCTTGAGAGAGATGGAGTTTGGCGTTGTTGAGGAGGAAGAGGAGGAGAAGGAGGGAGAGGAAGAGGAGGGAGAGAGAGAAGAGGAGGAGGAGGTGTCGTCCTGGGACAGTCCAGGCAGAGCAGCAGTGATGGATTGTGTTTACTCCTCTGTCTGTTCCCTAGCTTTACTCTTTTATTCTCTCTCTCTCTCTCTCTGTTCTCTCTCTCTTTTCACGCTTTATCTCCTGCTCTGCTCTCCTCGCCACCTGTCTGCTCTCATCTTATCTGATCATCTCCTCCTTTCTCTCCTATCTCCCCGCCGCTCATTCTCTTCTCTTTTCCACTCGTCTTCTGCCCCCCCTCCCACCTTTTTTTTCCTTTTCTCCGCCTCTTGCCCCTTTTTGCTCCTTTCTCTTCTCTCCTTTCTTGTCTCTCGTCCGCACTTGTTCGCTTCTCTGTTTTGTTTTCTCTTCCTTTCTCTTCTGTTCCTCCCCTCTCCTCCTTTCTCCTCTGTCCTTTTTATTCTCTTGTCCTTTCTTCTCATTCTTCTTTTATCCTCCTTTCTCCCCTGTCCTTATTGTTCTCCCGTCCTCTCTCGTTCTTTTCTCCTCTGTCCTTTTTACTTACTCTCTTTTAATTTCTCCTCGTTCCTCTTCTCTCCTCATCTCTCTATTCACTTATCTTCTCTTTTCCTCGCCACCTCTCTCCTCTGTAGTTATCTCTTCTCTCCTCTCTCCGTTCTCCTATCTGTGCTTGTCTTCTCTCCATTTCTTTTCTACTCCTATCTCCTCTTTTCCCTCCTGTACCTATCCTCCTCTCTCCTCCTTTTCTTCTGGATTTATACTTCTCCCTTTCCTCTCTCCTCTGCTTATCTTGTCTCAATTTCTTCTCCTCTTTACTTACTCTCATCTCTTTTCCTCTCCACTCCTCTCCTCCTTTCTCTTCTCTTTAGTTTTCTCCTCTCCTCTTCTCTTTGCTCCTTTCTCCTCCATCTTTCCTTCTCTCTCCTCATCTCAGCATTACATCCCTGCCCTCACACCCTCTCGCCCTTTTCCTCTTTTAATCTCAAACACTACCTCTGCCTTTCTGCGGTAAACCACTCTCCTCTCTCTCTCTCTCTCTCTCTCTCTCCTCCTCTTCTCCCCCCCTCCTCTTTAATCCAGCCTCTCCTCCTCTCATCTCACCGGTGCAGCCTCCCGCTCTGCCCTCTCCTTTCTTCTGGTGAACTCTATCACAGCTTGCCTCCTCCCCTCCCCTCCACTTGTCTGTCTCTCATCTCCTCTGGTCTCTTGCCCCCTCCTCTTCATCCTCCTCCTCCTCCTCCTCCTCTCGGTGGTCTCTTCACCTCCTCCTCTCCCCCCCACCACTCTGTCCTCACTTCCTCTCTCCCGTATCTTCCTCCTCTGCTCACTCCGATACGCTCTTGTCTTGAATTTTAAGAGAAAACTCTCTGTGTTTAGCTTTTATTATTCACATTTTTTCTCTCTATCATGATCCTTCTCAGATCACAGGAATATCGTGGCCTCTGACCCTTGAACTTGTTACTATTAATTGCTTGTAGTGTCGGTGATGTAGGAATTAAGAGCATTAACTAAAAGCCTGAAATGTAAATGTAAACTTCAGAAGAGGCCCAGACCATGAAAGAGCAGAGAGATGTGACTTTTCAGGTTTTTGGGGGTTTTCCAGGGCCACGTTTGTAGGTTTTGTTGGTGTTTTTTTTATTTCTGCTGTTTTGTGAGTGGTCACACCCTTGTTTTGGAGGGTGATGGTTCCCCCCCTCCATTCACTCTAAAATGAGTTGGAAGTGGGTGTTGGTCATGGAAGGAGGATAACTTTTTTGCTGATACAGTAGAGAAACCTCTCACCCATATCCAGTATATACCGGCATGTGGCTGGTGTTAACTTCCCACCCTGACCACATAGGGCTGGGCTTTCTGGTTGAAATCAATATACCTCATTTTGTCAGAGTTTTTAAATAGGATTTTCTTGTATCATCAGTTTAGACAGCAGAATTGTGTGTCACGATATCCCAAAATCACCGTATCATCACTTTATGATACTCTTTACTTGTTAAACCAGTGTTAAGTTAACGCTCAGCAGACTGTAAGCTGTGGGCTACGCCGACACCTAGACACCTAGACATGGTGACATTTTGACTTGGAACTATAAATTTGCCTTAACTACTAAAAGCAAGAAGGAGAACCAAACCTGATTTTTTTCCCAACATTTCCTCTTGGGGATGAAACAGAAGTACGGCAGTAGTTCAGCAAGCATGCAGTAAAAAGCATGTGGGATTGTGTATGCTGTGGTAACGTCCCAATAGGTTAAGGTTAATTAAAGTTCAGTTATGGTTACACCGTGGCAGGCTAAGGTTGCATCATAGTTATCTTAGGATTGTGCTTAAACTTTTTTTTTTCCTAGCAGGTCCTCTGTGGGATGAAGCTCAAGTGCAACAGCAGCTCAGGACTTCTAAAATAGCTACATCTGCATGTATGTTCACTGCTGTTATTCATCCCTTGTGGATTGAAATTTTTCTGCCTCATTCTCTTCTTCCCCTCATTAAGTTATTATTTTCCCCTTTCCTTGTATTCACTTCATGCCCCATTTTTCCTATCACTCTGCTTACCAAAATATCACTCTTGGAGCCAAAGTGCAGCAGTAGTTCAGCAAGCATGCAGTTTGAAGAGAGACTTGTACAGTAGCTACATCTCCACAGGAAGGCTTCCTGGCCACCTGTCACACCGAGACATATACGTACATATCGATATATTTATATATGCTGCAGGTATGTATGGATTTGTCACAGTGGGATCAGAGACTGTGACAGTAAGGGTCTGAACTGACCTTCAGTCGGCGTCCCGCTGAGAGAAGGTTGATGCAGACAGCAGGTCAACGCTCTGCTGCTTCTTCCATAGGGAACACTGAACACCACAGACAACAAGTACCAGCCTGGCCTGAATAATAACCTGTCCTCCTGGGGAGGGAGGGAGGGAGGGAGGGAGAAAAGAAAGAGGAAGAAAGAAACGGGAGGGAGGGAGAGACGAAGGAAGAGATGGGTGCACAGAGGGGAGGAGAAAGAAACTGGAAGGAAGAAGAGGGAGGGTGAGTGGAAGAAAAGAGGTGGTAAGGAGGAAGAAAGGGGGAGAAAAGAGAAAGAAGGAATGAAGGGGGGTGGGAGAGAGGAAGAAAGAGGGAGGTAGGGAGAGAGGAAGGAAGAAGAGGGAGGGTGAGAGGAAGAAACGAGGTGGTAAGGAGGAAGAAAGGGGGAGAAAATGAGAAAGAAGGAATGAAAGGGGAGGGAGGGAGGAGAGAGAAAGGAAGAAAGGGGATGGAGGAAGGAAGAAGACGAATGGAGAGAGGAAGAAAGAAAGAGGGAGGGAGAGAGGAAGAAAGAAAGTGGGAGGGAGAGAGGGAGGGAGAGAGGAAGGAAGAAGAGGGAGAGAGAGAGGAAGAAAGGGAGGGAGAGAGGAAGAAAGAGGGAGGGAGGAAGGAAGAAGAGGGAGGGTGAGAGGAAGGAAGAAGAGGGAGAGAGAGGAAGAAAGGGAGGGAGAGAGGAAGGAAGAAGAGGGAGGGAGAGAGGGAGGGAGAGGAAGGAAGAAGAGGGAGGGTGAGGAAGAAAAGAGGTGGTAAGGAGGAAGAAAGGGGGAGAAAATGAGAAAGAAGGAATGAAGGGGGAGGGAGGGAGGAGAGAGAAAGTAAGAAAGGGGATGGAGGAAGGAAGAAGAGGGATGAGAGAGGAAAGAAAGAGGGAGGGAGAGGAAGAAAGGGAGGGAGAGAGGAAGAAAGAAGAGGGAGGGTGAGAGGAAGGAAGAAGAGGGAGGGAGAGAGGAAGAAAGAAGAGTGAGGGTGAGGAAGAAAAGAGGTGGTAAGGAGGAAGACGGGGACAGAAAATGAGAAAGAAGGAATGAAGGGGGGAGGGAGGGAGGAGAGAGAAAGGAAGAAAGGGGATGGAGGGAGGAAGAAGAGGGATGGAGAGAGAAAGAAAGAAAGAGGGAGGGAGAGAGGAAGAAAGGGAGGGAGAGAGGAAGGAAGAAGAGGGAGGGAGAGAGGAAGAAAGAGGGAGGGAGAGAGGAAGGAAGAAGAGGGAGGGTGAGAGGAAAGAAGAAGAGGTAGGGTGAGAGGAAGGAAGAAGAGGGAGGGAGAAGAGGGAGGGAGAGGAAGAAAGAGGGAGGGAGAGAGGAAGGAAGAAGAGGGAGGGTGAGGAAGAAAAGAGGTGGTAAGGAGGAAGAAAGGGGGAGAAAATGAGAAAGAAGGAATGAAGGGGGAGGGAGGGAGGAGAGAAAGGAAGAAAGGGGATGGAGGAAGGAAGAAGAGGGATGG
Source organism: Centroberyx gerrardi (assembly GCF_048128805.1). NCBI lineage: Eukaryota > Metazoa > Chordata > Actinopteri > Beryciformes > Berycidae > Centroberyx > Centroberyx gerrardi. The sequence continues at coordinate 5,025,285 of NC_136006.1, read as the reverse complement.
AGAGAGGAAGAAAGAAAGAGGGAGGGAGAGAGGAAGAAAGAAAGTGGGAGGGAGAGAGGAAGGAAGAAGAGGGAGAGAAAATGAGGAAGAAAGAACGAAGGGAGGAAGAAAGAAAGGGGAGAGAGGAGGTAAGGAGGAAGAAAGGGGAGGGAGAAAAGAAGGAAGAAAGAGGGGAGAAAGGAGGAAGAAAGAACAAAAAGAGAAGAGAGAAAGACAGACAGAGTGTTAAAGAAAGAGTCATTGTGGGGTGAACTATAGATCGGTCTCCATCCTTTCGTCCATTAATCTGTCCGTCACAGGCGATATCTCCGAGACGTTTTGACAAAATCTGGGGAAAATGATGCATCTCTACATTTTGTGTTGCCTTGTTCGGTCTGGAGTCAAATCCCTGAGGAAGATGGACAGAAGAGAAAGAATAAGACTGAAAGGCTTTTAGTTTATCTTTATTTGGCCAGTATAAAAACACACAACATGCATACATGCGAAGGTTGCAGGGCTTTTTCTCATAGTTTCCTTCGAGCGGGAAAGGAGAGGGAGTCGGACGGCAGGGGGGAGGGGGAGGAGGAGGAGGGCGAGGAGGGGGGGGGGGGGGGGGGGTGATTTGAGCGAGGAACAGCAGATTGCGGAGCGGAGGGAGAAGGTCAGGAGAGCAAGCCGAGGCCTGTAATATAGGATAATGAGATGAGAGCGTCAAAGAAAAGCTGCAGACTCTGCAAGCACAGACGCTACAGTATAACCACCCTGCTGAGGGAGGGAGGGAGGGAGGGAGGGATGGAGGGAGGGAGGGAGAAGGACAGAAATGGAACAGCAAATGAAGGGGAGAGAGAGAGAGAGAGAGAGATAATGGTGGGGATGGAAGCAGAAATTGAGGGGAAAGGGAGGACATGAGAGGTAAGGAAAGAAAGCTAAGGAGAAAGGGAAGAAGTCGGGAGGTAGGAAGGGAGGGAACAAGAGGGGGGAAAGAGTGAAGGGACTAGGGAGGGAGGAAAGGAAGGAGAGAGGCAAGGAGGAAGGGAGAGGGAACAAGAGAGGAAGGTAGGAAGGGAGAGAGAAAAAGGTAAGATGGAGGGAAGAAGGAAGGAGAGAGAGATGGATAAAAGGAGATGGAGATGGGCTGAATCGAAACAATGTCAAAAACCAATGAGGGAGGAAGGACAGAGAGAGAGGAGAAGAGCAAAAGAGGGAGGGAGAGGGACGGAGGTAGATGAAATATTGGGGATGGGGATAGAAAATCGAGAGGTAGGGCAGAAGAAGGAGAGGTAGAGGACGGGCGAGACTCAGAGGGAAGGAGGGAGAGAGAGAGAGAGGAAGACGAAAAGGAACAGACAAAAGGAAGGTAAAGACGGATGGAAGAAGAGGAATAGGGGAAGGAGGGGTGTCGCGATCCCACGGCAGGAAAATAACAAGTCTGTTTGCATCCCTCTTGTTTTGTCTCTGCCTTCAAAATGCCACCAGGAGTCATGATTTGAAGAAGACGTTCCCTCCCAAAACATCCTCTCTTTCTCATATTCCTGTCAATCTCTCTACCTCATCCTCTCTTACTCTCCCTCTCTCATTTCCCCCCCCCCCCCCTCTCTCTCTCTCTCTCTGCTGTGATACAGAGCTCAGTTGTCTGTCGTCCAGGGATTGGTGACTGCAGACTGTAGTACATCCACTGTCTGTCTCGTCTCGCCGGGGAGCGTTTGACTCCCTCTCATTTTTGTCAAACACTGAACCCGTCAAACAAATGCTGAGCATCGTACTCCATCTGACTGACTGCCATTACACCAGCGCCCAGCAGGACGGCAGAGAGACAGGCGTGGGACGGGGGGGGGGGGGGACTGGCTAATTTTGGCCAAAATTATCTCGATATACAATATTATCCCGATGATTATAAATTAGATGAAAACCTTAAAAACAGTACTGTAATATGCTTCAATTACTTAAAAAGCTAACTTATCATATCAATCATATCAAAGCAAGACATTTCTCTTTAAAACACATTTTAATGGAAGAATATATGTAAAATATTTATGTAAAATATTGCCTTTTTGTGTTTGTTATTCAGCCTCCCAACAAGTCGGCGGTTATCGCTGTGGTTGTGGTAATAAAAATGATGGCCGGTGTCATAACTGTTTTATACCGCGATATATAGTCATACCAGTCCCATCCTTAGTCATCACACCAATTTTGCTTGCCTGTTTTTCAAGTCAAGTGATCAAACTCCTGTCTGATCGCAGCATTATAATACAGTCACGGTTTACAGTTTTGACATTTAGCTGGTGGGAGTTCAGTGTCTTGCTCAGAGACACTTGGACAGGACACACACTGACTGTTGTAGGGAATAAACCTCTGACCTTCCTGTTACGGGACGAGAGTCTCTCTAACCGCTAGGCTGCGATTTTTGGTACAATTCAGTTTCTGAACTGCTGAGCTGACTGTTTTAAAGCAAGAAGTATCATCATAAATTCAGTTTCTGAACGACTGAACGGGCTTTTTGAAGCCAGATGATCAGTCGCCCATTAGCTCATGATTGTTGATGCAGTTTGGTTTCTGAACTGCTGAGTGGGCTGTTTCAGACCAGGAAGGTCAGCCGTCTCTTTAGCCTGTAACTATTGAAACAATTTGGTTTCTGAACTGAAGATTTGGGTTTTTCAAGCCAGCCAGTCAAGTGTCCCATTAACTTAATGTTGTTAGAACATCAGAATGAATTAAGTAATCATATATTTTTCAAGGAATTTCATATTATGCATGAAAAAAATGAATTTACAGCATATATACAGGGTGTGCAAAATGACAGCAGTAGAACATATGCAGTATGAAACAAAATTGTAGCGATATATGCAATATATAACATGAGAACTTGTGAGAATATGAAAAATATGTGAATTTACAGTAGAAGTACAAGATGTGCAAAATGTTTTCTGATAAGCAAGGCAAAGCTAAATTGCCGGAATTGGATGTTTTGACGTTCTCACCCACCCAGAGAGAGAGAGAGAGAGCAGCACATGTGGAGGCCACCCACCCCGGTCTCTTGCAGCAGCACCAGTCTAGCCTTCTCCACTCCTCCTGTGGGTTTCCTTCCCCCGCTGCAGATATTGCTGTGATGACATGCTCTGTAACTGGCTGCCGCTCCGCCAGCAGGCAGGCTCACACACCGAGAGGGAGGGAGAGCAGACAGTGTGGCAAATAAGAGAGAAATTTTAATTTGAACACAGCAATATTAGCTCCAGTCTGAAAACAAATAACAACACAGACAACATAACGTTCCTATACCAAAATCGCTTCAGTCAAAGAAGAAATGTAAAGCAGTTGTCCCACTTAAAATGAACAATTCCACGCACACGTTCCCCATCCGTCATACTGCAAACTTAGAGGGACAGAGGGAGGAGAGTAAGAAGGAGAAAGAGGAGGAAACAGACAGAATCAGAATGAGATTAAGAGAGAGAGAGAGGGGTGGAAAAGGGAGAGAAATGGATGCAGGGAGGGAGGGAGGAGGGGAGGGAGGGAAAGAGTGAGAGATTTTTGTAGGGAGGATGACAAGCAGAAAGATGTGGGGAAATGGGCCATGCAGTGAAGACAGGGGGAAGAGAAGGGACAAAGGCATGGAGAATGACTTAATGAGGGGAAGAAGAGAAGGAGGAAGAGTGGGAAATGAGGGAACAGAGATTTCAGTACGGAGGAGGAGTGAACACATACAGATGAACAGTACAAGTCCTACTTTCCATTGCATGCTTGCTGAACTACTGCCGCCCTTGTGCTCCATCTCCTTAGAGGAATTGGTGAGAAATTCAATTTTCATGAGCCCAATAAAAGTCTACGAATTAACCTCAGCCTACCACAGTGGAACCATAACATGCGAATGCAACCATTGTAGAAGTCACTTTCACTTTTTTTTACCGTACGCTCCATCCCCGAGAGGAAAAATCAAGTTCGATTCTATTTTCAGCCGTCTCAAGGTACAAAGAATGGTCTGTTTGGTTCTACTGCATGACATTCAAGAAAGAGCCGTCTGCAGCACTGATGCCAGATACATACGGGAGAAAAGGAAGGGAAGATGTTGGTTGCGCTCAGTTGAAGGTCAGTTGTAGCGCAGGTGAAAGAATCTTAATTATTGTAAACTAGAAAAAATAGTTATATAATAGAAAATAATTCTGCACACTGCAAATGAAAGACCATGACAAAAAAAATCTACTTCAAAAAAAACGAATTTATTGCATAAGTGCCCAACTTAAAAGTGCAAGTGAAAAAAATAACTTTTGTACATATATTTATTTTTCACTTGCACCTTTAAGTTGGGCACTTATGCACTAAATTCTTTTTTTTGCATAAATAAATGCATGAGAGGACTTCTGCAGCAGCTGTACAGCCTGTCTGCACGACCGGCTCCATTGTGTTCAAGGTTCACAGTGTAGGAAGACGACACAATGGAAGGAGACTCAAGAATATCAGTCATTCCCTTTCTCAATGCCAAGTATCTGGCGAAGCTGAGGGGAAACGGTGAGATGCGGTGAGATGCGGTGAGATACGGTGAGATACGGTGTGATACGGTGAGATACGGTGTGATACGGTGAGATACGGTGTGATACGGTGAGATACGGTGAGATACGGTGTGATACGGTGAGATACGGTGTGATACGGTGTGATACGGTGAGATACGGTGTGATACGGTGTGATAGGGTGAGATACGGTGAGATACGGTGTGATACGGTGAGATACGGTGTGATACGGTGTGATACGGTGAGATACGGTGTGATAGGGTGAGATACGGTGAGATACGGTGTGATACGGTGAGATACGGTGAGATACGGTGTGATAGGGTGAGATACGGTGAGATACGGTGTGATACGGTGAGATACGGTGTGATACGGTGAGATACGGTGAGATAAGGTGAGATGCGGTGAGATGCGGTGTGATGCGGTGTGATACGGTGTGATACGGTGAGATACGGTGTGATAGGGTGAGATACGGTGAGATTCGGTGTGATAGGGTGAGATACGGTGAGATAAGGTGAGATGCGGTGAGATGCGGTGTGATGCGGTGTGATACGGTGTGATAGGGTGAGATACGGTGTGATAGGGTGAGATACGGTGTGATACGGTGAGATACGGTGAGATACGGTGTGATACGGTGAGATACGGTGAGATACGGTGTGATAGGGTGAGATACGGTGAGATACGGTGTGATACGGTGAGATAACGGTGTGATACGGTGAGATACGGTGAGATACGGTGTGGCGGAGACAAACGAAGAAACCGTGAAGACAATTCGACGGCAGCCCCTGACTTCGCTCCGGTGTGGGGTCGCTAGATGCCAAACAATACGAGCGAGCGGATGGGCTGATGATGAAGCGGCGTGACGAAGCACCAAAACGGCGTATGGTACCGTACAGACACAGCGGGTGACTTAATCCTGTCTCTCCTGCTGGCCCTCGGGGCCCTTCTTACCAAGCAGGCTCATTCAGCACATTTCACAGTCTACCTCCTAATCCTTTTAGGGGGCTCTATTACATGTCAACAGTGGCCCGCTCCCCGGAAGGAAGGCTGTGTGTGTGTGTGTGTGGGTGTGTGTGTGTGTGCACGCTTGATTACACTGTAAAAAATGTCCATCTTCAGTAAGTTGATTAGTCTAATATTGACTCCTAAAAAAACTCCTTAAAAGTCCAGGTTCTGTACAGTCCCACGGTGTATTTACATTCAGACTGAATTAATGATCAGTTTATTGGAATGTGACCTCAGCTCTCTAGTTGATCAGCTGCCTTCCTCAGTAACATATTGGCTACTTCAGCTAACATTAGCAGAACTTTTAGCATATTGCATAAATACATAGGAGCACTGCTCATACAATGTGCTTTATTACAACACAGCAAAGTATACGTATGTCGTCTTACTACCATTAAAATATGTATGTATCTCCCATTGTATGATGTCATCGAAGTAAGTTTGTGTATGAGGATATTGTGAAAAAGCTAAGCAGATATTTATAGTTTAAGTTAAATTTCCACAACAATACAACTTTTACTTTTTTATTAACTAAATTCTTCTCAATAAAGAATGGACTTGATTTGTGCAAAATGATTTTGTTTTTCCACCATGAGGAAGTTCAGGTCTAGAGGAGCAAAGTGCTTCACTCTTTGGCCTGAATGTCAGTGGGGTGAAATAATTTCATCCTTTTTGCCTTAATGTTGGTTCAACACTACAGGATCTGTGTGTGTGCGTGTGTGTGTTCATGGTTGTGTGTGTGTGTCTTTGTGTTGCTGTATGTGTCTTTCTGTACTCGTGTGTGTGTGTGTGTGTGTGTGTGTGTGTGTGTTTCTCTGTCTATACTCTCATATCTATCGGAGCCTGCTGTGCTCTGCTCTGCGTCCAGTCTCTCCAGCTCACAGCTTATGAATTATATCCTCACATGTGTAATAACTGGATCAGCGGCAGAGTTTAGGACGTGTTTGAGCGGCGGATTACAGCCCACCCCCACCCCCCACCCCCCCCCACCCCCTTGGACATAACATACATGTACCATTTGGTGGATGCTTACATCCAAAGCCCCTTACAGCGGCGTGAGTGCACACATTTTCCGCACGGCCGGTCCCAGTGGGAATCAAACCCCTAACCCCGGCAGTGACGGTGCCACGCTCAACCATTTGGGCCGCAGAACTGGCTTGTGCCCCCCCACCCCCCCCACCCCCCCCCCACCCCCCCCCCACCCCCCTCTTCCCCTGCCATGCTGCAAATCTGCTATCTGGGAATTTGGCCGAGAGAGAAAAACGACCCACCGGCTTCAGGCCAGTCCTAATCCTGAAAGAGGGAGAGAGCGGAGAAGAGAGGGATGGGGAAAGGGAAAATGGGGAAAAAGAAAGGGAAGAGAGTTGGGATAAAGAGACTGATAGATGGGGAAAAAAAGGATAGAAATAGAGAGAGAGATGGATTGTGTGTGTGTATCTGTTTGTGTGTGTGTGTGTGTGTGCTCTCAAACAGTGTGTGTCAGACCAAACTTGCTTCCTGACCTTGTCTTGTTTCCCAGCTGTCGGGGTGTGAGGAGGGATTGAGGGAAGCGACCGTCGTGTCTCTGTTGTCGCGTCCCATATGTGTGTTTTGTGAATCCCTCTGCATGCTTATGTGTGTGTGTGTGTGTGCGTGTGTGTGTGTGTGTGTGTGTGTGCGTGCTCACTAAGAGGCTATATCCCTCAGTGATCGATCGGAGTACGCCGTAACGCATTTTAATAGGCTGAACGCTAAAGCTGTCAGAGCGGGAGGGAGAATGATAGAAAGGAGTTGGGAGACGGACCCAGACGGCTCGTCCTCCCCGAGGCTTTCTCCCTCCAAGCTCTCAGTATCTTAATCTCGTCTCCCTGCTACAGTAAATATGATGTCAACAGGATAGATGGGCATATTCCTCCTGCTTATTTTGTCGCATTGCTTCGGAGATGTGTCAAGGAGGAACGGGGCATGAAACTCACTTTTTTTTTTGTTTTTTTGGTCAACAAGTAAAAAGTGGTACATTCCGAAACTCAACAGCCGCTTTTTCCGTTTTATCAGCCCGGATAGATTTGTTGAATAGGACAGGACCTCAAAATGGAGGTTGGTTACCTTCCAGAGTGGCTGGTAGAGTAGACAAACATACCAGACTTT